>NW_027468650.1:31003844-31043844 GCF_046254945.1 Alosa pseudoharengus | reverse complement strand
TCTTTCTCTACCTCTCCACCTCCCCCTCTCTCCTCCCTGCATGGGGTGTGCAGCGACACATCTGCTCAGCATTATTCCAGCATTACTCCAGGAGGCTCTGCTGTCCATTCAATTACTCCTCATGTGTTCAATTCAGTTACTCCTCATCTGTTAGGGTCATTCACAGCAGCGGCTCCGCCGCCAAAAATATCCTGCGCTTCCAATGACTCAGCTGAATCGCTCCTTACACAGTACGGAGCCCCACAACAACCATGGGGCAGTGTTAAAACACACACACACACAGACAGAGCTGAAATAAAATGCCTCATGTTGAGCGTGAAAACCAAAGCACAGACATAAAATCCCAGCAAAGCCTGGAAAACCGTGTCCCAAACGCTCTGCTCAAACACTATAACAACAGGCCCTATTGTAAATGGGTTACAGCAACAACAACAACAACAACAACAGAAAGAAGAGTGCAAGAAGAACGACGAGAGCTGGACACAACTCTCAGGGAACACTTAAGAAGCAGCTTCACACTTTCCCGCCAGTCCAAGGGGAGAACACTGTGTCTCTGTCTGTGTGTGTGTGTGTGTGTGTGTGTGTGTGTGTGTGTGTGTGTGTGTGTGTGTAGGTGTGTGTTTGTGTGTGTGTGTCTGTGGGTGTGTCTGTCTGTCTGTCTCCGTGTGTGTGTACAGTATGTGTGTCTGATTTCCCAATTGGCATTAGACTGTGAGTCTCACTCTGTGGGGCTTTGTCCTTGGCCGTATTTTAATTGGACCCATGACATTTTGGAGGCTGCGCCGCTTGCCCCTGAGTCCGCCTCCTGCTTTTCCCTGCCACCGCACAGTCGATACAAACCACTCGGCCACTGTATTAAATGCCAATACGATCACTCAGTCTAAGATACAGCTACCGCAACGCAGTCGTAAAAAGCGTGAAGGGGAGGGATCAAGTTATTAAGAGGGGTGTTGTTTGACTCTTTGGAAAATGCCAGCATTTCTCTGCGCACACTGCAGCGCTGCATGGAATGCCAGTCAGCAATCCTGGGAGGGTGTTTCAGCTGGCAGCCAGAAGCAAAATGGTGCTTGCAAATTACGCGGATAGATTTCCTGTAAATGAACCTCCCGTCGTTCTCCCCTTGCGTCTCCTCCTGAGGCGTGGCCCACTGTTCTTCCTCCTGATAGGGGACACACATGGCCATTCGAAGCTTCTCTAAATCGCCTCTTTCCATGATATATTCTCTTTTATTAATACAGTGGACTTGGCTTATGATCAGGCACTGTAAATGATTATCTGTGAAATTGGCTCCAGATGTTTGAATCATATGCCATCCATGAAATGATCTGGCAAAAGAATCATAGCCATGGCTAATGGATACAAAAAAAGCATTTCACTCTGCACAAAATGATTCATTTCCATGGAGCACTGCATACTGATAAAGATAATGTATATCTTCCTTGTAATGGAAGTGATTTCGGATAAAAGCTTCTGATAAATGAATAAATGTAAATGTAAGCATGAATGAATCTCTACAGACCCACACTTAAGTGATTACATTTTATGATACTGTCTTACAGATTCTATTCAGCAATTAAATAAACTGCACCTTTTGTACTATTTTAATATGAGACTTTTGAAACACAGAGCGCCATGTTTCTCATCGCCGTCTCATTGCTCCTCTTAACTGATATCAGAATTCATAATTCATCCCACTGCTTATAGATGTAACACGCGAAACAGGAAATCACTGTTGAGGGGAACAATCAGTTTCCGGAGATCTCTCTCTCGATAGGTTCAGAGACTCATCTGTCTGTGTGTGTGCCTCCATCCCATTCATTTCAATCTCATCTTCAGAGAGCATGACGCACACATAGGCTCAGGCTAGAGGCAATTACCACCAGACTGACTGACTTTGAAGCTTCGCCTCAGTTTCCTGTCTCTCCCCCTGAAAGTATCTCTGCTTTTAATATAAACACGATTGATATTCTGGCGGTGCATTGCCTGGATGACACTCGTGGTCTGTCCCTCTCACGACACCGACAGACACAATGCAAAGATGCGTTGAAACGCTTCAGTTTTCAAAACCCATTTCATTGTTTGGGCCTTTCCTACAGGAGGTTTGATGAGCCCGTAATAAGATTCCTTAGAATTTCCATCTCATTAGACGGGCATTTTCAACCAATCAGAAAGGGCAATATGATTCTAAAGGGCTGTGTCATAGTGGAATAGAATCTCAGGCAAGGGGATGAACAGATGCAGGCCAGAACTGGGCCAGATCTGCTTCAAAGTAAACTGCATTCTGAGACAGCACTTCAGTAAGTGTGTACTTGCTGGCTGTGATCTCCACTCAGCTCCATCACTTTGCCTCCTGAGTCTGTCCTCATCCTGCAGCACACAGGCACCCAGCGGCGTCCCTCCCCTCTACCCTGACAGGGCACCTCTATTCCGCCTCCCCTGGCTGGAAATGCTCCCGGTACCGCGTGCCACCTAACAGCCGGGCAGCAGCCACAGAAAGATGCTTAACACAACACTCACAAATGCAGATGCATAGAGATGCAACAGCACACACATGTGCACACACACATACACACATATACACACACGATCGTCATGTGAGAGAGGGCCCCCCCCCCCCCCCGCCCCCCCCCTCTCTCTCTCTCTCTCACACACACACACATACACAGACACATACACACAATCGTCATGTGTCTTTTTTCTCTATATACCCCCCCCCTCTCTCTCTCTCTCACTCACACACACACACACACACACACACACACACACACACACACACACACAGAGGTAAACATACCTAAGTCTTTTGTAGTACTGCTTGACCTTCTCCAGAGACTGTGTGTTGATCTGGGCTTGGTATTCCTCCACTGAGACGCTATCCCGGTAGTAGTAGCCTTCCATGCTCTCCAGAGCTGTGTGCAGGACAGACAGCGGACATGTTAGAGGTCCTCACTTTCCGCCACAGAGCTGGAGGTACCATGTAATTACCGCATAATTAACTAATTAGCACAAGATTCCTCCGCCGTGAGGGCCTGTAGTTACAAGAAGTACTTAAGATTAACAGTATTCATTTACCTGGGAAGTATATCATATTCCAGGCCCCTAATTACCAACTATATAATGACCCTTAGGCCAGTGAAGTGGGTTCCATTACATCAAAGCAGCTCTAACATTCCCTTATATGCTTTTGGGAGAGTGGAAATGTAAATATACACATCATTTTAATTTCATGCACTGCTGATAGCATTGCCCCTATGTACATAAAGAGTGGTATAAAAGTTCACTACAAGTTGCCATGTTAGCCGTTTCTAATAGAGGAAGCCAGTGATAGTTTCTGCAACAGTCAGGAAAGAAATCAAAGCATGAGCACGGCCCTTAATTATCTCACACTGATGGAATGACTCCACACTCCCCATAACTGAACAGCCTTCTCTTTTGATGTTGACATGAAAAATAACGCTGCTACGGGCATGAATTCAGCTCTATAGTAAATTGTTCCTAAAAAGAAAACCTTGAGGTTACATATTCTCCGGAACTACACTAACTTTAAGTGAAGCAAACATGCAAGTTTTGTCAATTTAACAGCTTTGCGAAATTTGACACATTTCCTGACCCAATTTGTTCCCATTGATCTCACTGTCTCTTGTCCTACCATTGCTACTCCGTTACTCTGTATTGCATATTGCTTGTGATTCCGAAAACCATGTTATCAGTTTTCAGCAAATCGTTTTGAATCGACTCAG
Organism: Alosa pseudoharengus; assembly: GCF_046254945.1. Lineage (NCBI taxonomy): Eukaryota > Metazoa > Chordata > Actinopteri > Clupeiformes > Clupeidae > Alosa > Alosa pseudoharengus. The sequence goes on along the minus strand of NW_027468650.1, from coordinate 31,040,104 downwards.
GCAGCCATTTTGCTCTTGTGTTACTGTTAGTTTAGTATCAGTCACTCAGTATTTCCACTGACTGGAGAGTGTAGGAGGAGAAGACAGGACTTCCAGATATCCCATTTAAATCCACACGGCGAGTGTCAGAAGCACTTAATGTGCTGTCTCTAATTCACACTACAAAGGCCACTCTCATCTAATCTGGCTCAGGATGGGACTGCTGCTCCTCCTCCTCCTTGTGTGTGTGTGTGTGTGTGTGTGTGTGTGTGTGTGTGTGTGTGTGTGTGTGTGTGTGTGAGTCCCTCTGCTACTTTACACACACACACACACACACACACACACACACACACACACACACACAGTCGCTATCTGTCTCACACAGACACACACAAAACATTCTCAGTCTCACTCTCACGAACATTCACAGTCCCTCACATAAACTTCATTTTCATTCTCTTTCTCAAACACTCGAACACACACACACATGCACTCACTACTCCCTGTCATTAATATTTGAGGCAGTGGTGTCTGGAGGAATTTGAGAGCATAGATAATGGATCAGACCTACCAGTCTGCACAATGAGAGAAAATGGCCTTAGTGTGTGTGTGTGTGTGTGTGTGTGTGTGTGTGTATGTGTGTGTGTGTGTGTGTTTCTGCCTTAGCTCAGCCGTGTAGGTCCTCCTGTAACTCCTGTAGGTGCTTTATAAACTGCAACATGAAGCAGAACTGTGTAGAGCCTGAGACTCCTCTCCCACTTCACTGTACACTGAACATCAACTCATACAGTTACATACAGGAAACCTATGACTTCTTTGCCCTATATCTATCTGTGCTAACATAAAGTATACTGTGTGTGTGCGTGTGTGTGTATGTGTGTGTGTGTGTTTGTGTGCATGTATGTGTGTGTGTGTGTGTGTGCGTGCGTTGCATTGTACATGCACGTATTCACACACACCCTCTCCAACCCAGCTCACCAAGCTCCAGCGTTCCCCGCTGCTGTAGCCTACCTTGGGTGAAGAGGACGGGGAAGATCTTGACGCCTCCCCCGCTCCTGAGCCTGAGGGGCAGCTGCTCGAAGTAGAAGCCCTCCAGGTAGAAGCAGACCTTCAGGGCCTGCCGCGTCCCCTCCACCTGGTAAGAGATGGGCGTGTCTGCAGGGAGAGGAGAGGGGGAGCGCAGAGAGGACGAGAGACAAGCTTATCAATTCAAGTCGGGAGATAAAGAATGCCATGTACTCAATAGCATACATATAAAGTATGTATTGCAGTAAAAGCATGCTAAAATATACATGCATAACACGTACTATATTAAATAATTTAGCATAATATATTATGATCATATATAATTCATGATACAGTACAATAAATATATCATATAAATATTTACTGTGTTTTTAAATAATGCCCTTTTGCTGAGGCTATGTTATCAGTAATTTATGCTGTTTGGATTATGGGCTATATCTAAAGCTACAGATCACATTATCTGGTTTAGATCAAACTACTTCATTCTAAATCAGTCCCTGTCAATGCTGTCATATCATCTTACACAAGGACAACTGAAGGGACGCATGAGCGATTATCTCTCACTCTCTGCCAAAGGTTAAGAATTGAGAAAGAGAAAAGGACAGAGAGGGAGGATAGAGAGAGAGAGAGCATGAGAAGAAAGAGAAAGAGAGAGAGACAGTCAGAGAGAGGGCCAGAGAGGGGAGTACACAGGAGCACCATAGAGAGAGAGAGAGAAAGAAAGAGAGACAGAGAGAGAGAGAGAGGGAGGGGAGAACCAACTCACTGGCCACCAGAGGCTCCCCTTCGAACTGGCGGAAGTAGAAGGTGACCTTCTCCAGGTCAATGAGTGCAACCTGTGTGTCCTCCAGCATGGCCTGCTCATCCGTCTGAGGGGAGAGAAGCACAGTGCATCAACACACACTCTCTCTCTGCTCATCCTCTGTTTCTCTTTCCAATGCACTCTCACCCTCACTCTACTCTCTCCTTCTCTGCCTTTCTCCCATTCTCTCATCTTCTCTCTCTCTCTCTCTCTCTCTTTCTCCACACACCTCTCTCTACTCTACCTCTACTGCCATCTCTATCTTCTTGTCTTCATTTCCTCTTTTTCCTTCTCTCATCCTCTTTCTTTCTCCCGCTCCGTCTCTGTTTCTCTCTCGTTCTCTTCTGCTCTCTCATTCATTCATCCACTCTCTCTCTCTCTCTCCAACACCACACTCTGCCTCCTCTGTTTTTTTTCTCTTTGCTCCTATCTCTCCTGTGTCTCCTCTTTCCTCATCTCTCTCCATCTCTCTCTCTCTCTGTTCCTGTCGTTGCACTCTGCCTCCTTTCCTCTCTTTCTCTTTCTCTGTTTCCTCACTTTTTTCTTCTCTTCAGTTCTGTCTATCACTCGCTCCAGTAAACAAACAGAGTGCACCCCAGGAGCAGGATTAGTGCTTCTGTCACAGAGACAAATTCAAAATGCCTTCCACTACACACACACACACATATACACACAAACACAATCCTGATGCTGAGAAGTCACCACCGTGTCCCTGGCAGTAACTATGGGCCCTCAGGTTTTTGACGTGGGCTAGTATTCTGAGGGAAGTTGAAAACACTAACACACACACACACACACACACACACACACACACACACACACACACACACACACACACACACACACACACACACACACACACACACACACACACACACAGAGAGATAGGAGAGTCCCTTTCATGCCGGCAGCCCTGGAGAACAGCCCAGTGATGTGTGGTGAAATGAAATGCTGGTGTCAGCCCACTGTGACCCACTCTCAGTCTGTTTGCCCCAGTTAGCAAGTGGAGGAGGAACAGCGTGATTGCAAACACCAAGACAAACAAACAAACCAACAAACACAAGGCACACTGCAAGCTTCCATTCGGTCTTTGTCCACAGGCAGACATCTCCCACCAACACTCCTGGACTCCACTCTCCACTGGGAAATAGATGTGCTGGTCATATAATTAGAATATCATCAAAAAGTTGATTTATGTCAGTAATTCCATTCAAAAAGGGAAATTTGTATATTATATTCATTCATTACACACAGACTGATATATTTCAAATGTTTATTTCTTTTATTTCTTTCTTTTGATGATTATAACTGACAACTAATGAAAATCCCAAATTCAGTATCTCAGAAAATTAGAATATTACTTAAGACCAATACAAAAAAAGTTTTTTTAGAAATGTTGACCAAATGAAATGTATGAACATGAAAAGTATGAGCATGTACAGCACTGAATACCTAGTTTGGGCTCCTTTTGCCTGAATTACTGCAGCAATGCGGCGTGGCATGGAGTCGATCAGTCTGTGGCACTGCTCAGGTGTTATGAGAGCCCAGGTTGCTCTGATAGTGGCCTTCAGCTCTTCTGCATTGTTGGGTCTGGCGTATCGCATCTTCCTCTTCACAATATCTCATAGATTTTCTATGAGGTTAAGGTCAGGCAAGTTTGCTGGCCAATTAAGAACAGGGATACCATGGTCTCTAAACCAGGTACTGGTAGCTTTGGCACTGTGTGCAGATGCCAAGTCCTGTTGGAAAATGAAATCTGCATCTCCATAAAGTTGGTCAGCAGCAGGAAGCATTAAGTGCTCGAAAACTTCCTGGTAGACGGCTGCGTTGACCCTAGACCTCAGAAAACACAGTGGACCAATACCAGCAGATGACATGGCACCCCAAACCATCACTGACTGTGGAAACTTTACACTGGACTTCAAGCAACATGGATTCTGTGCCTCTCCTCTCTTCCTCCAGACTCTGGGACCTTGATTTCCAAAGGAAATGCAAAATTTACTTTCATCAGAGAACATAACTTTGGACCACTCAGCAGCAGTCCAGTCCTTTTTGTCTTTAGTCCAGATGAGACACTTCTGACACTGTCTCTTGTTCAAGGGTGGTTTGACACAAGGAATGCGACAGCTGAAACCCATGTCTTACGTCTGTGCGTGGTGGTTCTTGAAGCACTGACTCCAGCTGCAGTCCACTCTTGGTGAATCTCCCCCACATTTTTGAGTGGGTTTTGTTTCACAATCATCTCCAGGGTGCAGTCATCCCTATTGCTTGTACACTTTTTTCTACCACATCTTTTCCTTCCCTTCCCCTCTATTAATGTTCTTGGACACAGAGCTCTGTGAACAGTCAGCCTCTTTAGCAATGACCGTTTGTGTCTTGCCCTCCTTGTGCAAGGTGTCAATGGTCGTCTTTTGGACAACTGTCAAGTCAGCAGTCTTCCCCATGATTGTGTAGCCTACAGAACTACTGTAGACTGAGAGACCATTTAAAGGCCTTTGCAGTTGTTTTGAGTTAATTAGCTGATTAGAGTGTGGCACCAGGTGTCTTCAATATTGAACCTTTTCACAATATTCTAATTTTCTGAGATACTGAATCTGGGGTTTTCATTAGTTGTCAGTGATAATCATCAATATTAAAATAAATAAACACTTGAAATATATCAGTCTGTGTGGAATGAATGCATGCATACATTATACAAGTTTCACTTTTTGAATGGAATTACTGAAATAAATAAACTTTTTCATGATATTCTAATTATATGACCAGCACCTGTAGATGTGCTACATTACTGACACTCTCCCACACACCTATGGCAAGATTCACGATTGCTGATGTCTCCACATCAGGTTATAGTAGGTCCCCATTCATCTCACATTATTAGTGATCAAGCTGGTACATGTCCAGGAACATCTGAAGGCTCTCATGGCTTCCCAACACACAGTATTAAAGTGTGAGTCAGAGAGAAAGAGAGAGGAACTCTTGGCAGAGTAGAGTTTTGGTCACACTGACCGTCCACAGCAACATCACAGCAACAAGCCACCGCACACGGTCAACAACTCAGACAGATGAGGGGAGAGTTGATAAGAGGGAGACATAGCTCCTCTCTTCAATGCCAAATGAAGAGGATCCTTTCAGCTGACCAAACTTTCCAAAAAAATGTGTCTGATCCTCAGCAAAGCTGAGGAAACTGGCTTCTTTCAAGAGTCAATAAGCTTTTACGGGAAGTACACAAACAGTGCTATCAGATCCCCTCTGCCAGCTCCAGCCCAGACACAGGTGTGGACCATGGCGGAATTAACTGCGGACAAACATCTTCACCCAGAACGCTAATCCCCCCTATGATCCCCCATGATGCGCCTGACCCTGTGGATAAACCACAGCTTGTATAGATTGGAAGTGTCATGAAAACATACATGGTGGCCATCAGCTCGATGAGGAGAGGAAGCGGAGAGAATGAAATATACACAAGGTTTTCTTCTCCCAAAACTAGACCGTAACAGAAGCCACTCCAGATGCTGGAGTTTCTCTGGCCCTGTCCAGATCCGGCTGATGCCTGCGCAGATCTGTTCCACAGACGTGGAGCTATGTGAGGAAATAAATGGAGAGGTTGAAATGTACACAAACGAGTTCTCTCCATCCAAAATCAAGCCAACAGGACCCACAGAAGCCCAGAAGGACCCAGATGCTGGAGTTGTTCTAGCCCTGATAAGGCTCAGATCTTCACCCATATCCTCAGGACTGTTTCAGGTCACGTCAGTAGGTATGTAGGGTGACAACCAAGAGGATTGAACATACACAACAAAAGGTCCTCCTCCAAATGGCTGTAAAGGCCTATTCACACCAAGAACGATAACTATAACCATAACGATAAAAGCGTTCACAAAACGATAAACAAAGTCTCTCCATGTGTTAATGAATGCGACGGTTAAAATTCGATGGGTTCTGATTGGCTATTAGCTTTTTATCGTTAGGAAAATCGCTCTGAGTGATCCCCAACGATATCGTTCTTCATGTCGTTATCGTTATAGTTTATGTGTGAATGTCGCCATTCATATTAACAAGAACGATATTTATTTATAGTTATCGTTCTTGGTGTGAATGGGCCTTAAGACATCACAGAACTCGGGTTGAAAATGGCTTTGGTTCTGATATGGCCCTGCTCAGATCTGTGTGGGTCTCTTCTGCTCCAGTGTGAACAGCCATGTGGAGGTGGCCTTGTCTGAAGCTGATGAGGAGATATAAAACAGCTGATCTGGAGTCAGCTGGTAAAAATAACAGACCACAAAGGAGAGAGCACCCACAGGCCTGACCTTACTGGGTGTATTTTACTTACTGCATTGTGTGTGTGTGTGTGCGTGTGTGTGTCTGTGTGAATGTTGTGTGTTGTACGTATGGGGGGGGGGTGGGGGGTACACATGTGGATGTGTGGAGTGTGCCTTTGCAAATTATGTGTAAGCACTTTGTTTAATGTGTCAGCACTTTTTGTTGTGTGTCTTGTGCTTCGTAGTGCAATGTGGTGGATACTGTAGGTAACAGGTTCTCTGTGTTGTGTCCCGCTGGGCCAAGCTGAGTTCAGTTGGGTCATGTCACACTGGGTCACACACACACAGCGCACATGTTAAAGTCGTTTCTGGGCTTTTCTGCTTAGCTGGGCAACTTTGCTCTGTATTTTGGAGTGGCGGTTTCCATTGTGATGTGATGTACTGCCTGTGGGTGGCCCGTTTTGCAGTGTGGTGCTCTGAGCTATTGTGTTGTGTATGGAGCTAAATTTGTCTCAATAATATTTGTATATGCGCAGAGGGGGATCCACAAATATTTCTTGATTTGCATGTGTGTTTTGATATCTACAAATAAAAAAATCATATTTGTAACTCGTATATTGATTTTTACAAATATAGTTGTGCATTTGTAAAACCGAAAATTTCATTTGTGACTTTCATGCGAAGAACGTCTCAAAAACACGTAACTTTCACATAGTTGTGCTGTATTTATAATATGATAATATGTGTGATATAGTGCTGTGATATAGTTTTGTCTGCTGTTTGTATTGTGATATACTGTAGTGCTGTGTTGTGTTGTCTGCTGTTTGTATTGTGATATACTGTAGTGTTGTGTTGTCTGCTGTTTGTATTGTGATATACTGTAGTGCTGTGTTGTGTTGTCTGCTGTTTTTATTGAGATATGTAGTATTGTGTGTAGTGCGTTGTGTGTTGTCTGCTGTTTGTATTGTGATATACTGTTGTGTGTTGTGTGTTGTCTGCTGTATGTAATTGTGATGTAGTGGTGTGTTGTATGTTGTTGTGTTGTGTTGTGCTGTATTGTATGTAATTGTGATGTAGTGGTGTGTTGTATGTAGTTGTGCGGCCCAGGTTGGATTAATTGCTCTGTGCTCCTGTGCTCATTATGCAGAGATTACAGTTGGGGGGGTGGTGCCCCCCTCATTAGAAACAGAGCAACAAAGTTCTATTCTCTGCATAACAAAGTGCTATTTTCTGCATAACAATGACACTCCTGTTCAAAAGTAGTGGGTAGCGTTTTCTTCCAGTGCCACCTCATGACTCAGAGGAGATTTCTCTCTTTTCTCTCTTTTTTTTTCATTTGGCTAATAAACAAAGCAACGGGCAAAGCAGTTCTGCTGCGCCCTGGAGAACTCTCACTAGGAGCATTTAGCGTGTTGTTAGCTGGAGCACAGCCCTCCTGATGACTCACATGCACCGCAGAATTAATTAGGAGAGGAGAGGAGAGAGTGGTGGAGAGGAGAGGAGAGGAGAGAGGAGAGATGTGGAGAGGAGAGGAGAGGAGAGAGGCGATGTGGAGAGAGGAGAGATGTGGAGAGGAGAGGAGAGAGAGGTGGAGGAGAGGAGGAGAGGAGAGGAGAGATGTGGAGAGGAGAGGAGAGAGAGGTGGAGAGGAGAGGAGAGATGTGGAGAGGAGAGGAGAGAGGAGAGATGTGGAGAGGAGAGGAGAGATGTGGAGAGGAGAGGAGAGGAGAGAGGAGAGATGTGGAGAGGAGAGGAGAGGAGAGGAGAGGAGAGGAGAGGAGAGGAGAGGAGAGAGTGGAGGAGAGGAGAGGAGAGATGTGGAGAGGAGAGGAGAGAGAGGTGGAGAGGAGAGGAGAGATGTGGAGAGGAGAGGAGAGGAGAGGAGAGAGGAGAGACGTGGAGAGGAGAGGAGAGGAGAGGAGAGAGTGGTGGAGAGGAGAGGAGAGATGTGGAGAGGAGAGGAGAGAGGAGAGATGTGGAGAGGAGAGGAGAAGAGAGAGGGGTAGAGAGGAGAAGAGGAGAAGAGAGTGAAGAGGAGAGATATGGAGAGGAGAGGAGGGGTAAGGAGAGGAGAGAAGAGATATGTAGAGAGGAGAGGGGTGGTGAGGAGAGGAGAGATGTGGAGAGGAAGGGACAGGAGAGGAGAGGTGAGAAAAGGAGAGGAGTTTAGCACGGAGCTTACGTTGTTGTGCACCGTGTGGTTCCATGACACAGGAGGAGGAAACTGAACAGAGCTCAGCAGCAGCTGAGACGCCAGATCCTGATTCATTTGGGGATGAGCTTACTGCTGAGTCATGCCTGCTGAGTCAGGTGTGACGCACAGCTCAGAAAGTGGGAGAAGGGGGGGGGGGGTGAACAGTGTGTGTGTGTGTGTGTGTGTGTTCATATGAAAGAGAGAGATGAGAGAAGAAAGACACAGAGGGATAGAGAAAGGAAAGAAAGAAATAGAAGCAGGAAAGAGAGAGGGTTGAGGTCTGTTTTAGACAGAGGGATTAAGGATAAAACAAGAAACAGAAATAGGACGGGAACCACAGAGAGAACATATAGATTTGGATAGATGTGGTGAAAACAGCACGTGTGAGAGGAGAATGAAAGATGGAAATAGAGAGAGAGAGAGAGAGAGAGAGACAAAAGCACTCACTAACTGGGAGCTAGGTTAGTGAAACTCACTAAGTTTGAGAGAGAGAGTGAGAGAGAGAGAGAGAGAGAGAGAGAGAGAGAGAATGAATGAATGTGCTGGCTCCAACTGAATTGGTGTGTTTGTGTTATGTGCTTTCAGAGGTGAAGACGCGGTTGCTGTTGGTCTTGCTGCAGTACACAGGTCTGTGAGAGAGAGAGAGAGAGAGAGAGAGAGAGAGAGAGAGAGAGAGAGAGAGAGCGAGAGAAGCACACTAGGCTAGCATGAGTGACTCACCAGGTTTGGGGAGAGCAGGGACTGGAAGTGGAAGAGCAGACCAGCAGAGGCGATTTGGTCCAGCCAGCGGCGGCTGGCCTCCTGGGCCTCGCTCTCACTGCCCAGCGCCTGGTTGAGCACGGCCAGCAGGTGCTCCGAGAAGGAGCAGACCGATGCCACCAGGCTCTGGCTGAACACCATGTCCCTCCGCAACTGGGCCTCGGAGTCTGGACGAGCAGCAGGAGAGAGATATGAGGCACTTGAGAAAAACACGAAATGACACATGCAGGGTTCGTACACCTATTCCAAGTTCAAATTCAAGCACTTTTCAAGCACTTTCAAGGTCAATTTTCAAGCTTTTCCAGCACTTTACAGCGGTGGCAAATTACATTATATGAATATACTAACTCAAAATGATTTTCACTTTTTTATCATTTAAAGATGGTTTTAACAGACAAAATTGTGTTTCTTAATAGCAGGAAAAGAAATGAAAGGAAAACTTGTCATGTGTCACCTGTCTGGAAGTAGACTTTGCTTGCTATCTAACTGGCTGAGTCAATATACCAAAAAAAAAAAAAAAACATTAAAAAAATAAATAAAATAGGAAAAGAAAATAATCACCCAACAAATAACTATTCTTTGCTGAATATGTGAACTCAAACTAATGTTAAGGCTGCTCTTTCATGACAGTCAAGACTGATTATGTCTCTTTCTTGCCTACAACGGCATGCAGACAGGCCTACATTTGTTATCATGAGCTACCAACCAGTAGGCTAGCAATGCGGAGATGTGACGTTGGGTGACGTAAAGATGACTGAGTTGTCATATAATTGGATAAATTTAACTTCTTGCCAAAAGGCACGATATGCACATATGCATGGTGTTTTAATGTCTTTCCACTTGTAGGGCCTATAAGCATTAAACCACAAAACTGAGCTGAAGTTTGACATGACCAAGTCAGGATTCAAATACCGACTCAAATACCGATTCAAATACCGACATAATGAAAAAATACCCCTAGAGTCAGCGAGAGCAGGGGCGGAAGATGACTCACTTGTGATAGACATGGTTACTGACCCTGGAACGAATTTGATTACGAGTAAGGAAAACATGTTTGTGGAAGCCACTAGTTCAGAGAAAACTGAGAAAAAGCTGCAGATGTGTGTGTGTGGTTGGCAGAAGGTTACAAGTCTAAAGGGCCTGAAAATTCATCAAGGGAAAAAGAAGTGCTTGGTAGAGGGAACACAGGGTCCCCGCATTGATAGCTATTTCTTAAGAAGTGCATCAAGTCAGTCGGTTGAAGTCCAGCGACAGGAAGAAACCCACAGTTCGCAGGACATCAGTACCCCTGTTGTTGAGGTAAGTTCTAGCACTGAGGCAGAGAGAGAGGCCAGTCAGCCAAGGAGGGAGAAGATTAATGGTCATAGGCCTGGGGTTAGATGGCCAGGCGCAGCAGAATGTAGAATGTGGGAAGATGTTAATAGTGATTTGGTCAGTATCCTGGGTCAGCTCAAGGGGACGGCTGAAAGCAAATTAGAGAAAATGGGAGACATTATTTATAGCTATGGTAAGGAAAGATTTGGGACTATTGAGAGAAGGACAAAACGGCTACATGAGGTAGTTAAATCTAGGCGCCAGCAGGAGATAGATAAACTTATCAAGGAGAGGAGGCAGCTTAAGAAGCAGTGGAGAAAAGCTACAGATGATGAGAAGGAAGGTATTGACTGTCTACAGGCAGATGTGAGGGAGCGGTTACTAGTGCTAAGAAGAGCTGAAAATATTAGGAAAAATAGGAAGAAGAAATCACGAGCCCGACTAGCATTCTATAAAGACCCATTTAAGTTTGTTAAGTCTTTATTCGTAATGCAGAAGAGTGGTAGTCTTTTGGAACCTAAGCAGAAGCTTGAGGAGTATTTAGAGGGAGTGCACAAAGATAGGGAGAGGTTCAGGGAGATGGTACTTCCTGCTGATATCCCACCTATTGGTGAATTAAGTAGCCAATGCGACGATAGTCCACCAAGGTGGAAAGAGGTGCAAGATGTAATAAAACGTGCAAGGGCCTCTTCAGCCCCGGGACCTAATGGAGTGCCCTACCGGTTGTATAAGAGTGCACCAGATGTTTTAAGATTTTTATGGCAATTAATGAAGATAGTTTGGAAAAAGCAGAGTATTCCCAAGGCTTGGCGGAGGGCTGGGGGAATATTTATTCCCAAAGAAAAGGACGCAGTGGAGATTAATCAATTTAGGCCAATTAGTCTACTGAATGTTGAAGGGAAGGTTTTCTTTAGTGTGGTGGCACGGAGACTGACAAATTACCTTGAAAGGAATAAACTAATTGATACCACGGTGCAAAAAGCTGGAATTCCTGGCTTCTCCGGGTGCTTAGAGCATACCAGCATGATTTGGCACCAAATTCAATTAGCAAAGCGTGAGAAGAGAGACCTGCACGTTGTGTTCTTGGATTTGGCTAATGCTTTTGGGTCTGTGCCGCATAGTCTGTTGTGGGAGGCCTTTGATTATTTCAGAATCCCAGGTAGCAATAAAAGCCTAGTAAAAGCATACTTTCTGGATATTCAATTATGTTTTACTACAGCTGATTACACCACAGGTTGGCAACAACTTGAGATAGGAATCATGGCCGGATGTACCATCTCCCCACTTGCTTTTACAATGGCAATGGAGGTCATTATTAGGGCCTCAAAATGGGTAGTGGGCGGGGAGAAGTTGCAGGGAGGGCCACGCCTCCCCCCGATTCGGGCTTTCATGGACGACATGACAACCTTGACGACAACCGTTCCATGCACCAACAGGTTGCTGGGTAAGTTAAATAGTAATCTGCAATGGGCCAGAATGAAGGTGAAACCAAGTAAGTCTAGGAGTCTCTCAATTATTAAAGGGAAGGTAACAGATAAGAAGTTTGCTATAAATAAGGAGGTGATTCCCACAGTTCTGGAGAAACCAGGGAAGAGCCTGGGAAGGTGGTATGATGCAAGCCTTAGTGATAAATCACAGGTTGAAGACTTGAGACAGGTCACTAGGCAAGGTATTGCAAAAATTGACAAGTCGGGGCTGCCAGGTAAGCTCAAGCTGTGGTGTTTGCAGTTTGGTTTGTTGCCTCGGCTAATGTGGCCATTGACAGTTTATGAAGTTCCTCTGTCAAAGGTAGAGAGGTTGGAAAAAATGATCAACTCCTTTGTCAGAAAATGGCTCGGAGTCCCACGCTGCTTAAGCAGTGTAGCCTTGTATGGGAAGGGTATTGTAGAGTTGCCAATATCTAGTCTGACAGAGGAATTTAAGTGTGCTAAGGCTAGATTGGAATTGACTCTTACTCAGTCCAAGGACCCAGTGGTGAGGAAAGTTGCACCCTCAGTTAATGCAGGGAGGAAGTGGAACCCAGAGCAGGCAGTTAAGCAAGCTCAATCAGCATTGAAGCATAGAGATATAATGGGCCATGTGCAGCACGGGCGGGGGGGTCTAGGGGTGGGTGCAAGTAAACCCTTGTGGAGTAAGGCTTCTGCAGGAGAAAAGAGGAAAATGGTAGTGGAGGAAATGCATAGACAGGAGGAGGCTGTAAGATGTACTAAGGCAGTGTCGCAGGCAAAACAAGGGCAGTGGGTGAACTGGGAAGGGGTGGAAAAAAGACAGATTAAATGGAAAGATCTATGGGGCATGGAAGCTAGTAAGATCAGATTTATGTTAGGTGCTACATATGATGTGCTCCCATCTCCCAAGAATTTAAGTCAATGGTTTGGTGAGGATGATAAATGCATACTTTGCTCGTGTGTGGGCAGTCTCCACCATATCCTATCAGGATGCAAGGTAAGTCTCACCCAGGGGCGGTATACGTGGCGTCATAACCAGGTATTGAAATGTGTGGCAGCGGCAATAGAGGATAAAAGAAGAGAAGTCAATTCATTAGCAGCTAGTAAAGGGGTAAGGCAAATTAACTTTGTACGTCAGGGGGATAAACCTTGTTCCGCGAAGGCCAGGTGTAAAACCGGCCAGTTGAAAAATGGGGCGGGCTGGGAAATGAAGGTTGATCTTGGCCAGCAGATGGCGGTACCTCCACATATAGTGAGTACTAAGCTACGTCCTGACGTAAATCTATGGTCGGATTCAGAGAAGATAGTTTACTTCATTGAACTCACTGTTCCTTGGGAAGACAGAGTGGAAGTGGCCAATGAGCTGAAGAGAGCTAAATATACTGAAATAGCAGAGGAGGCAGCTAAGCGAGGTTGGAGTGCACGATTAAGGCCTATTGAAATCGGTGCACGTGGGTTTGTGGCCAGATCTGCCAGATTGGCTTGCTGTCTGAACTGGGCATTTGTGGTCGAAGTCTAAGGCAGGTGGTTAGTAACATGTCCTTAGCAGCAGAACGGGCAAGCGAATGGTTGTGGGTAAGGAGAAGTTACCCTTCCTGGGGCGCAAGCTAAGGTAAGCTAACTGGCTCATTTGTTTTGGTCGTGGGTAAGGAGAAGTTACCCTTCCTGGGGCGCAAGCTAAGGTAAGCTAACTGGCTCATTTGTTTTGTGTTTGTGATGGACTGTGCCTAGGTTGATGGTACTTGGCTAAGGTTCTTTATGGTTTATGGTTCAGTCCACATCAACGGGACGGACCGACCTAGCCAACTTAAACCATGCCTAGGTTGGTTAAGGGTATTTGGATGCTTGTTGTGGTAATATGGGGCAGCATGGGGCGTAAGCTAACTGCTAACTGCTGGCTAATTTGTTTTGTGTTTGGGATGGGGCCTAAGATAATGGGCTAAGCTAACTGGCTAATTTGTTTTGTGTTTGTGATGGGCTGTGCCTAGGGTGATGGTACTTGGCTAAGGTTCTTTATGGTTTATGGTTCAGTCCACATCAACGGGACGGACCGACCTAGCCAACTTAGACCATGCCTGGGCTGGTTAAGAGTATTTTGAGTATTGGATATTTCAATGTGGTAATATGGTGGTAGCATGGAGGGGAGTGTCTCCAGGACGCTGGTTTCACTGTTAAGCCTTCATGAGGTGTCGTGGGCCTAATTTAATGAAACATCGGTGAATGAGGGTGCCCACTTGATAACCCCAATGACATGCCGCATACTATATAGGCTACTGCTGTTGGATAGGCCATTTGCATTGTGCTTGTGACCATTTGTTGGCGGATTTGTGGGTAGTGTGCTTTTTAAAGTTAAACTTGAGCAGGGGCTTCTGAATGTGTTTTTACCTTGGATTTTGGCACAAGGGATTTTAACATCTAATCCTGTGTATTAATGTAACCGAGGTCATGGGTGTTGATAGAAATGTTGCCCCCCGCAAAATACTATGGGGGTCCGGGGGCATGCCCCCAAGGAAGAAAACATTTAAAAATAACCCCTTAAATGATGACTTATGGTGAATATTGTGGAAACTAATAGATACATTTACATAAATATAATTTATACATTATAGCATAAATCACACTTAGAAATACAGCCTATTAGGCATATGGTACATTTATAAAATAGCAAAGTAGCCTATATATGCCTATGAAAGACTTAACCATAGAGGGCTGTAATGTAAAGGCTATCATGATCATTTTGCCGTATGACGTAGAAACATTTGTTCAGTTTCAGTTCAGTAAACATGTTTTGTTTATAACTTAAACCAACACACTTTTCCACAATATTCTACTTTTTAGATGCACCTGTATATTTCAAGAGCATTTTCTCCAATTGGTTTTGAGGATATTTATACTGATCTCTGCTCCATCTTTAATTAGGAATGCTCTGCTTCTCCTCATCAGAGTAGTGAATGTTGCATTTATAAATTGCAGTGTCATAGGCTGCGGAGCTTGTACCTTCTGACACAGTGAGTGTCACATCTTGTCTCTCACTTACTTGTGAGGGCCCTTTGCCTATTATTTCCCTCCCTTCTCCTAATTCTTTCTCCTCATTTCCACCTTTCTGCCTGATTTCCCTTCTCTCGTCTCCTGTGTAAATAACTGACCGATAATCAATATCATGCTTAGATAATATCCATATAAATATCTACTATTATCTACTATCTAGGCTACTATCAGTGCGGGTTAGCTAGCTGCAACTCCACTGAATTTCAGCATAACATTTTGAGTAGGCCTTGAAGTCAGCCTTTGTTCAGGTCTGACTATTATTTATTTTGGACAATGGATTTGTGGGTATTGAAGTTTATTTGAGCTGCGTGAGACACTGTGTTGCGTCGTTAGTTAGGACATAGCTCCGCGATAGCAGTCAACTCTACTTTCGTTTTGACATGTCAGAGGTATATCTACAACTAACTAACCCTAGGAAATAAAACGAAATTTGAAGAAAGAAAGATGACCTCTATGGTAGATACAGCCATAGACATGACTGGTGCGGTTTTGCATTCACATGCCATAAAGTTTCGTCTCCCTCTTCAACCTAACTTTTTCCTTGTCTTCCAATGATTGGAGCTAAGTAGCCTATTCAATAATATGTTAGCTTTAATGGCGACCTAGCTAGCAATGCATCTGTAAGACCCTAGGCCTACATGATTTCTGTTCAGCAGTCCAAAATAGCTGTTTTCTAACCAACGCACATTGAAACGGCAACCTCACTTCATGTTGATGGTCATCTCCGACTGTGTGCAGGGGGGCGTTGTCACGCATGAAAACAGACTGGCAGATCAGTCACATAGCCTACACAGATCGGTGCGCAACCGAGGACCATGGCGGAGAAGTTTTAATTTTAAACTCTCCGACGTTCTGCATCTAATAAGCTAACTATTCTGTCAGATAGCTATTTGTGTCAAAAGAAATACACGTACAATTTTAAGCATTTTCAAGCACTTTATCCGAAATGCAAGCACTTTTCAAACCTTGAAAACGCAACATTAAAATTCAAGCATTTTCAAGGATTTCAAGCACCTGTACGAACCCTGCACATGACACTGTCATGATACATGAAACCTAACCCTAATCCTAATCTCTAACCCTAATTCTAACCCCAACCCTAACCCTAATCCCAACCCTAATCCTAACCCTAATTATAACTCTAAACCTAACCCTAACCCTAAACCTAACCCTAACTTGTTATGACAAAAAACGAATGTCACTTAATAACAGAAGCGTTATGACATAAACGTTTATGACTTGTTTATGACACATTCATGACAGTGTCATGTCACTCTTATGTCGACACTGTCAAGTAAAGTGTAACCGAACAGTTATTGAGGGAAAGTAAGAGAAGATGAAAAGAGGAAGGAGAGAAGAAGAAAAGGGGGTGAGATGATAAGTGAAGGTAGGGGAGTGAGGCAGGTCAGTGAAAGCCGTGGTACAGTATGATGGTGAATATGAGAAAGATGTAGAGGGAGAAAGAAAAAGGGAGAACAGAGGAGGGAGGGAGAGAGGGAGGGATATGATAGAGAGAGAAATGATAAATGATTGAGAGAGAGGACAGGACAGATATGACAAGTGATTGAGAGGTGACATTGAAATAGAGAGAGAGAGTGGGAGACAGGAAGGTGATTTAGGAGACGGGGGCAAAGACAGGATGAGTGTGAAAAAAGAGGTGTTTAGAGATGGAAGGGAGGGAGGGAGATAGAGTGAATGAAAGACAAGATATAGAGAGAGGGGAAAGAATAGTAACAATAAGAAAAAGTAATGGAGAGAAAATAGCCAGTGAGAAGAATGAGAGCAGGAAAAGGAGGAATGGAAAAGGGGGAATGACAGAGTGAGAGGAACAGAGTGAGAGTAAGGGAGAGATGAGGATAAAAATTACATGAATTTAAAAAGGTTTTTTTTATTTATTTAACTTTGGAAAAAAGGGTTTCAGAGTTGGTAGTCTCCATCTCTTTAGCTTCGTTTTGGAGTGAAACTCAGAGATAACTCTGTTCTGGTTCTGGCTGTAATAGCTTTAGCCCGCCCAAAATTAAGCACTCCCACTGCTACACAGGTGCACTGATCCAGGAAAAATAATTGGCTGCCATTATTTTATGAAAAATATGTTAAGCAATCTGCTCGTTTTTAAAACGGGTTCGTGAACCTCTCAGGAATTTATAATGCGCTATAATCAAAGTCTACAATTATTCCCCACAGCTAAATATTATGAACACTCCCCTGCCATAACCTTGAGATGTGAAGCATTTTTAATGACATTATGTTTTTCCTTAAGGACATTGCACAGGCTGGTCAGGGTGCCGATCTCGGAGGTAATTTTCCTTGAAGGATCCTGGAATGACTTTCTTGACTGCAGTTATTGCCTTGCTGGCGTAATTAAAGCACATCTGGCGTCATTGACAGTCAATCATTTATTTCCTGGGTCTTTATAAGTTTCCCCACCGCTCAGCACACAGCCAGAGTTGAGAGCCAGAGAGAGAGGAAGGCCGCAGGATGGCCCGCTTTTTAGCACCAGGTTCAGTGAATGAATGAATATATAAAATATCTTGATAACAGATCATCTGTCAATCAATCAATCAATCAATCAATTAATCAATCAATCAATGTAAGTATCTGTCAATCTATGAATCAATTCATCTATATATCTATATCCTACTAATCCATTCATCAGTCTATCAGTCTGTTTTCTTGTCTGTCTATTAGTCTCTCCACTGATGCGTGTTTGTGCCTACTGCGTGTGTCTGTGTGTCTGGCCACAGAGAGAGTGTGATGAGAAGTGGAACAGACCTGTGTACTGCAGCAGAACAGATACACACATACACACAGACACACAGACACACGCAAAGATACACACACGCATGCATACACACACAGATGAGAAAGTGTGATGAGAAGTGGACCAGAACTGTGTCCTGCAGGACCACACACACACACACACCACACACACACACACACGCACACACATGCATACACACACACACACACACACACACACACACACACACACACACACACACACACACACACACACACACACAGATACACAAACACACGCATGTATATACACACACAGATGAGAGAGTGTGATGAGAAGTGAAAAAGACCTGTGTACTGCAGCAAGACCAACAGCAGCCGCGTCTTCACCTCTGAAACCACATAACACAAACACACCAATTCAGTTGGAGCCAGCACATTCACTCTTTTTCTCTCTCTCTCTCTCTCTCTCTCTCTCTCTCTCACACACACACACACACACACACACACACACACACAAATTCTCTCTCCCCTTAAATCGCTCTCATTCTTTAACAACAGAATTTTTCACACATAAAGTACATCAGCATTTCAGCGTTGTCCAGAAAGGCAAACCGTACACCAAATTGGGTGAGAAACAGTAAAAGTAAACAATTCTATTCTATTTGACCATTTACTACAGGCATGTGGAGCTCTGGGAAGGTGTCTGGCAGATTTAGAGCCTCACTAAAAAAAAGGCTCGACCGCAAGGCAGGGGTATCCTTAGACACACACACATTAAGAGAAACACTGTAAACACACAGGCTTGTAATATTCCACTGCTTGTTTTTGCTCGAGTTCACCACACATCGTTTTGCTTTCCCAGGGGTGTCATATGATTGTTATCATTGTGTTTGTGTGTGAGTGTATATGTACAGTATGTGTGTGTGTGTGTGTGTGTGTGTGTGTGTGTGTGTGTGTGTGTGTGTGTGTCTGTCTGTCTGTCTAAGTGTGTGTGTGTGCGTGCGTGTGTGTGTCTGTGTGTGAACTTTTTAGAATATTCTCATATCAACTAAGAGTCTCCATTTGTTCCTCTGTATTAATTTCTCAGGAAAATAAGGTTCTACTAAGAGTTCCCTGACAAACGCTTAATGGGAACCATTTAGGCAACAAAGAACCCTTACAAAGATACAATCTATCCAGCCTATGTTTTCAAGGAAAAAATGCAGCAGAGGTCTGAATTATCATGTAAACTTGAAAATGTCAGTTGGATACATTTGGAGCCAGAAACAACTGGTATGTATAAATAAAATAGTACTTATGCAAATACACACCCAAACACATTCATCAGGTCCTTTGCCGTTTTCTGGGAAGCTACATGTAGTGATGTTGTCCACATGGGCCATATATTCTGAATCTGACCTATTCCATCTATGACCACTAAAAAAGTAAGCTTACTCGACTTGCCAATGACCAATCTCCCGAGATTTATCGCCTCATTTTCACCTGTCCACTTCCACCATGATTTAATATGTTTTGGCACGACACACCTAGTGAACAAACACACATACACACACACACACACACACACACACACACACACACACATTCCCTCCCCGGTGGCTTGTGGCCATGTGGTGTGGTTTGGTTGTTTAGGCTTGGCTGCGTGGCACAGCACGGCTGGCGGGTGTGTTTTGGAAACTAACCTTCGACAAACTTGGCAATGGTCTGCGTGAGGGCCTGGACGCTGCTGGGCAGGTTCCAGGGGTCCTGCTTGACGTGCTGCCGCAGCTTCTTGGTACAGTTTACCCTCGGCTCCATTTCCTGGTGGAACTCTGATCAACGCCACGCCCAAGAAGCAAAAACAGAGAGAGAGAGAGAGAGATGGGAGGGAAGTATCTGACCATTAGGAGAGGCCAGGCAACAGCTTAAAGAGCAGCAGTTACTCAACAGCAGCTCTAAATGGACTTCTCCATGGACCAAACCGGAATGTGCTCCTAGAGAAACAGACATTTCACATCATCTCCACCCACCAACTCCACCAATTCCACCAACTCCACTTTCGTAATGTCAAGGTCAAGCTGTATAATGTCAAGGTAATGAGTGAAGGGTAGGTTTGTGCACACTACTGGAAGAGATGATCATACCGCAGAGGAAACAGCTTCTGAGGGAACATATTGTACTGCCAATAATAATGGGAAGTAGAACAGGTAAGGGTCTAGCATAGGGAGAGGTGATACAGTGCTGTGTCTGGCCACTAGATGGCATGCCTATGTGTGTGTGTGTGTGTGTGTGTGTGTGTGTGTGTGTGTGTGTGTGTGTGTGTGTGTGTGTGTGTGTGTGTGTGTGTGTGGGTGTCTATGTGTATCATGCGAGCAGGTGGCAGATGGCACAGACAATGTGGGTTTTCAACAGTTATTCATGCTGCGTTTGCAAAATGCCAGGGTGTGGACTTGCACGGAATGAGCTCTTTAACACAAACAAACATGCACGTGCACATGCAGACACACACACACACACACACACACACACACACAACAAATGTCACACACATACATATCCATCTGGATCCTGAGCAGTGTGCTGTGAGGCCTTTGATGTGTAATTTAATTATCACGCTGCACTCATTCTAATTTCTTTTTAACTCACGTTTCTAAAAGACAAATTACGACACACTAATTGCTTAGTGCAAGTAAGTCAAACAACATCCTCAGGATATGTTTCCAACATTATTATTCCGCTCATACTGAGGCCAATAATCAGTGCAGCATCCTAACCAGGTGTCTGTAATAGACTCTTCCTGGCGTGATGCACAGGACCAACTGTCATTTGAATTCATTTCAGGGTGCATTAGGAAGGGGAGGGGTTCAAATGAGTTCAACGAGTATAAACGGTTCAGCCAATGAGAAGAAGCTTGTGCTTCTGAGAGATAGGAACTCTGCTATTTATCCTAGTGAGGTTATTTAGTGATGCAGTACTCGGATAAGGGATAAGGGCTCTACATATTTAATTGTGTGGGGAGCATCAGTGCTGTGCTGTGAGGGTGAGTTTTAATCCACTCTGCCTGACTACTTCAGCAGCTGGTTTTGTGACACACTCCCTCCCACACACACACACACACACACACTACACACAAACACACACACACACCACATGTCAGGGTGGGGTTGTGGGGGCATGGGGGGAACTAAAAAAAATGGACGCCAAGAGGGCTTTGAAGCGGCACATGCCGTCTTGAGCAGTGTTTAGTGTGGCGCGGGGATTAAGTTAGCGCAACACGGGACGGATCAAAACCGTAATCTGCACCATCTCCTCACGGCAGCGGATCTAATAATGTTGACGTGCAAGCGCTGAGCTTGCAACACTCTGCCGAGTCGAGTTTCTGCAGAAAAAAAGGGGGGAAAGGAATGCCACTCGGACCACACAAGCTGTCCTCAGGAGCGCCGAGTCACCGCTGGAGCCTCACTTAGCGCTTATCGCTAAACGTCTCAGCCAGGGCCCACGTCCCATCTTTCCAACGCTCCAAAGAACAATGGCCCCTCTCTGGCTGCACGACCCTGTGGGGTTACCTTGAACCGGGAACGCGGTGCGAAACGTTGCCTTTGCCTTTTATGTCAACGTTCTAATCTCCACGGCGCGGAGCTGAGTCAGGGAGATGGGCTCTGCCCGCTGGCGCGCTCTCACACAGCCGCAGAGGAAGTGGCGGGCTCGGGCCTGGAAATATTTGTTCTGATTGTTTTCCTACGGCGATAATTTTATCAGACATTACCTCCAATGACCTCACGCCCAGATCGGCCAGCAAACAAGAGGTACTCTAGGCAGCGTTTGGTTTACAGTGAGCCTTGAGATGACTGGCTGGCCTTAAAGCATCAAGGCCCAAACTTGCACACAATCTTTCTTTTGAGTGTATAATGCACTTAAGTGGTTGATGGTTTTATCATGTAAGAAGCTAATAATAGCCTCCATAAAGTAGTAATGTAGCTTAGAAACTAATTATTAAGTGTGTTGTACCTGAGGATACTATAAAGTTTTTTTTTCCCCTCACCCCTAGATAACCATTTGGAGTGATTTCAAGCCAATCCTCTAGGCTTCTCCACCCGTGTCTGTCTCTCTCTCTCTCTCTCTCTCTCTCTCTGTCTCCAGCTGATAGGTGTGGCCTATAGTGAAGGCCAGACTACAGGAAGTGCTCCCTGCGGCTCTGGGCCCTGGCGCGCAGCTGGAAGGAGACCACTTCCTCTTGTCCTCCCGGCTCCACCCCTACCTCTCCCTCCATCTCTCTCTCTATCTCTCCTTCCCTCCCTCGCTCCCTCCCCAGACAGGAAACAAAGGCCTTGTTGGCCTGCAGTATTTCTCTTTTTTTCTCTCTCCACTGCGCTCTTGTGTAGAGGAGGATGCCGGGGCACCGAGCACCAAAGCCAGAAGTCTGGACGCTGGCCAGTGTTATCTCCTCTCTCCATGGCCCTCGGTGAGGAAGCAGCACCAGCAGCCAACTCAGCCACACACTCACCCATACACACTCTACGTCTACACACACTCTACCCGGGGCAACAGGGCCAGATGATGGACTAGGTGACCAAGGGGATTTTGACACACATACTGTACACATGCACAAGGACACACAGAAAATCAGCTCCAGGATCTAACAGTGCCACATCCGAAACAGCTCTGCCACCAGGTTTGTAATGAAGTGCAGTGTTTGATGACAGGAAGTGTAAAGTAAAAGAGTAATCATATACTCATAATCTGCAATGCATGAACTACTATACCCATCACAGTGATTCATTGGCCACTCAATGGTCACTGTTACAAGACATATGCCTATAATTGCTGTGTCATACCAAGGTATTTTTCTCATATTATTCCACATGGTGAATCATTACCTTGTAGTCCTCGGTTCGGGGTGAAGCACTTTGTTTGCTCGAAGGCCTTGGCGACAACGGCTCCTTTCAGCAAGCTGGTTATTGACTCAACCTGTAGAGTCAGAGCGATAGACTAAGCAACGGATAAATGCAAGCATGGTTTGTGCTGTCGCTTCACTATAGTGTGCCCTGATGAGCTAAGATTAGTTAAATCCAAGAGTTGATTTGAATTGAACCATTATGGTCACCAAGCAGGTGAAATCCATCATCCAGCTCCTACTGACCAGACTGCAGCTAAAGGAGGACGGCATAAGTGGATATTGAGCAACAAACAGCCAGGATTTCATTTGTAAAACTGACAAGAAGGATGAAGCAAAATTAACTAGAGCTTTTCCTGATCAGGTCGCTTTTGGCTCCAAAACACACACACGCACGCGCACGCACACACACACACACACACACACACACACACACACACACACACACACACACACACACACACACACACACACACACACACACACACACACACACACACACACACACACACACACACACACACACACACACACACACACACACACACACACACACACACACACACACACACACACACACACACACACACACACACTATGTAAACAAAGCTGGAGGAAGCTGGCTGGCCCTTAAACAAAACAGCAGGAAACATCCAGAGAAGCGCTACGCTGTGGTGGCATGTCCTGCATTTTTCTCCTTCAGTTCACTGGCGGTCAAGATTTCTGAGGCGCAAGTCCGCTTACGGAGAATTCGGCACTGGGCAAACAAAGCCTACGGGGTGACTGCCCAGGAAGCAGAGATACTGATAAAAACTGAGCCTGTATGTGTTCTCTTTTTTAAGGACCTCTAGAAAAGGCTCCCTGCTTAACTGACAGTAATGTCAGATTAAATGGCTTGTGAGCTATGCGTTTCAGGAAATGATTGAACATATCATGGGCATGCACATATAGAGAGGTAGTTTTTGGAAGACATGTCCCTCCAATCACGAAATATGAATTTGCTTAATATAGATTTCTGATCAGAATACGATCTGTGAGCTCCAAGCTACTATATATATACAAATATATTGGAAAGCTGATTGTGTTTTGGATGCTTATCATATTACCAACTCCCTGGTGCTAATGACCACATATCTGCCAGGTTCCTACCCCAGCAGGCCCCATAGTCCCCTAGGAAGAGCAGTCATACAGTCACGCCCAGGCTTTCCCAGGGCGACAGCAGAGGCCGGCTTCACCATGCCATAGGTTTGGTATGTTTGGCTTTGGTCAAGACCTGAGTGCCATGTGTCATGTTAAATGACAGAGGGGTGAAAGGTCAAAGAGGCCACTGAAAGTGGCTATACATCATTATGACAGAGGCCTTCTGCAGCAAATAGGGACTGTCACCATATTGTGATTTAGGCCTATTTTCAGTATCGGAAATCAAAAAAATGTTTGAAAGATTTACACCAGAGTGCTGATTTTGTTTGTGGGTGGATCAGTTTACATTTGTGCATGCAAGTATATGAGTGGGTTGCATCTCATTCCCTGCCTTCAGGGCCCCACAGTGTGTGTGTGTGTGTGTGTGTGTGTGTGTGTTAGTGTAAGTGTGTCTGTGTGTGTGGGGTGTCTGCCGATATGATTACCAGAGGATTTCGCCCCACGAACGGGAACCCCACCCAGACACACACCTGGCTGAACAGATGCTCGAGAAACCCATGGAGCTTCTTCTGCTTGTCGTGGGAGATCCACACACTGGCCGGCATCTCGTCCCCTGCGGCACAAACACACAGACAGCCACAGATGACCGCCAGCACAGACCCGCCTGCAGTCACACTAATGACAAGCACTTAGGCTCCACCGAGAGCTCTGCAGCCAACTCAGACACTCAAACGTCAGGGCACAGCTAGTGCTGAAGAGACAGCTACAGTCCTTGAATCTATCAACTTTGTATAAGTATATATACTCTTTTGATCCCGTGAGGGAAATTTGGTCTCTGTATTTATCTTAATCCGTGAATTAGTGAAACACACTCAGCACACAGTGAACACACAGTGAGGTGACATACTGTACACACACACACACACACACACACACACACACACACACACACACACATCCACTCTAAGTGTGCTCTCACCTGAGTCCATCTCGTCGCTGTGCACATACGAGCTGCAATGGCTACTGCAGATGCTGGTGAAGGAGGCAATGGAGTTCCTGTTGCTGTTGCAGTCACTGCAATGACACATCAGTCGTATGTATTGAAACAGCATGGCTAATGTATTCATTTTGTATACATGAGTGTACAATACAGTAAGTAATGTGTACTGTATGTATTATAACGATGCACAAAAGAAATCCATCTTGACTTAGCCAGAAGAAGAAAAATCATAATGATCAATAGATGATGTAAGGGTTAATTACAGTGCTTTGCGTGACTACACTGAAAAGGAACACCTGTCTGATCACGGAGTGTCATGTGGAATATGTTTTCCCATAATGCATCTGCATGCTGGGCAAAGCTCTCATTCATGCGGAGGGTTCTGGAAAGCTTCCAGCTGAGGCTGTGGCAATTGGAGCTGCTGTTGTTGACAGCTGCTTAGTGAAGGCAGCCAGGCCTCCTCTGATGTCATAGCGCACAGCGCACCAAGGCTAGGAGGCTGCTGCTTTGAGTTACTGTAAGTGGTTGGCCATGAGTTTATAGATGTTATGGGCAAATGTTGCACTTACATTTGTAATTAATTTCCCTGCAGATACTTTCCCTCAAGGTACAAAGAAGGGCATACACATTTTTACATCTGTTTTGCAAGGAGAAAAATTGCAGTTGTTTGCATTTTTATATAAAGCTCTTCATTAATGGAGCTCCTCATTGGCTGACTGCACTGCAAAAACTGCTTATCTAACAAAATCTCACCAAGTGTTATTAATCTTATATCAAGATAAAAAAAACTAGTTGGTATTGTTTTCAGTATAAAGAGACTTACCTAGCGCTTTCTTGTGAAAACATTTGACTTGATTTAAAAAAAGTTTGACTTATTTTAAGACATCTCACCCTGAAAACAAGCAAATTTGTCTGCCAGTGCGTTAAGCAAATGTGTCCTAAAAACAAGCAAATTTGTCTGCCAGTGCGTTGAGCAAATTTGTCTTGATAAGACTCCTTAAAATAAGTCAAAGTCTTCTTAAAATAAGTCAAAATGTTCTTTTGAGAGGGCGCTAGGTAAGTCTTTTCATACTAAAAACAATACCAAATAGATTTTTTAATCTTAATATAAGATTAATAACACTTGGTTAGATTTCATTTTTTGCACTGTGTAAATGTGTGTGTGTGTGTGTGTGTGTGTGTGTGTGTGTGTGTGTGTGTGTGTGTGTGTGTGTGTGTGTGTGTGTGTGTGTGTGTGTGTGTGTGTGTGTGTGTGTGTGTGTGTGTGTGTGTGTGTGTGTGTGTGTGTGTGTGTGTGTGTGTGTGTGTGTGTGTGTGTGTGTGTGTGTGTGTGTGTGTGTGTGTGTGTGTGTGAGGCGCTTACCTGTATGAGTCTCTATTACTGATGGTGTCGTGGCCAGAGTCCTCCTGCTCGTCTCCCGTCGTCACGTTAAAACACACTTTCTTCCCGTTGCGTTCGCCCCTCTCGCCTTCGTTCTCCGCCGATATGTAAGTCTCCGACGGCTTCACCTCAGAACTCGTAGGGTTGGTGATGGAGGAGAGCAGGCTGAGAAACAGATGAAAAAAGAGTGAAAAACAGATACATAGATATACAGATACATAGATATACAGATATATAGATAGACAGAGAGAGAGAGAGAGAGGACAGTTTTGTCATGATGCAAGCATCAGCCTAAAGATGGCATCGGTCATAAAGACCCAGAATAGAGCTATCTGTGTAACTATTGCTTAAATGAGGAATGCTGCAAAGGACCGGCCTAACCTCTCCAACCCTAACATCTCCTCTTGCCTGGTCCGTAGAGTTTATTTTCCACGGCAAACACGCCGTGGGCTGATTGGCCGCAGAGTGCTAATGTCATCAAGATGTGCGGTCGGAGTGAGCCACAGAGGAGAGCCAGAGATGTGCGGTCGGAGTGAGCCACAGAGGAGAGCCAGAGCCAAACAAAACCAGAACCTGTTTGCCTCTGGCTTCCGCACAACAACTTCGGCAGTTCAGAGGTCCTCAAAATATTAATAACTTCAAAACACGGCGGAGGCAGCTGTGTCAACACATGACAGCGGTGCGGAGAGAGAGAGAGAGAGAGCGGCTCCGTTGTGCCAGGCTGAGGAGGCGTTTGAAGGAGGTGCGGGCCGGGGGGGGCACAGATGGAGAGGTGGTGGGCGCACGCTCCCACAGTCTGGAGCGACACACGCGGCTGTTTGGAGGCACATTTCCAAACACCATGCCTCGTCTCTGACAGCGATCGATCTCTTCATCTGTCTCAAGCGCTCTCTCTCTCTCTCTCTCTCTCTCTCTCTCTCTCTTTCACATTTAGTCAATGTGGGCTCAAACACATGCTAACACATCAAGTGTCAACTTCTGTCTCTAATTTCATTGTTGACAGTGCACATTTTCCGTTGTGCAACTACTTCAGCACGAGAGGCTGTCTAGAAAAATGCACGTAAATCCTTTAGGGAAATAAATACAATCAGTCTTTATAAGCCTCCCCTTCTCTCTCTTTCTCTGTCTCTCTCTTTCTGTCCAACACTTTCTCACTCTTCCTCCCTCCCTTTCTATATCTTTCTTTCACTCTCCCTTGCACATTTTGGGATGATAGATTGTGTGCCCTTTATCATTTCAAACAGGCAGTGAATAGACCACATCCTTCCAGGGGATGGGGAGGGGGGCTTCAGATTAAAAGCCCTCCACAGGCTCAGCTGGACTGTCTCTGTCTGTCACTGGGCCTTCCAGGTTCTAGAACAATGGCCCCTCCAAGCCAAAGTGACATTCCATCGCCATGGAGAGCCTGTCTGTGCCCTGCCATTGGCTGAGCCTTAATAAGGAAGTGCACGCAGCTTGGGGGCCTGCGAGGCAGGGAGCTTGAAAGGAGAGCGAGCAGAGAGAAAGGAGGAATAACAATGATTTGAATCTGAAGGAGCCGGCCTGTCGTCCGGCAGGCTCCGCTGTCTGGCTCCTGCCACTTCACTTCAAAAGGGCCTTTGGGCAGGCAAACCGAGAGCGTCCCCAAAAACACGCGGGCGATTTCAGCCATCCGAAACACACATGCGGTGATCACTTTTATTGAGAAGTCTGGCTTGGCCGTGACTGGTAGAGATAAAGGTGGTCTTTCTCTCTGTCTCAAACACAGGAAAAGGAATTGAAAGTCTAATCCATTACACGGAAACAGAAACAGAACGCCGACGTTCATAACAACTTCACACAGATCTGCAGAGCAGCAACACAACAAGACGTGGTGAGAGTTTGATGAACTGGCCCCACTGTAAGCTGAGTAATTATACCCGACTGGTGAGGGGCACCCTGGCCTTGGCTTCTGCGCTCAACAGAGCTTGAAGGAAAACGGAGATACAAACCACATGTCAGCGTCCAGTATGCTGGGCAGATGTTCACCCAGCTCACTCACGTCTCAGCTCAGAGAAAAAAAGAACACGCATTTTGTGATTGCAACGCCTAGAAACATTTCTTCCTGTTGGTTGTTGTTGTGAGTCTGCTCAGAGACATACTTGCGACACTATTTGTGGCGTGCATTTGGTGTTCATGTGTCTGTTTTCCTGGTGGGGAGGGACCGCAGTGTTCTACTGTGCTCCACTGAAGCAAGTCATGTTTATCACAGAAGCAGATCGCAAGGCATGGTGAGTTGGGAAGGTGTTGGGGAGAGTGTCTCTGTCCACTCATGGACATGTTTGTGGCACCAATTTGGCATTTGGGTCCATTTTCCGTTTGGGAACAGATTCCAGTGTACTTCACAGAAGCATGGGAGCATGGGAGGTAGGTGGGGTGGGGTAGGGGGCACGTAGCGGTGCACAAACACTGACTCCCAACTGGGAAATTGTCTTATTCATCAGAGAGACACTTCAGCTAGAACAAGAAACAGGATCAGTTCATCACAGCCACCCTGATAAAGGAGGGAGACAGAGAGGAAGTCTGAGAGAGAGAGAGAGAGAGAGACAAAGAGAGAGAGAGCAGGAAAGAATAAGGGAAGACAGTAAGAACAGAAGGAGAAAGAAGAAAATAGAGAGAAGGAGAGATAATGATAAAGACAGTCCAAGAGGAAAGTGAGAGAGAAGAGAGGAAGAGAGAGAGAGAGAGAGAGAGAGAGAGAGAGAGGAGAAAGAGAATAAGAGAGATTGACAGAGATGGAGAGACTGGAGCTCTTTTAAAATCAGTCCAACAGACTCTGCGTGCTGTCCAAGGCCCTTATTTGGCTGGGTCTCTTCTGGGCCTCTGACAAGCTGGGGATGGTGGTGGAGGGGATCAATACCCCTTTCAATCCATCGCAGGGAGCAGCAGCCTCAAAACTGTGTGTGTATGTGTGTGTGTGTGCATGTGAGTGCAAGTGTGTTTGTGTGTGTGCATGTGAGTATGTGTGCATGTGAGTGAAGGTGTGTGTGTGTGTGTGTGTGTGTGTGTGTGTGTGTGTGTGTGTGTGTGTGTGTGTGTGTGTGTGTGTCTGTGTGTGTGTGTGTGTATACGTGGATGTGAAACAAGACCACGTGGGGTAGCCAGTAAAGTAGCTGCTGCACTCCCTAGCCAGCGACTAATGGCTACACAAATGGAATCTGTAGCAGAACAATGGCGCGCGGGGGCTAGAACTGGCCATTAACTAGCCCCTTCCCTGGGTTGAGAGCAGTGGAGAGGAGAGGAGAGGAAGACCATTACCCAGAGCCCAGATTAAGGGGGCCTCCCAGCAAATCCAAGAACACAGGGCTCAATGTAAATGTAATTGCAACTGACAAGACTAACTGATACACAGCAAACCGCAGGTTCAGTCTGATGTCTTGTCTTGGCATCAGTTCGCCTTCTCTTTCTATTCCTTCTCTTGTGGTTTCTGAATCACTTCATCTCCACTTTTGCATACTTCCCCCCCCCCCTCTCTCTCTCTCTCTGAGACACTTGCTTAAAACAGACATAACAGCAGCATGGAGAGCCCTGATGGAAGATACACACCACTCTATCCTCACTCGGTGTAACTGATATAAAAAGAGGCTGCTGCCACTGCAAACACAATGTTGCATTAATGACAGCCTTCCTGATTCATACATTTCTCTGACTGTGAGTGACTTTTATTGGAAGCTGAGCCAGCTCTCTCCCTCCCTCTCTCTCTCTCTCTCTCTCTCTCTGTTTCTGTCTCTCTCTCTTTCCTTTTAAAAGTTTTTCCTGTCTGAAACCTGTGCTGACCTACGAGTGTCCCATTTCCTGATGTGTGTTAATGTGCTCCCAGACAATGAAGCCATCAACTGGACGGAACAACGGGACCAGGAAGGTACATTTTCAGACACACACACACACACACACACACACACACACAGATGTCCACACACTCTCACACACATACTTTCACACATGGACAAGCACACCGACATCGACACCCACTCACCCACACCCACACACACACACTTTCACACATGGACAAGCACACCAACATCGACACCCACTAACTCACTCACTCACACACACACACACACTTTGACATACGTACAAGCAGACCCACCCCAACGACACACACACACACACACACACACACACACACACACACACACACACACACACACACCACACACACACACACAATACTGTATATGTGCACACATTCTCACATACACACTTTTTACACATGTATAAGCACACCCAACCCGACGACACCAACAAGCACACACAAAACTACACACGCACACACACACACACACACACACATATTTACTTTCACAAAACCACAAGCACACTAACACCTACACTCACACCCACATCCACACACACGCACACACATGTGTACTCGGTAACAAATATGCTCCTGCTGGTGTCACAGTAATAGCCACAGAAAATGGGTGCTTGATGGAAAAAGCAGATACGGAAGCAGCCCGTTCCAAGCTCAGAGTACTCTAAAAAGACACACTGTGTGAGGTCCCCGTGGCCTAATGCAGCCACTGAAAGTCCGTTAAATAAATATCTGCAATCTACAGTGTTTACGGCTTAGTCTAACTACGACAATGTTGCTTTATTATTTCCCTCTCTACAGAAAAGAGAGTAAACCAGGTCGTTGATATGGTCATCAAAGAAAAACCCTTTTCAGTGCCATGGTTTAGTAATTTATATCAGTTATATAACAGTTTTTGAATATTGAATATTTCTTATGATTATATAATAATATTTCATCACACCACAACTGAAGCAGAACGGTGGTGGACAGGTGTTAATTAAAGTAAATGTCAACCACAAACAAACAAAAAGTACTCAACCCAAAACAGGAAGTAGAAGGGTGTCATGATCCATAATTACTAAGGAGCGTGAAAGGCCTCCTCGGCAGAAGAATGATAATTCAGTCCAATTAAATTACTGTGAGCCTATCTCTCTCCTGAATGCAGATAACAAAATGAGCTTTTTAACAAGCTAATCCTCTCTACTGAGATCCCAAGCCAGAGGCCACTGCACCAGAAAAAAACCCACTGCTGCTAGGCATTTTCTATGGGCTAATGAGATTTTAATTATTTGAGTTACCAGACACTCATGGAAACAATGTCTGCTCCTATTCAAGCCAATAAGCCTGCAGGTCCTAACAGCCCTGTTATGGTCAGTCATACACAATCCCTCAATGTTCAGAATGTCCAGTCATTCACTACATTAGGCTACTCAGTATTATACAGTGCACTACTGTATGTGATGAATGAATGGCTATGAGAGGGATTGAGCATGACATGGTAGGTGATGCCTTGCTAACTGAAGGATTAGCGATATGCTAAGCGAAGTCTGGGAAGTGTCCATGCACTCACTCGTGAATCTGGGCAGCGTGACTCTCCATTTCCTTGATGACGGTGGTCAGTTTGCTGAGGAGCTTCTGGTAGGCGTCCAGCGTTAGCAGGTCGTCCTCGCGGAGCAGGAAGCGGAGGCCGTGCCCCTCCGTCCGGCCCAAGCTGTGCCCCGAGGGGGCAGCCATAGTGGTGATGGTGTGCTGGGCGTACACCATGGGTCCCAGTTTCCCTGGTGACGCAAAAACAATAAGGCATAACATAAGGAAGTGCTAGAGCAGAGGTAGCATAGCTGACTGACAATTGGTCGACTCAGGTTTGCTTCATCCTGAGTCTGTGTCATATTTGATAAAAACATCAACTATATACTCATTTACTAATGAGATCCAGTGGCATATTCAATCAGTCATCATTGAACGGTTTACAGATGCAACAAATATCACACATAACTTAAAATCTCTCTCAGCAGCTACACTAGGATTGAATCCTAAAGCAAGTCTCGCAATAAACCTTCTATCGGGATACAATCAATAATGTGATATATTGAAGTGACATCAATACACCTCAACTGTCAAATTTGATGTCTTATTCAGATTTCCTTCCCCATTAAAAAGTCACACTAGCTCAAGAATAATTGCTGTTTTGATGTAAAAGCCACAGTGTGATCTCTAAGCACCTTGCTCTGTGTTGCGGATGCCCTTCTCCAGCGTGGAGTTCTTCCTGTTGTCCAGCTGGACCCCGAAGGCGCTGCCCAGTGAGGTGGTGGTCTTGGGGTAGGACACCTCCATCACGTTGATGTGGCAGTTGGTGGGACAGAAGTCACTGCTGTGCAGCGGAGACACCTTGGTCTTGGCCTGCTTGAATGTGGGCCAGGCTCGGTTCTTCAGCACCCGCGAGAACTACAGGAAGCAAAGAGGGACAGCATATTTTTAATGTCATTTTTGAAAGCATGATTTGATTGGGCAGTTTTAGCGATTCATGCAGTGATTTACTAGCCTAGAAATCTAGACGCGCCCCTAGCGGCAGCAAATTACATTTGCTGCCAGGGCTAGTCTAGCAACTCTCCGTTGGCTTGTGAGCTCCAGAAATCGAAACTTAATCAGGACATTGAAATCGTGTATAGAGTCGTTTGGTGGGCTTAACATAATGATTGATGGCAGAGTTGCAACGGTTTGGCTTGAATTCCCTGCTACTTGAAAACAAATATCCTATTGCGTCCTATTGCGTGCAGAAGGAATTTAAAAGACAACTGATTATCCCGCCCCTCGGACTGAGCACTGCGAACGGTGAGTGCCCAGACCCTACATTTTAATGTGGGTCTGGCTCGCCAGGCTAGTGATTTACCAGACAAATTCAAATTCAAAGAAGCTTTATTGGCATTAGGTCTACAGTACTGCTGAAGCATTTGGTTTGGGTGCTGGGCTGGGTACACACTAACATACTATGCACATATGATCAGATACATCAGAGGAGGAAATGGGACGATGCGTCGGAATCTCAAAAATATGACTGAATGAATGCATATGAGTTCAAACCTCCTAAATCTACGGTATGTCACAAAAAAACTATGCTCAGGATAGTTGTCCGCCTCCCTGCCGTGCTGTGGTTGGCCGCCTCCCTGCCATGGGTGAGTACGGCAGGTGGTGAGAGCTCATTTGTGTGAGGATACTGCTGAATCAGCTTTCCTCATACTGCGTCCATATACATTCATCACACACACACATACACATACACACACACACACACACGCACTCACTCACACAAAAAAATACAAATACACTCACATGTAAACGTACAGTACACATAGACACACATAGCACAAAAGCACAAGCAGTTCACATACACATAGACACACGTACTCAAACCCCCAGGCACACACACACTCACATGCAAACACACCCCCACACACACGGCTCATGTATGGATTGCATTGGGTCAGTTATCTTACGATCCTGACTGAAAGGTTTACAGTTGTGCAAACAAACATCCTTTACATGCACGGAGCATGGAACATGTGTGAAACAAACATCTTGTGTGCCTATGGCGACTGTTTACACACACATGTTGAAACCATTCCAGGGGATAAACATCTATCATGGTATGTTTTGTGCATAGACATCCGTCAGACTGGACTCGACATTGTAACTTCAAACAGGAATGCGATTCATCATGGCAGGCTTATTTACAGATTTTTGACTTTGAACGGTTCCATTTCATAGCTCTTTCTTCTTAAGTGAGCATTGTGTGTGTGTGTGTGTGTGTGTGTGTGTGTGTGTGTGTGTGTGTGTGTGTGTGTGTGTGTGTGTGTGTGTATGTGTGTGTGTGTGTTGGTGAGTGTGTGTATGCATATGTGTGTATTGTTATATATGTGTGTGTGTGTGTGTGTGTGTGTGCATGCGTGTGTGTGTGGGCTGCTATGTGGGGGTGGGCATGTGTGCGGGTGTGTATTTAAGTGTTTTAACCATGTTCCTTCAATATGTTTTCATGTGTGTTTGAGACTCCAGGGCCATAAATCAAAAACGCAAAAACAGACACAGTAAACATCAAATACAGTGAAAAATGAATCCC
The DNA here is from genome assembly GCF_046254945.1 of Alosa pseudoharengus. Lineage (NCBI taxonomy): Eukaryota > Metazoa > Chordata > Actinopteri > Clupeiformes > Clupeidae > Alosa > Alosa pseudoharengus. The sequence continues at coordinate 31,006,208 of NW_027468650.1, read as the reverse complement.
GCCCCTGCAGTCTCCAACTGAAAACAAGAATGCCTGGACAAATAAAACAAGGTCCACATTGCCTCTGGTATTTGGGAAACACATTGAACTGCACTGCTTTAGGGCTGTATTGTAAAATACCATTACAAAAACATACACACATCATAACGAACACAAACACGAGCCAAGGCTTCAACAGTCTCCGTGGACACCTCTGCTTCTCATCGGCTGTCCGATATCACCTCTTCGTGGGAATTCTGGAGGCGCAGGCTGGAGACGGACGCGGTCAGCTGAAATGCCCGTCCTTTTTTCCTGCCCCTATTCTTTGTCATGCCGTCGCTGCCCCGGGGCCTCTTCCGAGTAGCCACGGCCCTTTTTCTTGCGCTCCGCGTTTGAAGCAGCGAATGAGACACAGCTGGTCAACGTGTTCTGGCTCCCAAGGGGGGGACCAGACTTGCCACATTCCACAGCAGCCTTGACCCATGGAGGGGGCCCTCAACGCCCAGGGGCCACAGCACCCCCCCTTTTTTTTTTTCGACTTCCCTGGGAGCCTCCAAATGGAACGCCACAGAAGAGGAAGTTACGCAACTTCGAGGGCGTACTGGATGTTCTGAGATATTTATAAACGGAGTGGAGCGACTGGTGTAATTAATCCGGTACCGAGTCGGATGTTGATCACACGCACCAAAAAGAAGCCAAGCGCATTCCTAAATATTTCCATCCAGATTGTTTCCCTTTTTCTTCCCTTGCAGTCCTCTGTTCCCTATAAAGCCAGCTGGAAATGAAAGAATGGAATTTTCATTCTCTTTGCGCAAACCCTTTTTTTCTCCGCACTGATGCTGATGTCATCACATTCCACACGGATCGCTGGCATCGATGGCGCTGTGATCCACAGATAAGTGAATCCACACACTCTAGCTTCAGCGAAGTCAATTCGACCATAACTGTACATTTCTACACTGGGGTTTCATCAGAGTGTACCCAAGTGCATACTGCATAACCTTCACTTCCATGTGTTGGCTCCATCAATCAATGGTCAATATGTAAATGTTCTACACTGTAATGTAAAAGGTAATAACTAGCATGCACCACACATGGGATTCCAGTACATGTGACCACTTACCTTACCCATACTGCTTGATTCAGTTTCCCATTGTGAAGGTTCTTTAGAATGTGCAATTAAAAATCGGTTATTTGCACGGCTATGAAGTAGTTCCATTTTTTCTTACCTTATTTGACATATTTTGTATCAATTCGCCCGAGTTCTTTAGAACGTTCAGTGAAAATTACCGTTAATTTGTAACATTGTATCAAGGAAAAACAGCAAAGAAACACCGCTGCGCTGAATATGTCTGATTACGGCCTACCAGAAGTTACTTTCAATGTTTTTGGAAAATATGTCGATTTCGACACCTGGGCCAAGACAGAGTTATGGCGAGGGTAGGAGACTCCAGAAAGCCAAAAGCCGTCCATTAAGAGAAAAAGTTGGTCTACAACAACCCCGAAGGACAGCAAGAGGCACAAACTTATCAGTGAGGACGATCTGGACTTAATTCAAAGCCAAAAGCATGAGAAAAACACCACAAAATCCACGGCTTGGGCAGTAAGTCTTTTTACCGATTGGCTAAATAAAAAACAAATTAAATTGAACCTAACTGAATTGGACCATGGAGGTATTATATATAACTGGAGAGAGTGAATAAGTCCCGCCCCCATTTGCCATTCGTGAAACAATGAATTGTTAACTGCTTATTATGCACTGTTAATAAGCACATGTTATTTTAAAGTGTTACCATACTTATTTAACAGCTTTAACTATCCAAATGAGATAACAAAAAAATGTAAAAATAACTTAATATTTAACATTTTCTTAACAGTAGAATAAGCGGGATAATAGACTTCACTCCATTAGATTATCCGAAAAATAAACGCACTACAAGGTTGAACGGCCACTCCGCTGCACGTCGTGGCCGCATTACAACCTGAACATGCGTTTATTTTCGGATAATCTAATGGAGGGTTGTCTATTATCCCTTCCATAATATATTAATATGAGTTGTGTGTGTGAGTGTATGTATGTGTGTGTTTATGTATGTGTATGTCTGGCTGGGCCGCTGTACCTTGCGGTAGTTGGTGACGCGGCGTCCGACGTGCTCGAGCCTCTCCCCACACATGGCACTGAACCTGGCCTGCAGGTCCTCAGGGATGAGCTCCGTGCTGGAGCTCAGGCGGGTGCAGGTCTGGACCAGCTGCTCATCGTTCCGTGCCAGGGCCTCCAAGATCTGAGAAAGCCCCAACACATACACACACACACACACACACACACGCACACATATACACACACACATGCGCACACACACATGCGCACACACAAACACACACGAA
>NW_027468650.1:30998844-31001344 GCF_046254945.1 Alosa pseudoharengus | reverse complement strand
TAAAAATAAACGTAAACAGGCCCATAGAGCAGACGGGTTGGGGATGCATGTCCCTCTAGGGTGCATCTACAAGACACAGAAAAAGACTCTCAGTCTCCCATTCAGATATAGACCAACCCCACGCTTGGTTAGCTTCACTGTGATTGCATTTGAGAATGACTAATTAAAGGTAATGAATATACACAAAACAACTTCATTGTTGGTCCTGGTTGTTTTAAATAGAAGCACTTGTCTTTAATTTCACAGAAAGTCAAGAGAGGCCAAAAAAGCACTGATGTGTCATCATTTCTGTTGGTACTGTAGGGCTAATGTTTGCTGTCGTAAACGCCGGGAGGACCAATGAGGGCATGTGAGGCGGCCGGGCCAAGCGCAACATTTCATTAGCCTGGCTCAGCCTGCGCCACGCATTCCCACTTTATTTAGTTCCTTATTAGAGTGAGGCTCATAAAGCAGAATAGACTGGGAATGAGGGCCGGCGCATAAACACAGAGTTTATCACCTGCCCTACACACTGATGGCCGCACTCACACATGTGTATATCTTGGTGTGTTTGTGTTTGTGGGGATGTATTGGTGTGTTTATGTCTAGGGCTGAGTATGTTTTTTTTATGTGTCTGTATATATATATATATATATGTGTGTGTGTGTGTTAGTGTGGAGCCTCTTATAAGCAAATGTTTGAGGGTTGGGACGAAACCAATGGAATTAAGAACATGGGCTCCTTGGTCCCATGTTAGATACTAGTGTGCACAGCTCTAAACAGAAACAGACACACACACACAAACACCTCATGAACACTATTACTATATACAGTACATGCTTGTTTCTTGGGCCTTTTCTGTGTATTTACTGTGTTTTTTTTAAATGTTCTGATTTCAAGAAGAGGTGGGGAAGATAAAGTCCATATCAATGCAGTCTACAGTATATCAATGCAGAACTGATGACACAGGAGTGCTTCGTTGAATTCTACCTTTTCATACTAAACTCCATACTTCCGCATGTGCTTTTTCAGTCGATCACATACAACATGCTGCAGCAGGAAATCTCATTCAATGACACACTATGGATGTGGGTGATATGACGGAGAACATTTTTTTTTAATTGACCTAGACTAAGAGAGGGGGGGGGGGCAGAATAACACAGGACTGAGGGTAGAGGTCTGCACTCCCGCGGTAGACCAGCAGGATCCGCGGGTCCCGACGCAAAAGAGTGCGGCGCGGGACAACTTTTGAAAGCTCTTTGCGGGAGCGGGCGGGATAAGAGAGGTGCGTTCGCAGGTGCGGGACAAACCGATGATTCACTGCACTCCCGCAAATTAAATATGTGTGTAAAATTAAATATGGAAATGATTAAAGTACTGTTCATAACTATAGTTCAGCTGGATGTTCTGTTAGGCAACATTAAAAAACGGGGTTTAAGCATAACTGACGGATAGCAGGCCTATAGCCTATATTGTCGTTTACGTGGGTTCAATTTGTTCCTGCTGCTCATTGTCAAAACTCAAAAATCGAGGCCCCAGCAGTGGCGCGACTGGCTGGGGCACCGCACCGTACGCCGGCGACCCGGGTTCGATTCCCGCCCCGTGGTCCTCTCCGGATCCCACCCCGACTCTCTCTCCCACTCACTTCCTGTCAGTCTCCACTGTCCTATCTAATTAAAGGCATAAAAAGCCCAAAAAATATACAAAAAAAAAAAAAAAAAAAAAAAAAAAAATTCGAAAGCATGACAGAGGAAGAGGGCACCAGACTAGGCCTACTTCAGTTGTTAGCCTACATTCAGAACCAAGAAACTGACATCTGGAGTCTTTCTCAGGTGTGTGTGCTCCTTTCGTGAGACAGAAAGAAAAACTGAATAGGCTATCCCTCCTGCATGCGGGCGCGAGCGGGACATCATGTTACAGATGCGGGCGGGAGCGGGACTAAAAATGACACATTAATGCGGGAGCGGGCAGGAAAAATCAGTCCCGCGCAGACCTCTAACTGAGGGTCTGTCCTTACCTTGGCTGTGAGGCTAAAGAAGCCTTTGGGCTCCACCATCTTCTCCAGGACGTGACACTTGATCCCCGCCGTGCTGTCGTACTCGTACACCACCCCGTACTCCAGGTGCACGTTGTCCACCGTCAGGCTCACGTGGTCCTTCTTGCCGTCGATCAGAGCCATGGTGTTGAACTTATCCATGACCTCTGGAATACACAACACTCTTTGTTACAAAGCTTGTGTGTTCCAAAACAGAGAGTGTATTAGTGATCATCACACACACATACAGTCACGCTTGTGTGTTTCAAAACAGAGAGTGTATTAATGATCATCATACACACACGGTCATGCTTGTGTGTTCCAAAACAGAGATGTACTAGCAGGAAGGGCTTGCGGCGTTCAATTATCCCTTTGGGCTCGTCCCCAGAAAATATTGTCGTACAATTCACTGCCCTACAGCTGACAAAATGGACATGATCCTATTATGCTATATGCTACATGTATGATACAGGGGACCAATGGGAG
>NW_027468650.1:30963844-30993844 GCF_046254945.1 Alosa pseudoharengus | reverse complement strand
TGAAGCTCAGATGTGCTCAGAGGGTGCTTAGAGGCTCTTAATCCGGCTACGGCATGCGAGGGTGACCACCGGGAGGCATGTCGGCAGCGGACCCCTGTGGCGGGGATGCCATTGTGAGGTGTGGGGAGTGCGGCAGGGGGTTTAGAGGATGAGCTGACCCTAAGGGGGACCAACCCCCAGCCCCCACACACACCCCTACTGAGAGACTCCCACTGGTCACACACACACACACACCCCTACTGAGAGACTCCCGCTGGTCACACACACACACACACCCCTACTGAGAGACTCCCGCTGGTCTGCCTGTGGGTCTCTCAGTGAGAAGCCCAGCAGGGACGGCACCGCAAGCAACACAAGCGCTCAGTTTCATCACTCTCTCTCTATCTCTTTTTTGTCTCTCTCTCTCTCTCTCTCTCTCGTCGCTGCTTTCTTTTTTCACTCTCACTCTGTCTTTACAACTCTATCTCTCTCTTTCTCTATCATTGCCCTCTCTGTGCAACTCTATTTCTCTTTTGTTTTTATGTCTGCTGTCTCTCTCTCTCTCTCTCTCTCTCTCTTTCTCTGATCACTCTCTCCCTCTTTCTCTCTGTCTTTGTTTCCTGCATTCTGCACCTCTCTCTCTCACACTCGCTCTTTCTCAGTTTGTCTCACACATTCTCCTTCCCTCTGTTTCAATCTCTTTCTTTCACACCTTCTCTCTATCAAAAATATGTTTTTTTACACGTCTTTTTGCTCAACTTTACCAATAAATGTGCCAATAAATGTGAAGCACACTGGTGTGAGAGACGTCTGAGGACAACAGACAACAAACCCCAGAGAGGGAGAAACACCAGGGAGGAAAAAGAGAATTGACTGTTGAAATCACATGAATCCCAGAGAGAGAATGTGAGTGAGAAAGAAACAGAGAGAAAAAAAAAGAAGAAGAAGAAAAAGAGTGAAACCTTTTCCCCCTCACTCTCTGTAGACAGCGGGAGAGTGTGGAGCCGGCCAGGGAGGCGACTCCAGAGCATTTCTCTGGGCACTGGAGGCCCAGAGCAGAGCAGAGCAGAGCAGAGCAGAGCAGTGATTGCAGCAGCTCAGCCTTTAGACTGTTTCTGGAGAGGGCAACATCTTATCTGCACTTTCCCAGAAACACTCGCTCTTTCTCTTAAGAGACAGGCAATTCTGAGGCCACTGGCTTCTCTTGTTTTCAGAGAGTTTTTTTCTGTCAGCGTACTCATCTTCTGACCAGATGGGAAGAGATCGGCAAGCATAAACCTGCCCTGCTGTAGAGTGTGTGTGTGTGTGTGTGTATGTGTGTGTGTGTGTGTGTGCGCATGTGTGTTTGCGTGTGTGTGTGTGTGTGTGTGCATGTGTGTTTGCGTGTGTGTGTGCGTGTGTGTGTGTGTGTGTGTGTGTGTGTGTGCGCGCATGTGTGTGTGTGTGTGTGTGTGTGTGTGTGTGTGTGTGTGTGTGTGTGTGTGTGTGTGTTCGCGAGCATTTCCACATGTATATATGGGTGTAGTGTGCAAGGGTATAATGTGCATGAGTACTCACCGAGCCCCAGCTGTGGGCCATGTGTCCTGCTTGCGTGTGCAGGGAAAGCAGGACAGAGACAGACATACAGTCTCCTCATGGCCTCCACTCAGCCAAGCTAGCCGTTCACCACAACAGACCACATCAACACATCTGACCACGTCACCTCTGTGCTGCGATAACCAATTCTCACATTCCTAGACACTGACGCCTGGCGATAGCCAACCACCATCTGAGAACCTCACCAGTGTGTCCTGAACACCAATCATCTCAGCTCACCTGCCACGTGTCTAACCAATCTCGCAAGCCAACTATCAACAGGCCCAGCAGCTATCCATCCAACCAGCCCTTCACTCTCATTCAGCCAAGCTATACTCAACCAAACCCAGCCAGAGCCATCTCCTCATGCCTCCATCTTCACCTTTGCCTGTCACTCACCCATTATTCTTTTTAAAGGTTCTACGTGGATTTTTTCGAAGTTGTTTGCTTGTTTTAGCTGAAAGCATCCAAACATAAAGAATGCGAAGAAACACCCATTGTTGACATAACGTGACAAAAATGGCTATGCTCTGTGCTGTCCAGATATCATCTGATGTCAATGTGCAAACTAGCTAGTGGCTGGGCGGCTTGCACTACCGAGCTCTTTTAAACCCGTTATCTCAACAGATATCCACAAGGCATTCAGGCTTCCACCAGGCTTCTCACTCCATCCACTCTAACTAACACCTTCGGCACCAAACTCCCTCCCCAAACTCAGATCCACTAAGTTCCAAACAGCCTTCTCACACACCACCTGGGCCTCACCTCTGCCAACTGCATGCACCACAGACGGGCCGAAGCCGCGGATCTGAAAGCCCAGGCCGTCTGCTGAGTCGGGGATTTTCACCGTCCTGCACAAGCGAGGAGAAGAGAGGAGAATAATAAAGTACATGAACAGAGAGACACAACACATACAAATAAAACATACACACACAACAAACCAACAAAACGCATGCGTCTTACTCTCTGGGTTTGGTGCTGATCAGCACCCGGATGGGGCCCTTGCTATTGAAGCACTGCTTCAGTAGGCTGTCCACCTCCTGGAAGGGCCGCAGGAATACCAGGTCCCCATTGATGGCGAAGATCTTCTTCCCCACCTCCAGACCTGCCATCTGCAGAAAAACAACAACAATGAAGAGGACTGATTTATTCAGTTTTACTCAAACTTCGAAACATAGACCAGCCATCTAGACAGCAACACAAAACACCAACCAAGAAGCATGCAAAGTTGGCAAACAAAATAAAATGTTATTATCAGTTTCTCATGTGTGTGGGTAGACACACAATAAAACAACTTTAATTTGGTTACGTTAAATTAAATTGGTAAATTGCCTGTAATAATATTGTTTCATCAATGGCACAAATTCATCGTCAATGGCACACAAAAGTTACAACTACTACTATTACTGTGGACTAATAAATTCTCACTTGATGTACGAATTATGTCTACATGACACAATTGTTCAGCAGTAGTGTAGACTCCTTTAAGGTTCAAGCTCTAGATCTATTTCTAGCACTAGTTCTGTGTGGAGTTCTAGCACTACTTCTGGTTCTAAGTGGAGTTCTAGCTCTAGCTCTGGTGTAACTCTGTGTGTTGTGTGGGAGAGTTGTGTGAGAGTATGTGAATGGCCCTAATGAAAGTCAGACTGTCTGCAGTTCCTCTGTTCTGTCCCAGCCACAGGAGGATTCTCTCCTACGAGCGCCGACTCAGCATGTTACAAAGGAGAGTGGGCGATCTCACACACTCTCTCCCTCTCACTCCCCTTTCCTCTACTCTCCCTCTATCTCTCCCACCCCCTCACTCTACCCTTCTCTCTCACCATCCAACCCCTCTCTAACCCTCTCTCCCACTACCTCTCTCTCAATATCATCCTCCCTTTCCATTGTCTCTCTCTCTCTCGCCCACCACCTCTCCATCACATTCTTTACACATCTCTCTCGCTTCACCCTCTCTCTCCATCCCCTTTCCCTCTCTTTCTATCACCCTCTTCCCCTCTCTCTCTCTCTCTCCATCCCCTCCTTCTCTTCCCTCTCTCTCTCTCCATCCCCCTTTCCCTCTCTTCCTCTCTCTCTCTCTCTCTCTCTCTTCCTCTAACAGATAGCAGGGGATGGTCAGAAGACAGCTCTTTATCTCTGGGAGAGCACAGCTGGATCTCATTGTTGTATTCTGCCGCAGTGCCTCATCAGAGGACTGTTGGAAGGTTCTCCACACAAGAGTGCCTGATCCATAAGCCTGCTAACACTCACTAATATTCTTACAGTAAAGTAGAGCTCTTCCTGGGTGTTCTCTCAACTAGCCTTAGATTAGTTGAAGGACGGTTTTGACAGATACTCTTCTTTTCATTTCTACTTATTTCATACTGTACTTTTGACTCTTTGTCTGACTGGGAATAGATTGTAAATAATATCTTCCAAAGATGTTCCTAAGTATGTAGAGTAAAGGCTCTTCTGTATAGATAACGATGCAAGGAGAATTTTACGAAAGCTTAAAGGCTCTAAGCTGCACCCTCATCTTTTTCTCTGAGAGTCCATCTGAAGACTTGAGTGAACTAGACTTCCTGTGCTTCTCTATTGATCCAGCTCCCATCCTCCACCCTAGGGATAAACCGCGCCACTCTCCCCTCCCACCCTCCTCTACATTAGGATCTGGGCCGGATCAAAGATGCCAAACATCAAAAAGACAACCTCAAGAATGCAAAGGGCTTTTTTTCCCCTTTTCCATGTGTTCTATTTCGGCTCTGGAAAACCACAACAGTTGATTTCAATGTCCGTCGGTTACCACAGCGAAAGTTCAAGCGTAGAGCAAAATGCTGCCCGGCGGAGGCTTCTGTCTATAGAGTTAGTGATAAATCAGCCCCTAATTGGGTTCGCCGGCCCCAAAAACCTCAGGGAAAAAAAACGTCCCTGCCATCCTGCCGAAGCCTGACCATAAAAGATTCCCAAGCCTTCCGCGGAGCCGGTTCCGTGCCAATGTTTACCCTTGATGTACCCCCCCCCCCCACTTATTTGGTGAGCAAATATTCAAAACAAGCCTTTACATACACAGACTCCCCAGAGGATTCTAGAAGGAGGAGAAATGCTGTCGGAGAGGTCAGCGGGGGATCCGGAATCTCTGTTTTGTTTACAGTGAGTGACCTGAGGTAGTGACCTGACAAACGTCACAGGGTCAGCATGAGGATAGAGATGGCTTGAGTGTGTGTGTGTGTGTGTGTGTGTGTGTGTGTGTGTGTGTGTGTGTGTGTGTGTGTGTGTGTGTGTGTGTGTGTGTGTGTGTGTGTCCGTGTTTGTGTCCGTGTGTGTAGGGTTGAGTTACTGTGTGAAGTGAAAGATATCTTGTGTGGGTAGGTGTGTGTGAATGTGTACATACATGTGTGCGTGTGTGTGCTTAGGGTATGTGTTACTGAGTGAAGGGAAGTGAAAGTGTGCCATCCCACTTTGTGATCACATGTCTAAGCCCACTCAGGTGCAGACATATGAAGTATGCTTAAAATGAGCATTGAAAGAAGCAGGTAATTAATTAAGCAGCTTAATGAGAGACATGAATAGCGAAGATACTATGCACTCCACAGAGCCGTTAAGTCAATCTCACTCGACACACTCCCACCCTTTTTGCAGTTTTACATTTCAGCAGCGCCAGAATCCATCTCCTTGTTTTGACGCAATAAGTCGCTGAGGTCAAGAAGAAGTAACAACAATCCTGTTTACATGGAGTGAGTCAATTTAAGCAAACATCCATCATCAGCATCTCAGCTGGAGCCAGACAGCTGCAGTTAGTTGTGTATGTGTGTGTGTGTATGTGTGTGTGTGTGTGTGTGTGTGTGTGTGTGTGTGTGTGTGTGTGTGTGTGTGTGTGTGTGTGTGTGTATGTGTGTGTGTGTGTGTGTGTGTGTGTGTGTGTGTGTGTGTGTGTGTGTGTGTGTGTGTGTGTGTGTGTGTGCGTGTGTGTGTGTGTGCGTGTGTGTGTGTTGAGGCTCACCTCTGCATGTGAGCCCTTCTCCACAGACTTGATGATGGGCACTCGGTTGCGGTCCTCCAGAGTGAAGCCGTAACCTCCAGCACTGGGCCTGATCTGCAGATTAAACACACACACAGAGTTCACCACACTCATAGACAGACCCACACACACAGAAATACACACACACGCACGAACACACACACGCACACACACACACACGCACAAACACACACACACACACACACACACACACACACACTACTGAATTTTCAGATGCCAGATGGGATTTGCTTATTCTTTCAGAATTAAAGCTGCAATGATAAACCATCTTTCAAATAGGAATGTTCACATTTATCTCTCTCTCTCTCTCACTCTCACTCCCCTTCTCCTCTCTCACTGCTGTTTTGAATAACAGTAAGTGCACGCTCCAGATTTGTGCTCACTCATGACTGGTCTGTGCCAAGCGGCTGCACTCATCCCACTCCTCACGCACTGCAGGCAGGCAGGCTGGGAGCTAGTCATTCATAAGCCTGACGCAGGGAGTCTGGCTCCGCCGGCCCGCACTGATGTGTGTTCTGATGATGATGATGCATAGACTGGAGACGTATGGAAGGGAGCGGAGAAGAAGATGTGTGTGTGTGTGTGTGTGTGTGTTTGTGGTGGTGGTGGTGGTGGTGGTGGGGGGGGGGGGGTTGGGGCAGTTGGTTGGGTTTGGAGGTTTGGAGCGGGGTTAGAACCAGTCAAACACACTAACATAATGAGAATATTTTATTAAAAAGCCAGTAGAGTTGGAGTAGCATTAAAGTAGTAGAATTGGAATAGTCGCAGAATTGGAATAGTATTTGGACAGAATTGTCTGCTTTATAGAATTTTAGAATAGAATTTCAATAATAATATATGGTAATTGGAGTGTAACTGGAGTGTCCAATGTAGGTTCTACCGATTGGAGAAGGGACACAACATGTGGAGAAAGGACAGAAAAAGAGAGATGGGTTGGTCTATTGCACTACTATTGCACACGTGCATGTAATCACCTGATCACAGGTGAGCCTCTAGGTACCTGAAACGGACTCAAATACAAACTGCAACACAAAGGAACAGGCACAGGGAATGGCCAACGGCCAGAGCCATTGTCTAGGCTGTCAGCTGCAGGCAATTAAGCTCGACGCGGCCTCTCTCACCAGCAGGGACTTGGCGATGACGTTCTCGGCTATTTTCAGGTCGTGCTTCAAGAGCTTGTGTTTGGTGTTGGATCCCTCCATCTCTTCGTCGGCGAAGAAGCGGAATAACAACGGCTCATCCTTGAACTCACTCTTCTCCAGCACTGTAAAAAACCCGAGAGAGAGAGAGAGAGAGAGAGAGAGAGAGAGAGAGAGAGAGAGAGAGAGAGAGAGAGGACATCTGCCATTAATTCCTGCGTCCCACGTCTTTCCTCTCCCATCAGAAGAGATGCTTACCTCTCCAAAAGCATCCCTCTTTTTTTCTTCCCTTACAGAGTCATATCAATAAGCAATGCATGACTGTCATCCAACACACTGTTTAAAGCACTGAATATATTGTTATGGGCTAGTGCAGACAAACCTTCCTGTTACATGTCATACAAAGGTCCTTTAATCTTTTGGAGAGGTTTGGGGAACTAGAGGTAGCAAACAAACTTTGGGTTTAGTAGCTGAAGTTGCTGAAGTTCTTCAATCTAACATGCATATTCAGACAGTGAAGGACTATGGAGAGGACCTGTGTGTCTGGGGGGGGGGGGGGGGGTGTACGTATGCATGCAGGCTTCGGTCTTCGACCGAGGTCCTGTTGGCATGGGCGACCAGAAGGAGAGTGCCATAGTCAGGATTTAAACATGTTGCTATGGCGGCATAATCGCCACATAGCCACCACCACCACCCACATACATCTAGACTCAACTACAAAAGACAGTGACAACCCCCCCAACCCCCACCCCTCAACCCCCCTAACCCCCCCCCAACCCCCACCCCTCAACCCCCCAACCCCCACCCCTCAACCCCCCTGGCCCAAGTGAGAAATGAGCAAAAATAACTGCAGTTTCCTGAACAGCTCTTTCATTTTATGAACAAGAGGGGGTCAGATATTCGACCAGTTGTCAGAAAAAAATAATAATATGTTACTGTCACGAATATCTAGAGTTGCATGCTGGATCTGACATGAAAATATTGTCGTTTTTACAGTAATTATGTTCCATACATTTGTCATTGATTTGCTGCGTATGAAAACGTAATTGCGGGCAGTCGTGAAATGGTTACATCACTGGGGGAAACGAGAGATAGATGGTGACTCACTGGCGTATGATGTGGACTTTGGCACTGGACGGCACGTCTCTTAAAATCTGAAAGCCTCAAATCCTGTAAACAATCTGTCACCGTGGCAACCAACCCTTCACACTTGGACCAGCAGAAATTGTTTTGGTGCTGTCCCAATGCTGACTGCTCTGAGGCAAACCAGGCACTGACTACACCCCCATCCAAACGCATGCACACACAGACACACACACACACACAGATGCAAACACGCACACACACACACACACACACACACACACACACACACACACACACACACACACACACACACACACACACACAAGCTTATAGGAAAAGACCTGCAATTGGAGACTGCCAAGTGCCAAACACTTTCTGGCATGCTTTGGAACCCTAGCATAATGACATAACAATATGACACACACAAAAACCCTTAGAGCACAGCATGCAGGAAAAAGGGAACCAAAAAAGAATTTGTGTTTTTCATTGTGCAGTCTGATGCTAGACTGCATCATTCATAAATCTGAATCAGATTTGGCTGTGATGTGGCCCAGGTCTGCACCAGATCAAGGCCAGACCTGAGGCCCAGTCTTTTGCACTCTTGAACATGTACAGTACATTCGGTTGTTTGGCCCTACCGTGGTGCATGAAGCCGTTGTCACACAGCTCCTTCCCCAGAATCACAGCTTCCTCCCTGGTCCGGCAATCACCCTGGACACGGGGGAGGGAGGGGGGAGGGGGAGAGAGAGAGAGAAAGAAAGGCTCCATCATTGTCTGCCTGGTGAGCCTCAAAATGTCAAAGGAACCCTTCACACTCTGGCCATTGTGCTTCTGAGTGGCTGGGCAGAGGGCCGTCCACAGAGGAGGGTCACATTCACATAGAGTGGACAGGGAGAATGGCAGCAAACAGAGGCAGATGCGGCCGCTAGCCGAGCTTTTGTTGCAGTTCAGTTCAGTTCAGTTCATCATATCTCCATTGATACGGCATAAGAGGAGTGAGAAGTGCCACTCTGGAAGTGGGTTCTCAGTTCATCATATCTTCATTGATACGGCATAAGAGGAGTGAGAAGTGCCACTCTGGAAGTGGGCTCTCAGTTCATCTCCAACAGCTGTTTGACTCATACCCAGATGCTCAATTCTCAGTTTCCAGCTTCTCTAGTGCTTTTTTTTTTCCGCAAATACTTGCACACTTTTTGGTCGTGGTGACAAAAGGCGAGATCTCGCAGCCATGCTGGGGTTTATAGTTTCAGTCTGTTTCCGCCTGGACATATTTGAAGTGACCTGGCTATTTAGAAAACAGCCACTTCCTCCTTCCTCCCTTTCAAGTCTCTGCAGTTCCTTGGGAGCCAATGTGTTTCCAATATGCATTACACAAGCCAATAATATCATTCGTGCCAAAGACAAACACACACTCACACACACACACAAGAAGGAAATAAATTAAAAACATTATAATAATAATCACAATGATACATTCATGCAAATACCTGTGCAATGAGCCAGTCGATTAGTTTGTTCGCCATCACAACGGATTTGTATGTTCTCAGATGGTAGTCTTTATCTCTGTTTACAAACAAGAGGGAAGACCAACAATGTGAATGAAAAAATGTATGAGGGAACACATCTGTGGAAAAACGCACACATGCACCTTGAACTTGATCCAGGACATCAAGATCTCAACATGACCTCTGAGACCTTTTGGGGTCTTACACACGTACACACACACACACACACTTACAAACACACACATTCACAAACACACACATTCACACACACACACACACACACACACACACACGCACACACACACACACACACACACACAAAAGCACACAAACACACACAGACCCTATGGGGCAAGACATTCAAGATGCCTGCCCCTGGGTCTCTTGTCATAACAGGCACTTCCTCAGCATCAGTCAGCGGGGGAAAACACCACTCTTCCCTCAACCCCTCCTGTCCAAACACCAGGGAGGCTCTCCGCTGAGTTCTGACCCCAGACACTGCCACTGAGCCCCAGGCACCAGGCCCCCGGGCCTCCGGCGGGGGACACAGAGGGGTGAGTGAGTGAGTCACAACTTGAGCATTTCAACCGCCCAAATCAGACTGGCCAGAGGATGGCCAGAGATCTTCCGGTCACACCAGGAGGTTTATATGCATACCGAAATGTTTGAACAATGTTTGAAAAATGTTGAGACAGAAACAAAACTTGAAAATTAAAAGATTATTTAAACTGACTGCTTTTCAGGTCACTATGACTTTATGAATGCACCCTGTGTTATTACAATGTTACTACAATTTGTATGTTCTCTGTTTGAAGACTGTACTTTTAACCCCTCCATATAATGTATTTATAGTAGGTATTATTTGTGTGCGCACAGGGTTAAGTGGTTATTTCTGAAGCGGTGTGCCATCGAGGGTGCATGCGTCTGGGAGCGAGGCCATGCCAAACCCTGGGAGCCCGCTCTGAACCAGAGCTGTGAATTTCCCATGAAGGCAGGGTCTCTTGGGGGACAACCCTAGCAGAGGCCAGCAGCGGGAGGGAGGCATGGAGGCCGGCAGTGGCAGCGGCGGCGGCGGTGGTGGTCACTAACACTCGCTGGAAAGTCCAGCCCTGCCCACAGCCCACACCCTTACATGGCTCAGAAAACCGACCCGCGGGCCAAATCCAATTTCGTCCAGCAGCGGTCAGCGGGAGACGAGAGGCAGGGGTAATTGTCCCTCCGATGTCCTTTCGACCGAGCGCTTCCCCCACCCGACTTTGCAGCATTTTGACAGACACAGCCACAGGCTCCGCTTGGAAAGCAAACCCAGGCGCTCGGTTGAGTTCTACACGCATACTTTAAGTACACTGAGCTGCCAGCGCAGCGGTTTCCATTACACAACTAACTCTGTTCTAACGTCAGGATTTCCGCTTCTTGCCTTTCACTCTTTTTCTCTCTCTGTTGCTTTTTTTATTTTGGCACAAGGGGAGCGGTGGGGGCCAAGCATTGAGCTTTTGACCTCATCAGTTAAACATGCTTGCCCTGTGCCACGCACTAAACACCAGGCCTGCTCTTTCCCCTCTTCCTCTGGCTGAAACAGCAGTGTCCACTGTCCAGGGCCAGTGGCCGAGACCACTCCTCTCTGTGTGTGTGTGTGTGTGTGTGTGCGTGTGTGAGTGTCCAGGGCCCGTGGCCGCTCCTCTGTGTGTGTGTGTGTGTGTGTGTGTGCGTGTGTGTGTGTTTTTGTGTGTGTGTGTGTGTGTGTGTGTGTGTGCGTGTGTGTGTGTGTGTGAGTGTCCAGGGCCCGTGGCCGAGACCGCTCCTCTCCACTCCGCTACTCTCCTTGCCGGCTGTCAAAGTGACAAATGAGAGGCAAACACAGGGCCCAGCACAACCATATGCTCAGCACGAGTGCCATGCAATCTACAGGAACAGGCTTTCGCTCTGTGTGTGTGTGTGTGTGTGTGTGTGTGTGTGTGTGTGTGTGCACTCAAGAATAAGTGTCTTGGGAAGGTCACCCCGAAACTTAAATGGCCTGTTTGCCTCCAAGATAACCATAACTGCAGAGTTTATGGCCTGCAGAAAGACAGCCACATAGTTTTTTTTACTTTTAATATCTGTGCTCTGTATTCTGTCTTCTTCTGCTAGTATTACAGCCCCTCTGAGATTATCTGATCAAATCATGTGCATCTGTTCAAAACTCCTCTGTCTCATTGTACAGACAGTGGCTTATTTTTCTAATAACATTCCAAGGGGTTTGAAGTGGGATGGTGGAGGGGATTGTTTAGGGCTGAATTGGGAGGTGGCATGGGTGTCTATAGGCCCTTCTGGAGTCCCCCTTCCAGCAGGAAATTCCAGCTAATTAGATTGCAGCTGGAGGAGACAATTAGAGAAGTCTGATTCTGCAGGCGCTGAGCTAGAGATGGGCTGTGGAACCTCCAGTTTATCCCAGTTTATCCCTGTGAGAACAAGTACATACACAAATGCACACACACACACACACAAACACAAACACACAAACACACACACACACACATACACACACACACACACACACAGCATCATGCATCGTGTTAACAGAAGCACACAAATACAACGCAAACAAACAATTCTCTATAGTACATGATACACAAACTGATACTCAAATACGAACACACACACACAAACAAAAACATGCATGCACATAGAGTCAAACACTCATTTACACATACACACAGAGACAGCCATACACAAAAACACATATACATACACTCACACACAAGCATGCACAAACAGTCACAAAACAAGAAAGTAGCACAAGAGCACGCAGCCCCAACAAAAGCCTCCATTAACGTTGTGTTGAGCAAGGGGAATTTAATTTACTGTGGGCCTCAGCCGCTGCCAAATTTCCCACATTGCACCTGTTTCGCATTTGGGCCTTAGACCCATTTGAAACTGGTCCTGCAGGACTCTCTCGCTGACGTCTGACCTGACCAGCTGGAACGCATCGGCGCTCCTCCCCGCGTCAACAGCCGCTGATGGAGCTCACCATACCATTACATTACATTACATTACATTACATTACATTACATTACATTACATTTGGCTGACGCATTTTTAGCCAAAGCGACTTACAACATGGTAACAATTTTAAGTTTTAAAGCGATTCTCAACAATTTTAGGACAATTTAAAGAACAGTTTAAAAACAGTAGAGTACAGTAAGAATAAGTGCATCGGTGAGTGCTGTTACGTCTCAGTTCAAGACGGCTGGTGAGTGCTAGGATCAGCAAGACTTGTTGTGAGTGGTGCTATGAGAGGAGATGTTCTCTAAAGAGCTGGGTCTTCAGGAGTTTTTTGTTACCAGCGTGATACCGACCTGAGAGGGAACTGGCACGGATCCATCTCGAAGTCGGCTAATACGTTTTCTTTGAGGTTTAAATAATCTCTCTCTCTCTTTCTCTTTCTCTCTCTATCTCACTATCTATCTTCCTGGAATCGTTTCTGATCTGGGATCGTTTCTGATCTAGGATCGTTTCTGATCTGGGATCGTTTGGGATCTGGGTCTGTGTTCCTCGAGTGGCACAAAGAAGCTGCTGTCTATTAGGAATGAGGAGGTGTCGTCACGACAATGTAGCGCTCTAGAATCTTCGCCCGAAATCACGGTATCCGCCATGTTGGAAGGATACCCTCCAGAACGCGTTCATTGCTGTTCATTGTTTGTGTTGTTAGTCGAAGTTGATCCCTAAAATAGAGGATTATGGAGCTCCGAAGATTAATGTCATGTTCTCAAATCATAGAGAGTATAAATTAGGGGTGACATAATCTGTTGTATTCTCTATGATGATTCCAAACACACTATAATTACATTTGTATCTTAGCAGAACAACACCAGACTTGTAATGTCACTGAATGTTTTTTTTTATATCTGTGATTTAATCTTGATGATGAGATACAATAATAGCACTGTACAGTCTTTCCTTATGTCCACACTTGGCATGTTTTTGTTTTGGCAAGAAGAACAGGGTGCTTTTTCAGTTTCAGAAAAACCGCTGGCAGTATTTATTCCAAAAAATGGCTGAGGATGTCTTTTACTGCCATACCAATGTGAGCTAATGTTAGCTAACAAGCTAGATTCACAATGCTTCAAAAAGATCATAATAAGTTTCTCAACTGCTATCAACTCCATTTTGCTGGTTGTTATAGGAACATCTCAGTCCTCAGCTTGTAATTGTTATTTTCATTTTAAAAAGACGCCCAGAGCGTGTAAAAGGACTTTAAATACAATTTACTCCAGAGTTGTAATGTAAAACATATGTTGGCAGCTTCAAAACAGAAGCTGTGTGAATTAATTCTGAAAGCACACACACACAGACACACACACACACAGACACACACACACACCAACAAAGAGACCATCAGACTCACAGAGACACCCCCACACACACACATACACACACAAACACACACACACACAAATCACGCTGACACCAATACCACCATACAGACACACAAATGACCCCCACAAGACAGGAAGTGCTCCTTTGTCACCCTGATGAATGGAGACTTCGCTCTGACCCTCAGTGAGTAAACATCATATGGCTCGGACCACAGGAAACGTCCTCCATGGGTGTCTGTAAAATGGCCTCCATTCCTCCACAGCTAGTGGACTCAGGATGCTGCCCCCCCACCCCTGCAAACCATGGCTGTTAAACCTCTATCTCTCTCTCTCCTTCTCCCGATCATCGCTATACATTCATCTATCTACTGCATCTGCTACCTACCAGGGGTGCGTTTCCCAAAACCATAGATGCTAACTAAGTTAGCAACTTTGTTGGTTGCAATGCAATTTCCCATTGCCAGCCAACTAAGTTGCTAACAGGTTAGCAATTATGGTTTTGGGAAACGCATCCCAGATCAGTAAAGAGTATGGCTGCACGATTTGGGGGAAATACCTAATATATCTAAAATATCTACAGATATTGTGATTGCGATTTGCGATATGATCTTTGAATGTCAAATTAATTGATTCAGTTCAACATTTTTCAAATGTCTCTTTAATTGGTGCCACCCCTGATTGGAAGGCACACCTGGTGCACCCCCGACCGACCATGAAGCTCACCAATCAGAATTGCTGTGCCACTCACACACTACGTATACCCACCAACCAAAAGTGGCATAGCCAAGGAGGATGAAATGAATATAAATGTGACAAAATTAACTGTGCACCATTAATTGTGTTGGTTCATATTGCAATTTGCGATAATTGTGCAAGTTTCCAGTATCTCATCTGACTGAAAGAGGAGAGGAAATTGTTGTGGGCTATTGGTTTTGGGGCAGCAATGATTCGGCACTTTTTTTTGGAAATCAGTTTGTCCTCTGATGTCACTCTTTTTGGGCAGGGGCTATATATAGCTCAACAGAGAGAGAGCTGCAGAGACACTGGGAATGAGAGGAGCTGGAGCCACAGGAGTCTAGTCGCACCTGGCAACACCAGTATGTGTGCGTGCGTGTGCGTGTGTGTGCGTGTGTGTATGTATGTGTGCGCATGCATGTGTGTGTGTGCGTGTGAGTGTGAGTGTGTGTGTGTGAATATGGGCAAATGTGTGCGTGTATGTGTGTGTGTGTGTGTGTGTGTGTGTGTGTGTGTGTGTGTGTGTGTGTGTGTGTGTGTGTAAATGTCTGGAGAGAGAGAGACATGTTTAATGAGGCAAGGCTGTGCACTGGAGCCATTACCTGATCACTGGAGTGAATAAACTATGGAGCCTGCAGAACAGCCGGACACCCTGTGGAGATGGAAAGAGAGAGACAGAGCGATAGATAGAGAGAGAGAGAGAGAGAGAGAGAGAGCGCAAGAGCAAAGGTGAGACAGGAGGAAAAGAGAGAAGGAGAGATGAGAGAGGGAGAAGAAGTAGAGAAGGATGAGATGAGGCAAGGAGAGAGGGATAGAGAGAAAGAATGAGAAAAAGACAGGAAGAAAGAGTGAGTGAAAAGGAGGGAGAGAGTGGAAAGGAGACAGAGACATGGGGAGACAGAGAGACAGGAAGTGACAGATGTGCGGGGAGCGAAACACAAACACGAGGGAGGGAGAAATGGACACAGACAAAGTGATGGTTAGCATATTGGGACGCCTCGTCGGCAGGTCGGGCCAAAAACAATCCATAAGCGTTAGGGCGGTGGGCCGCACAATGGACCCATGGCTGGTTACCTTGGAGATGACATCTTGCATGTCGCTCCGGGGATGGTACGTGCCGTCGTCATAGCGGAACCTGTAGAGCACTGGCTCGGGCTTGAACTGGTGTTTGTCTGTCACTGCAGAGAGAACAAGAATGAGAACGTTCCGTAAGAACATTTCTGACAACCGAGCAACCGCCACGACGGACAGTGAGGTCAATGCAGGGAGACTGAAATGACCACAAGGCAAAAGAGCTTTATTTTGGCCCGCATGACTGGCCACACTGGGGATACCAAACATAGAGGCACTATAACCTCTAAGCATCCAGCTCCAAATCAAACAGCGCCTCCGTTTCTGCCTCAAGGGAAGCACCTACTGTTTGTAATCCAAGCCCTGCATTTAGAGATAGGACAGCTACTTTCAAAACTTCAGCTGAAAGAGCTTTGAAGAACCTTTTACAGTAATAGTAAACATTTGGTTCAAAACAATCTTTCCTCAAGCAAGTGGCATTGAGGCTTGTTCGCTTCCAGAACAGTCATCTGGGGGGTGGGGTTCCACTCTATGAAGCTACCCCACCCCACAGAGAGTCTAGTTGAGTCTCTGTGTTGGCCCCTCTAGACTGTTTTCCCACTGAGCTGAAGTGAGACTCCGAAGGCCCAAATTCATTTCTGGGCTGTCGTCGGACAGGAGAAACCGGCAAGAGAGGCAAGAGATTCAGTGGCCTACTTGGACCGGGCACAGTCGCTTTTCAGGAAAAAGAACATACACTTGTACGCACACACACACACCAACACACACACTATTAGGCACCCAGACGCAAATACAGGCACACAGACACAAATGCATGTACACATATATACATACACGCACACACATGCATGGAATTCAAATACACAAGCACACACAGGTACCTATACCCCCCCCCCCACACACACACACACACACACTAATGTAGATACTGTACGATATGGTGTGAATACATTAAGTAAAAGAGTCCCACCCCTTTTCCCTCAGGCAGGCTGCAGAGCACCAATTTGGGCAATCTAAAACAAACAGAGGGTGCGAAAGGATGAATATTTATAATTGCTAAAGTAAACGCTACACTTCCACTGCTTATAAAGAAGCCATCTGCTCCACATGCCTTTCAACACCCCCATGTCCAACGTCCTGGGATGATATCATTGTTATGGTGTCCTGCGAGGGTCATTTTGTAGTTACTGTTAATAATACCGGTAACAAACCGTGACAGCTACGAGTATGTCCATGAGGAAGAAGGTGCAACGAGAATATGGTCCACATCAGTGTGGACGGCACTGGGCCGTGACATGTTGGACGTGCTGTTTAAATAAAACGTTCTCCTCAAGGCTCTGTCGACCCTTTAAGGGACCCTGGTCTGTCTGCTGCTCTTGTAGACAAGCCAAAGATGCTCAACTGTCAACTGTCAGTCATAAGAGATGTCTTTTCCGGTGTACAAATCTTCTGAATCATTTAGCAAAAGCAAAAGACAGACCCAGAGGGGTTAACAGGCTCAAGCCTGTGTTGGCCTGTTGGAAGCCCTGGTTGTCAGGCTTTGATAGGAATAACAGGGATGAATGAGGTGAGGTCTTTGGAGAGGAAAGGGAAGGGGAACTGACCGTGGTGGATGATGCCGTTCTCCAGTAAGGCTTGGCCCAGGTGCACCCCCTCCTCCGGGTTATCCGTCTCCCCGATCTCCATCAGCCAGGACACAAACTCACTGCAGGGATACACACAAGGAAACCAGCTGCACTCAGTCCATACACTGAATGGATCATATAAAAACACAGCAGCCAGGACACAAACCTTCGTTGGAGGAGGAACAGTTGCAATCAGCTCAAATACATTATATGTTACAATACATTATGATAACATTGGCTTATGGGCAAGGGAAACTCACAATGGGGACTAAACAGCTGTAGTGAAGTCATACACAGTATATTTTATACATTATTCAGCCAGTGACACAACACCACCGTGGGGGTTAAGCAGCAGCAACAATCTACTGTATGTCAGGGTCCAGAGTACAAGCAAAAAATAAAACAGAAAACAAAAGAAAATATTTTTTCTGCTATAATGTCTTTAACAGTTGTTGAAATATAGGCCTACTTTTCTGTACCAAAAAGCTTATTTCACACATTATTTCAACATGTATTTGATGTATACAGATTACATATTGTTTGTTTGTATGTATGTATTTGGAGTTAATTAAGAAACAAATAAACCAAACCAGATATACAGTGACTGGATGTACTTCAGTCCTCAGATTTATCTCACAAGAGTTAGCTGGATACACAGTATCATTTCCAGACTTTTTTCAGATGTCTTCTATTTGCCTTAAGATACATCAGACATCTTTCCAAAAGATAACATACAGACTGATTTCAGTATATTTACACGGTTTTGCCTGGGCAGTGTGTGTATGATATGTAGAATAAATGTAAACATTGAGCTCATTGTGACATCTAAACCCAGTTCAGGTCTTTATTGTTTTTTCAGAAACGTGATACCCAAGTCCACAAACTTCTGTCCACAAACCTCCGACTATTTCTGAGTGGCTCAAACAAAGAGCACCCACTGAGTCCTGATGTTGATCACTCACAGCATGATGGGAGAGAAACACACACACACACACACACACACACACACACACACACACACACACACACACACACACACACACAAAATAAGCCAAGACACTCACAAGCCCTCTCCAAGCCCAAATTGACTAAATTGCATAATTAGGTTGCCAAGGTAGGAGGGGAACTCCAGAGGGTTAGAGGGGGAAGTGATATCTCACTCTGTACCCCTACACACACACACACACACACACACACACACACACACACACACACACACACGTCCCTCGTCGGCCGTCTGTCCCTCTCCACAAAACCAAAACAAACACGGCCAACTCCACCAGAGCAATGCTGCGGTCTTCCCAGAGTTCCAGAGTTTGTGGAACCCAGTGGGGAAAGCCGAAAAAAGATAGAGAGACATGAGGAGGGAGAGAGAGAAAGTAGAGTGAAGAGAGAGAGAGAGAGAGAGAGGAAGGGAGAGAGAAAAGAGAGCAAAGCAGAAACAAGGAGAGAATGGCTACTTGCACTGAGCTTAGCAAGTCATAGCTCTACCATCCTATTTTCTGAGAGGATATCATAACATTCTTGTTTGAATTAGAACGAGAGAGAATGAGAGAGAATGACTTGAGGCGGGAAAGATGGAGAGAGACTCACACAGGCCGATATGACGCCGAGGGAGCGAAGGAGCAGAGAGACCCGGGAGTGAAAGAGACACAAGGGAAGAATGATGGAAGATTTAGTCAACCTCTCTCACCCAGCCCTGCATAGAAAAACACTCCGTATGTTTGGAATACATAGCTCCCATGGCCCCTTATGACAAATAGCAGTCACTTATGCCATGAATCGCGGCGTCTAACAGTTTCAAGCTGTTCCCCCTGCCACAGACATGAACGCTCTCCTGGTGAGTGTGATTAGGGTCCTGACAGCTGAGGTGGTGTGGTGGCAGTGTGTATATATACCTTGTGTCAGGACTAACTAGGATATTTATTCTGTTAGTTTAATTCCAAAAAATTGGCCAGATTTTCAAAGCACACCGCCCAGGGGATCAGTCAAGCTGAGACAGAGTATGTATACGCAGAAAAATTTACCTCCCTCTCCGTGAAGGATAACACAGCCTGCACGGGCTTAATGTATAGCCTATGCTCCAGTCAGATGCTCAGTGCAAGTCAGATGCAAAAGGCTGACTTTTATCTGGGGGCATTTACAACGTACATTTCTGTGTTGTTTAATCCAGTACGTGTTAAAAAAAAAACAGAACTATTGTTTTGCAAACATTGGATCGCCATATCACTTGGCCCTTGAAGAGACCAAAACTTCAAAGCAGTGGTTCACTTCAAAAGCTCAAAGTGAGAGGAGCCGCCATTGCAATCTGAACAGTGAGGACCACAGCCAAAGCCCATCCGTATCGAATCAGCAAGATATTGCGGTGGACTTCTCTCCAAAAAATACTCAGGAAAACACTGAGTGCCAAAAGTAATTAAAATCTGGAGAACAGACGCGTAAGTGAGAGTTTGGTCACATATGTCTTCCGGACTGTAAAGCCAAAAGAGAATCCCTCACGCATGCACTTTCACTAGTCGTAAGACCATACGTCTCTTTACACCATATGGGATTTTCACAGTCCTGACTGTGTGTGTGTGTGTGTGTGTGTGTGTGTGTGTGTGTGTGTGTGTGTGTGTGTGTGCTGCTTTTAATCTCCTCAGCTGACGGAGCCATTCCTTTTCCAGACCAGACCGTTCCATATAACTCTCTTGCATAACACTTGTCCTGTGCTGTGTGGGGTGCAAAGACACTATATCCCCCATAAACACACACACACAGATATAAACATAAATAAATACACACACACACACACACACACACACACACACAGATACTTGCATACACACACACACAGACAGAGAGATACTCGCATACACACACACACACACACACACACACACACACACACACACACACACACACATACACACTCTCAGTGTATACACAAGCCACAAATATGCACAAGTTGGACTATGTCTTCTCTGTCTAAATGAATACAACGCACACTCTTGAATTGGCAGTGCAAACGAAACAACAGCAGGTCAACACGGGCCTCAGTAGTCTGCTGAGTTTGTTTCCTGTGTATTGCTGTACAACATAAGACCCACTGAAGTCTCTTTCCCCGCCACCCTATTACTGCAGACACAATGTGTTTGAAGAACCAGGCGCCTGAAGGCAAAACCCTTTAGCATATGTCCAGAGGAAGCCAAGCCCTTGAAGCTGGATCTCACGCCCCCCCTCCTTACTCACTCACTCACAGGGATCTGGACTGCAGGGCCCTGATGCCAAGACCAGATGGCAACATGTGGGTCTGTATGAATGAGTGAAGTTAACACACACACACTGGACAAGAAGAGGTCTACAAACACTCTCTCTCTCTCTCTCTCAACCTTTACTCTTAATGCTAACATCTTGGGATGTATAGCTCACTCATTCACTCAAAATGTAAAAAAAAAGTATTAGTGCATTCAACTAGCAATTCATCCTACCAGTGTAGGTTACCACCCGAAACAAGAATGCCCTTTTATCGTTGGGGACATCATGGTTGGAGAGCCCTCAGACCACTCTGAAGAAATGAGAAAGCAGCTTCCCTCCATAAAGTCAGGCAGATGCCTCATTTTCTCTGAGCTCACTCCAAGCACTCACAGGCAAGAGCATCTATGTTTTATATCATTCTGAAAAACGAAGTCTTCTTTATGTAAGACAACTTATATAATTCAATCTGACTAAAAGGGAAGTTTGTATGGCTGAAACCACCTTTTAAAGGGTATTTTAAATTCGGTTGAACACCATAGTATTCTAGAACAGCTGGTGTGCTGGCAACGTAAATGTATAAACCCCTAATGGAGTCACCAATTTCCAGCAACCCGTTTTCTGTAGTAGAATATGATGCTATTGCTTGACACAAACACATGTATACACGCACGCAAGTGCTGAGAAAAAAGACAGGCACACCAAGAGACACACTTACCGTATCCAAGGACTGATACTACACCACACACACACACACACACACACACTGAATGATATTCTTTCTCCATTCAACACACACATAGTGCTGGGAGAAAATAATGACCTTGCTACGGTAGTTACCTCAAGGATGTCTCGGCGGAGGGCTTAAAATAATCCTCTGCTCTGTCAGAGACTTGACACTGAACCCTGTCCCAGTCTCAGAAGTGGTGTGTGTGTGTGTGTCTGTGTGTGTGTGTGTGTGCGTGTGTGTGTGTGTGTGTATATGTGTGTGTGTGTGTGTGTGTGTGTGTGTGTGTGTGTGTGTGTGTACATGTATGTGTATATGTATGTGTGTGTGTGTGCGTGTGTGTGTATATGTGTGTGTGTGTGTGTGTGCGTGTGTGTGTATATGTGTGTGTGTGTGTGTGTGTGTGTGTGTGTGTGTGTGTATGTGTGTGTGTGTGTGTGTGTGTATATGTGTGTGTGTGTGTGTGTGTGTGTGTGTGTGTGTGTGTGTGTGTGTGTGTGTGTGTGTGTGTGTGTGTGTGTATGTGTGTGCGTGTGTGTGTGTGTGTGTGTGTGTGTGTGTGTGAGGGGTGAGCAGGAACATATCCCCCTGATTTATGACCGTGTTCAATGAGACCGGCACTCCCAGATATTCAACCAATAATCTTTAAACAAGATTCATTGGGGGAGACTGGATTGCCTCTGGGTCCGATTTCACTGTGACTAAATGGCACAGATACATTATCCAGATTCTTCTCCTCTTCTCCCGGATGGTTCAAATCCAGATGGGCTCCTACCTCCCCCCCCCTCCCCACAGAACATGCCGCCTTCCTTCACATCTCCTGACAGATTTAGACTCAAAAGGAAGGATGAGGGGACCCATTTTGACTTTAATAGGGGTGCTATTAATAGTGTCCCACACAAAGATGGTTGCATTCAGAGTGCTTTTCACACGCTAGTCACGGAAACAGACACCAACCACCAACATCAGCAAGGGCCTCAAAGGAGTGATATACCGTCTACTGCTTGTAATGTTATAATAGAACAGGATTTATCGCATTCTTAGAGTCCATTTATTGGACTACTTTTGAGTTTTAAAGCCACATTTGAGTCTCTGCTAAGACCCTTTCTGGATTATAGTACTAAAGCTGTGTCATATCGACAGCACTGTCAATGGGCCCTGTGACGGACAGGGACACATTAGCTTTCTATTCGCTCAGTAAGGGCTCAGTTTACTAAACGGCCCTCCTTCCTGCAAGCCTTAACACACTAAGAACAACCAAAATGGACCCTACAAGCACCCCACAAAATAATAGAAATAGAAGAGGGGTCCAAATGTCCATGTCAAATGTCCATGCACATGTGTGCCACTGTCCTGCCTGTGATTATTGGATATGTCCATATATTTGGTGGGTTTGCACCAAATAATCAAGAAATAATGAGTTTGTGCAAAACAGGAATGTTACATTATTCATTAAAAAATATAGTAAAAATATAGAATAAAATATTCATAAAATAAATCGTTTTTCTCAACAGCACACTTGGACTTAAATGCTTAGTTGACGTGGTGCTGCTCACACCTTTCTCTAGCAGGTGGGCCACACATTAACACAGGCAGCAGTTTCTTTTCCCAAGATGCAATATTCTGTGAGACAGAGCAGAGAGAGCAGGAAGTGGAGCCAACCTACCTGCCCAGGAAGCACTTGGGAAAGGTGGTGAGCTTGCGCTTGCGGTCTTTGATAAGGTGGCCCTGCTTGCACATCAGCTGGTAGAGCTTCTCCCCCTTCTCCGACACCATGACCCAGGTGTCCTGCTCCATCCCCAGCCTAAGGGCTATGAGAGGAGGCAGAGAGACAGTCAGACACACACGCACACACACACACACTAATACACAGAAATACTCATGTCTGAATTCACTCACACATAAACAAGTCATGAACCCCCACAACCCCCCCCCCCCCCACACACACACACACACACACACACTAGTACATAAGCACACCAAGATACAATTGCTTTCACACACAAACACATGAATTCACACGCACACACACACAGCCACTGGACCATTTCCTTCATAGTCACTGACAGAACAGATGTGGGCTAGCTGTGAGCCGAGCGTGAGATGGTCAAACACGCAGCTCTCAAAAACGTGCACAATGTGCATGAGGCATAGTATGCATGAACAATACAAAGCACTCTTCAATTCATCCACATCGTAAAAGTGGAAAGTTCTCAAGCAGAAGGCTTTGGCATGTATCAGCAATATGCAGTATTTCATGTATTCTAAACAGAATGTTTTTTAAACAAATGTTTACTTGTGGGGTTTTTGTTGCTTTAGGGGATGCTACTCTGATGTTTGTAGATAGATAGATAGATAGATAGATAGATAGATAGATAGATAGATACTTTATTAATCCCAAGGGGAAATTCAAGAAATTAAAGAAATTCATTGTGCGTATCTCGCCACCAGAGCATGAGACACAATAAAAATGTCAACGACAAACAATAAACATCATGTAATATATAAAATAATATGATTTTGTGCAGAATGATCATAATGTTAATCATAATATTATTTATACAATGAAATGAGTCAACTCTAATAGCACAGTACACAATGCTGTAGCTCCTAGAGATAATTGCAAGGTTGGGCTCAAGCATGTCAGCATATTAGGGGAGAATTAACAGCACATAACATGCCTCTGGCCCTGTGTTCTTGTGCCATGGATCACTGCATTTGATATGCAGATATCAGGACAACCAAACGCTGTAGGCTACTAATGTCGTCACGCCTAACAACTTAATTGCCAATTACACCTTACTGCTGGATTAACGGCCTGTGCCACGGTTAATTAGACCGGCGGCCATGACGCCTCCCTCTCATACGGGGTGAGGCTTCACTTGCCCACATTCATTCAGTTAAAAGATCAGGATGAGCACAGGATGCGCATGGAACTGGGCTCTATTTGTGCTGATGCTCATGTGTATGGTACACATGTAGTAGATACAGTATCTATACAATCTGACTGTAGTGGCAACCAGTCAACCAAACATTGCAATTAAATATCACAATAAAAGACACATACCTGCTTGGATGGAGTGACTGATCATACAGCGATCATGCAGCCTAATGATCTGATCATTAAAACAATGTTTTTGCCAAGTGTAAACAGACCATCTTGGCAGAGGCGTATCAGTTAAAGTCCCTCCCACACATGTGTGGGCACAAACCAGCTCTACTGGCTCATTAGCCCATCTTTCAAATCAAGAGGTGAATGGAGCCTAAGGATTGCACCGAGATGGCATTGATAACATTTTAATTATATCAGTCAGACAACACTTCAGAGTTGTCATCACTTTATAAACCAGAACACATTTCATACTATTTACTTTCCCTCCTTTCAACTGAAATGACAAGAAATAGCACAACCTCTCCTGTAGGAACTTTTACACCGGTGAACCCACGCACTGTTGGTCCATTAGTTTCCACATAATGTACAAACACACGTGTACTCACTCTTCCTCCTCTCACGCTCCTTCAAGATGGCCTCCAGCCATTCCTGCTTCTCCTCGGGCGTCTTGGCCATGCACACGAACCACTTGTTCTTCGCCGTGTTGTGGATCTTCCAGCCGTTGTTGACGATGTTCCCGCTGCTGTGGTAGTCCGCTACAGTCCCAGTGGCCAGGGCAGAGGCAGAGGAAAGGAGAGGGACGCGATAAACACAGGGCAGACAGAGAAAGGGGAAGGATCAAGTTCTTTGTTGCACTCTGGTTCTTTTATTTATATATGAATAAATACTGAGAACGCGTCCACACTTGTGAAACACATTTCTCGTCGGGGTTGTTTTGTGTCTCCCTGGCACTCCTTTTTGAACTGTTCTGAGGCCTGTTTGATTTCATGTGGCTGCCCCTCGTTGCATGACTGCTCTTTGAATTCCACAAGCCTCCGCACGAGTCGCAGGCCATCTATCAAACCGACAAGGATGACAAACTGGATGTACTCAAAACTGCGCACGACAACAACGCGAAATCCCGTGGAGGGTGCTAAAAGTTTCAAACAAATGAACAGCGCCACATGAAACAGACATCGGGAAAAACACCCTCCGAATAAAACGGATCACGGACAACTGGGCCTCATTGATTGCAGTAATTAAAGGACTTATGGCACACTAACACGGAATGGGAACAGCCTCATGGGTAGGAAACAAAAGAATGAGAGAACAAACAAGGTCCTGAAATCTTAAATCTTTTCCCTCACAACCCCCCCCCCCTTTCTGAAAACAAAAGCTTCCACAATCCATGTGCTGTTCTTGATGTACTGGGCTTGTGTTTAATGTTCTTGGCCCCTTAAGAGGCTATCTATAAAAATTAATCCCTTTGTCAGAGCACATGTTTAATCTGGAGTCATTCATACATTTGAGAAGTCTGATACATCTGTGTACGCGAGTCTAATGGTGTCTAACAAAGCATGTGACATCACTGTTAATCACTTTTTGAGGAAAGATGATCATTTGCATGATACGATCAAAACTGCATGACAGAGTACTGTCATACAATTTTAAGTTTCTGTTTATGATTAGGTATGTCTTTATCCATCTGAGGTATCTTAACGTTTCTCATATTAAGTCACTGTATCTTTACACAGCTGAAATGTCTGTTTACATATTTTAAAGCATCTGTGCACATGGCAAATATGTTCGAAGGTTTCATCTTTACAAATTCATTTCCCCTCTGGCTGCACAACTAAATGAACTATCTGGCACTGAAGCAACAGCATGATGTCGGCCACGAGTGTTCCGATGGCCAGGTCTGACAGCATCATCGATTCACCTATCAAATCCTGGGCACCGTGGAAACCAGACGAATTACCCGACTGATCTGAGAAGAGGCTCCAATTGATCTTGTTCGCCTCAGCGGACAAAGAGAAACGCCCTCGTGGCAGTTTTCATCGATTTAAGAGAAAGCGAGATCTCCCCAGCACGCTCCCTGTCTGCTGAAAATGGCTCAATGGCCAAAAGGCAATGAAAGTCCCTTTTTCTTTGGTTTCTCTTAGAATCAATTGACCTTTTGAATATTTCCTATTGTCCTTTTGAAAAGTGTTATGTTTTTGGATGCTTTTGTCCATGTGTGTTGGTTGTGTGTGAATTGGGGTGTGCTGTAAGCATTGTTTGTTGTGATTGATAAAAGATCAATCAAAGATCACCTTGACTGACATCATAAGATTGACATTGGCATGGTATTTGCATGTTACTACACCTACCAGGCATTAGCAATCATGGCATTCTGTACCCAATGGCAGCATCAGCTTCTGATTACCAGTCATTTCCATTACAATCCTGAGATGTCTATGTTACATAATAGTTTATGTTATGTAGAAATAGGCTGTCATGGAATAAAATGTCCAGAGACGACTGTATACAACTGTAAATACAACATTGTTATATCACTCTACACTTATTGTCATGACAGGATATATTGCATATTCCATAACCTATTGATAACTTAACAATATCATTGTTGATTACTTGGCTATGTCTCAGAATGGACGGTTCCACAGTTCCATGACGAACAGTTCCAAGTGTTACTCTTTTCTGTATGGATCGGCTGTCAGTGGTACAGGACGGGAATTAGAAATTATTTCACATCAACCACCACCAACCATCAGACATATGTTTTATGCCAAAAGTCTTCAGGGCCTCTCTCTTACACCGCAAGAAAGTGTATTTAGCCTGGGCCATGATAAATGATGGAAAAGTTAAACAGGGAAGTAATGAGAGCTGGGTGGCTCTCATCGCCAGGCCTCTGAAAGCCATGGGAAGTCCCGCTCCTGCCTGGCCTCCCACCCCAGCCAGTCAAGATGCAATATAATTAAGGCTGTCTACGTTTGCTGCGCACCAGTGCTGTTCTGCGCCGCCCGGTTTCGGGTCGAGCCGTGCTGAGCAGGGTCCCGGGAGACGGCAGAACACCCACGAGCCACCACAGTGTGCGTGTGGAGCCGGCGTCTGTTTAGTCATAAATTGAAATGCATCCACCTATCCATCCGACCGAGTGACTTGCGTGGAATAAGAAAAGGCCCAATATTAAGCCCCCCTGAGGGAGGGAAAATTATTGCTTTTCACAAATATAACTGATAATCAGCACGTGTTTTGGGGCGAAGCTACAACGAGCCCATCATCTGCACAGCCACTCTTTCACCAGTATATAAGCGATCTCTCTCATGCATTAGATAAGTTAGAACTGCAGAGTAATTCAACTGAGTCTGAACTGGCACCATATGCACCGAGGCAGTATTATTGATCACACAAGATACTGTTTGTATTCCATTATAATTAGAGATAAAAGCTCAGGCTTAAATAAAACTTTCTGAGCATGAATACTTTAGTACACATTACAGTAACGCTGCATATTACTGCTTAGTACACATTATAGCTGCATATTACTATACTCTACCACTGCTCCATGTAGTTCCACTATACGCCATGACTCTGGATTCTGGGTGTTAAGTCTGGTAGGTTGAGTTCAGTAGTGTACTAGCCATGGGGCATACAGGGACAAATATCAGTGGGCCAACACACCTGCACAGTGGACTATCAAGACAAAATGTATATTACAATTTTACTAGCCCCATATACTTGCTGGCTCGCCAAGTCCCCGGACCACCCCTTATTGTGTGATAGAATGTTAAGTTCTAACTGAGATGTTCTAAGGCATTCCTTACCTGTGCCATCATCCACGTTCTCCACCTCCATGACCTCTGTGTTGATCCGTCCACGGAACAGGTACCGGGGGCCCTCCGTGCTCGCCTTGCTGTTCTTTAAACGCCTGACAACAAAGAGGTGTTTCTTTGAGTCGTCACATATGGCGGCAAAAGTGGTGTCACTTTTATACCGAGCAGTGTCAAAGTTCTACAAAGCTCTAACTGATTGAAAATCCAGTCCATGTTTTTCTACTCAGACCCCTGATTTGAGTCACTGGTTGGCCCAGATCTTTGACTTGGGAATTAGGAGGATGAATACATCCAGATGGTTGTCGAGGTTGGACCTTTACTTCCTGGACTTGAGCAATCCAGCACCTCTGCATGCATCCCTGAGGTATGCGGTGCTCTTGCTGTGGACGCTTGTTGAAGTGTTACGATGTGACACCTCACCTGTTCTTACTTTCACATTTATTGATTTGATTTAAAAGTGCAGTCAGCGATTGTACGCAATTTCAAGCCCATAACATTTTTGTCACATTCTGCGAACATCTCTACATAATCCGCTAGCAGCCCATCCCGTGAGTACACTGTAAAGAAAAACAAGCTCTGCAAGCAGTCCAGGCTCCAAAAACTGGAAAGTGGGGGCAGCCTGTCCCCCAAACAATAACAAAACTCTATGCGGAGTTTCTCCAGGAATACTGGAGGGAGAAGCTAAATTAGGTCCCATTCACACTAAAATTGACCCTGCCCAGACCCTTGTCCAATCCACCTCCAGAGGTGTACGTAGGTGGTGGGTTGTGAAGCAGGCTCAGACAAGCCAGGTTTAACCCACTCTAACATCAGTTAAACCAGGGCTGGTGTGAAAAGAGTATACATGTGCTCCCCAGCAAGTCAGCCCATGACATCCCATACAAAAAGACTCTCTCTCTCTCACACACACACACAGACACACACACACACACACACACACACACACACATTCTTATTTCCTCAAACATTCACAGACAGAAAGACACTCACACACACACACACACACACACACACACACACACACACACAGACACACAGACACACACACACAAACACACACTGTAGATATTCTAATTGTTTTTGCTAACACCGTGCTCTGATAGGTCTATAGTGTTACCTGTTCTTCTTCTTGCAGTACACCAGCAGGTTGTCGAAGAGGAAGAAGATGCGCTCCTGAATGTTCCCTGCCGAGATCTTCAGCAGAACACCATGCATGAGCATCTCAGTGCAGGTGTCCGTCACGTTAGAACCCTGCAGAGGACGAGACAGAACAGAATGCAGCTGTAGGGAGCAACATAACTCAGGAATGAACAAAAACAAAGACAGGAATAGAGAGTTAGAAGACAAGACAAACAGATAGAAGACAAACAGTTCCCGCTTTCAGTGAGAAGTAGCAAGAGAAGACAAAATATTGAAGGTTCCAACACCACAACATCAAACTATTTTCTGTTAATCATGAAACTGTGTTCTTTCTTTTTCACTTGTTTCAATTGAGAAACATGGATAAAGGTTATATCTTCTCTGACCACACTGTCCACTTCTATAATGGGAGACTGTCTGATATGGGCTCTGGGAATAGCCATGTGTGCCCTATCTTGGGAACTGGAGCAAATCCACAAGGCTTCAGTGCTGGAAAGTACCCTAATACACTACATCAGTGCTTTCACTCCAGCAGAATGACACTGTACCGACAGTCTCCTAATATTACTACTACAGACACACACACACACACACACACACACACAAGATTACTGTTTAGTCCTGCATAATAACACCGTCCTGACAGTCTGCTGATATGAAGCTCTGTCCATGGGATGGTGACCACATTGCTGAGCCTGATAAACGATTCCACCCCCGACCCCCCACCACTCCACCCTCAACCACCTAACTAACACCACTACCCCTTACCTTGTCTTCAGTTGGAATTTATGCTCCGTGTTTCATCCCCTAACTCACACCATACACAGACACACACACGCACGAACACACACGAACACACACACATTCACCCCTCCCGAGCTAAATATAACCTACAGAACCCAATCTCACTTGAGCCAGAAAATGTGCTAAGCATTACTGTCTGCAAGAGAAATGGTCTGAGTCAGAGTCTGTCTCTCTTTCTCTACTTCTCTCTCTCTCTCTCTCTCTCTCTCTCTGTGTCTCTGTCTCTCTCTCTCACACACACACACACACACACACACACACACTCCCCCACTGCCTCCTTTAAGCACTTTGAGTGTGGAGAA
>NW_027468650.1:30873844-30961344 GCF_046254945.1 Alosa pseudoharengus | reverse complement strand
TCAAACACACATACACATACAGTACTTAACCCCACACA
The DNA here is from genome assembly GCF_046254945.1 of Alosa pseudoharengus. Classification (NCBI taxonomy): domain Eukaryota; kingdom Metazoa; phylum Chordata; class Actinopteri; order Clupeiformes; family Clupeidae; genus Alosa; species Alosa pseudoharengus. The sequence continues at coordinate 30,961,306 of NW_027468650.1, read as the reverse complement.
CATGCAGTACACACACACTTCACACCCAATACACACACCCCTCTCACACACACATGCACACTCATACACACTCATACACAGCTGTGCTGCAGGTCAACACTAACGAGCAATCAGTGGAGGTTGGAAGCGAGAGCGGAAAATATGACTCCCTTTCTCTTAGTCTGCCCATCTTCTGCCACCCACACCCATGTGTGAACAGACAAGTTCTTTCCTTGCATGTGTGTTTGTGTGTGTGTGTGTGTGTGTGTGTGTGTGTGTGTGGGTGCGTGTGTGGGTGCGTGTGGCTGAGTTTTTTTTTTATGCCAGCTTTGCAGTAAATAAACTCTGGCAGGAACACCTGGCCGCTCTGCCGATCCAGAATGAGCTAACTTGGTGCAATTAATAAAAGCAACGAAACAAACAGCGAGACGCTACGCTCACTCCACCCAGCTGTGTGTGGCTATCAAACCATCAATATTCTTAGCATTTGTGTATATGTGTGTGCGTGTGCGTGTGCGTGTGCGTGTGCGTGTGCGTGTGCGTGTGCGTGTGCGTGTGCGTGTGCGTGTGCGTGTGTGTGTGTGCATGCATGTGTGTGTGAGAGAGAGTGAGAGTGAGAGTGAAAAAGAGAGAGACAGAGAGAGAAAGAGTGAGAGAGTATCAGTGTCAGCACATGTGTGGTGCATTTGGTGTATGCATGTGTCTAGGAGAGAGAGAAAGAGTGAATTTGTGCGTATCAGGGGGCTATTTTCTCACTCTGAAGTAACAGTCAGGCAAACAGCCATCCATGAGCCGCTGAAGGCTTCAACAGATACTGTACTGAGGGCCCTCCCTCCAAAAGGTCACTCTGTTCTAATAAAAAGCTGTTTTGGGAAGAAATAGAGAGCACTGAGTGATGGAGAGAGAGAGAGAGAAAGAGAGAGAGAGAGAAAAATGGCCCAGAGGAGACTCTGAAGCGCGCATTGCTGACAACTGAGCCATCCTCGTAACACGTGTTTGGATCCGCGGCAAGACTTATGAGACTGACACAGGCCGTAAAAAAGGGCCAATGTTTGTTATTTCTCTCCTTTTCTGAAACGGGTCTCAGTTCGCCTCAGTTCGCCTCAATCGGCGTCGAAAGCCATAAGTCTGCTGGCATCCGAGAGAATTTTCAGATGCTAAATGAGATTTAAATCAACATCATTTTTCTTCAAAACCATGCCTGTCTATTATAAGACATTCCAGCGCATTTCTTCAAGAAAAACTCTTAACCAACTGTTTTCGATTCTGTGGTATGTTTTTACAATGGTGGATGTGGAGCAGGGAACGAAAAAAAAAGCCTGGTTGGGATCATTCCTACACACACGCACGCACCCTCTGCATTAAAACAACACACTCTTTGTGTGTGTGTGTCTGTTTTAAAAGGTGCACAATGCCTATGTCTTTCTGCTTGTATCAGTCGGGGAAATCCAACTTTTTTCTGACCTGTTTACCAATAGCTGTGGTCATCCCAGCAACGTCCCTCAACGTGCAACCTCCGGATGTTATGTTATGTAATGCAATGTGCCTTCTCAATGTCAGGCATACCGACACGCACGCCCAACTTTCCTCCCCTTCTCTCAGTCTGAATTCAATTTATGCCCACGCCTAAAGGTGTTACCTGCTGAAATATTTGCCATGTTCTCATTATGGAGGAATAGAGGGAAAATACAGATGCAGCACCATCTTTGTGTGTTTGTGTGTGTGTGTGTGTGTGTTTATTCAGTGGCAGAATTTTCAACCAACCATATACAACTGGCAAGAATCTCTAGCTCTATTCACAGTCACTGAGTGTGAGAAACTACACCCAGCACCACATACATACACACACACACACACACACACACCAAGGCTGTCACAGTGAGTTACCACTGGGGCCACAATCACATAACTAGGAAACCAGGGCCTCTCAAAACACACATACACACTCATGTGCACAAAAATAAACATCAGAAGCACGCTGGACAGAGATTGGATGCGAAGGACAGATGCAACCGCTACAGGAGCTTTGTGTTTCTGCTAGAAGTGCTGATCAGACTTACGGTCACCATGGCATCTTAGCTTCGTCCTCCTTCATCCTCAAACATCAGGACACAGGTCTCAAACAAGCGTACAGACACTCTCTCTAACAAAGAACACATACACACACTCAGTCTCTCCTTCTCTCTAACATGCCCAAATACAATACAAAGAGCCCTTCCTTAGAGATTTTAACACACGCACACGCACACACACACACACACACACACACACACACACACACACACACACACACACACACACACACATAGCCCTTCATTGGTCCAGTTCATACACTCACCCCTTCTCCAGTCTCTTTAACACCACACACAGTACCCTACACAGCCCTACCCAGTCCATTATGTAAGTGCACCCAGGTCCCTGGCATAAGGCACATGCCCCTGCCATGCCCATGTGCCATGTGCCCGTTCTGGCCAGAGACAGGTTGGCACGGACCAGAGGAACATAACAGAGGTAGCTCCAGCTCCACATTCAAAGCTCGTTTACACTGGGCCAGAGTGTGCGCATTCGTTCGGTCACTTTTTCCAGCAGGGGAGGGTTTCGTGAGGGACAAAGCGGACTCCCAAACTGTGACTTAACCAACAATCTCAGGCATGGAAGGGCAGGCATGCATGCAGGCTAGCAAGGAGGATTAAATCGACAGGTGCTCGCATCACTTCACTATTGCATTCCACTGTTGCATTATTATTATTGTGTGTTTTGGGCTTCTATGCCTTTAATCTGACAGAACAGGGGAGAGTGACAGGAAGCGAGTGGGAGAGAGAGATGGGGTGGGATCGGGAGATGACCCGGGCCGGACACACTCAGTGTGTTTTGTGTTTTCTTGCGTCTGTAAGGGTTGTATAAGCTTCTGGTGCCTAAACTTCCCTCAGGATCAATTAAATGTCAGAATCACTCAATTCAATTCCTAAGGGGTGTGGGAGTGAGTGAGGGTTACTCACTGCACAACCAGCTGGCTACCATGATATGAGGTACTACACAATGTTCGTCTCAGCATGATGACCACATCCAGGGCCAGGCTGAACACAATGCATCATTCCTGGAGCAAGTGACCTAGGGGAGATTGCCTCTGAGAAGTCTACTGTAAATGTGAATGGGAGAGGATTAATCTTGTAGCATGTTTCACAGTGGGGGGAGGTGAGCCTAAACGTGTGATAATTTACAGCAAGCGGCCGAGCAGAGAGCAGTTAGCCTTGCAGTGACCTTCATGTAAATTTATCGGAGACCACGACTGCATACCAGAAGTGCATTCTAATATTATGGCAGTATAAATATGGTCTGCTGACAGATTTCAACCTCTACGGGAATTAAGTGTCCTCAGGGCCAACAAAAATGCACTTAATATTTAATTCATTAATAAGTACTAGGTGTTTGTTGCTGATTTTGGGGTTTGGTGAAGTTTTGGTTATTTAAAGATAGGGCTAGGAATATAGAACACTAAGAGATCACTTTTAGAATGGCTTACATCAGTACGCTTTTACTGCTCGTGCTCATCATTTAGTATGAGGTGACAGACAAACCCCACTACAAACTGGGTAGGTAAGCTCACCAGAATCAACTACCGTAATCTGCCCCCTTGCTGAGCCAGTTGAGCTAGAGGGCCACAGGGCAGCCTGACGGAGGTGAGAGTGAAAGCGGGAGTGCGAGTGGCGCTTACCTCCCAGCCCTCGATGTGGGACTGCCACTCCTCCAGCATCTCCAGCTTCTCCATCTGCCTCTTGGCCTCGTTGATGTTGGAGCACACGGCCTTCATGGCTTGCAGGGACTCCTGCACCAGCGCGTAGTCGTTGTGCTTCTTTGGGGTCCTCTTCAGAAGCTCCTGAACACAGGGGACATGGGGGGGGGGGGGTGATTAGAGGTTAAACATGCAGGTGAAACATACATTGCATTGATTGCAACGGGCAACAATCAAAGTCCCCTGCACAGGAACTAAAGCTAGTTTAATAACTTGCGTGACAAACTTCAGCGGAAAAAAAGGGCTCACAGTAGCTAGTAATCCCAGGTCATAAAGAGTGTATGAATGAAAGAGAGAGTAACAGGAGAAAAGAGTGAGGGTGAGAGAGAGGGACTATGATCTCCAGTCAAAAGTAGAAGAGAGAGACAAATGGAGAAATAGAGAGAGAGAGAGAGAGAGAGAGAGAGAGAGAGACTGACAGAGGGTGTAAAAAACAACTTTCAAAGAAACGGACTAATATAAACGTGAAATAAAAGCCAAAAGAGACCTAAAGAAAAGTGAAAGACAGGAGACAGGAAGAAGAGAAAGAAGAAGAAAAAGGAGAAAAGTGAAGGACAGAGAGGACGGGGCAGGAAGAGGGGCGACGTGTGATGGGGTCTCTTATGATTTACACAACTGCTCTAACTGCCTTCGCTACTGCATGACAGGGTCTGCTGCAGAGGAGATGACTATCGCTGCAGCCCAGTCTAAACACGAGGAGCTCTGGCGTGTCCGTCCGAGTCAGCGCAACCACTCCGAGTTACATTTCCTCTGTACCGGAGAGACCACAGATCCCTATCAGCTGCCATTTGGTGAGAAACGCCTTGGCGGTTCCAGCTGTAAGATTTAAAATGGACGAGCTTTAAGGGGCAGGGCTGAGAGATTACCCTCCGTATTATTGGAACTCGGGGTCGTAAGCTGTGGAGTTTGAACGATTGGCAAGATAACTATGGCTTCACTTCTAACAGAACTCCGCTTGGATCTTGCCCTTCATCTGTCAGGACGCGAAGGGTAACTTAAGACAGGCTAACGCCAAAATAATCCTCCCCCCAAACCCTCCACGTGGCCCGTTCCATGCCACTGACAGGAATGGGCAGGGAGGCACAATGATGAACTGTTATGGGGGAGGAAAATGGCTCTGGAGAAGCGCTGGCTCCACACTGACTGTGTCTGATGGAGCCAGACTGGGAACCCTGGCCGGAGATTAAAGGCACCTGGGGCAAGTGTTCCATTAGCGGCTCAAACTGTTGGGCTCCCATTGATACAGGCAGATGGTCATTCTATCATTAAGGAGAAAGGAAAGACCGGCACATCTGAAACATTAAGAGGTGTGTCCAGGTTCGGAAAGTGGACGTCTACTGCCGCATTTAGCGCCAACCATCTCAGATGGCTATTAATCCATGGCCAAGAGAGCACAAACGTGTGAGCCAACCACAGTGTTCTATGTCAATCATTACGTGGGTGCGCTGATAATTAGAGCAGTTACTAAACCTGGAGATCGTTAGGTCAATGCAATCGGATGTGCTCAGATGACCTGTGGTGTGGTCAGATGAGCTGTGGTGGTCTCAGATAAGCTCAGGTGTCTGTGTGTGTGGTGGTGGTGGTGTGCGTACCCTGAGGAACAGAGGATACTTGCAGATCCTTTGGATGGGGGCGACCAGGTAGCCTTCCAGGGGCACCTCTGTGTTCTTCCTGCCGCCCAGCAACATGCAGTTCTAGAACACATGAGAGGAACACACATCGAATCAGAATCAGAATCAGAATGGAATGCAATCATATCAAAATCAGGATGAAAGCTCAAGGAAGGACATATGTCAGTTGTTTCTCTCACTGTCTTTCACTCTTTCTCTCTCACTCTCCTTCTTTCCTCCCCCTGTCCATCCCTCCCTCCCACTCCTTCTCGCTCTCTGTCCTCCCTCTTTCCCTCCCTCGTTGACCGCTGGTAACTGGAGCCTCCCGGGTCTAACGCAATGCCTCCGGTCTTGGCAAGGTCAGGCTCATAAAAATCACCCTTAAATCAAACTCAATTAAGGCAGAGCCCGACTGCAAAGCTTGTTCAAAGACGCTCCGGAGCTCTTCATCACACAACACTCAGCTCTCACACACACACACACACACATACACACACACACACACACACACACACACACACACACACACACTCCTCCTCCTCTGGCCTCAGATCTACTATTGTCATTAAGCCGTTCTAAACATGTTTACGACGTGAGACCGAGGCTTGCTTCCACTGACACGTCTGAACTGTGTTTGACCGCAGTTGTTGACAGAGGAGCTCAAGGGGAGAAGTTCAGCGTTTATTGCTGAGCTCTTCTGATAATGGGATGATCTGAAAAGTCCCTCAGAAGTCTGCATGAACCTTTTAGATAATGTGCACATGTATGCACATGTATGTGTGTGTGTGTGTGTGTGTGTCTGTGTGTGTGTGTGTGTGTGTGTGTGCATGTCCATGTTCATGTCTTTGTTCCTGTGCCTGCTGGTGTGTAAGTCTGGAGATAAAGCAAGGTCAGAAGAAGCTGGAATTACATTACAAAGCAATACAGAGCAGAGGGGTGAGGGAGGTAGAGCTGTCAGCACGAGCGGAGGAAATGAATTTATGCTAGCCCACCCCACGCCACAGGGCTGCTGGAGACTGGGTGGTGTTGCATTTCACCGACCCACCCGCTGCCACCAGGACTGGGGCAAACAGACTGGATATCCACACTTCACCCACTCCACCAGGACTGGGGCAAACAGACTGGATATCCACGGTGGTAAGTACGAAGGTGGGTCAGTATTCAGCATGATTCTCTATCATTTACGTGTCACAATGATAGTTGCTCAGTGATAGTTGCTCAGTGATAGTTGCTCAGTGATAGTTGCTCAGTGATAGTTGCTCAGTGGCGCTTTCAGGAAACACACCCAAAACTGTGAGAGTGGGAGGACTCAGTTATTATTATTACAACGCCAACAGGTCTCCATGCTTAGATCAAAAGTAGAGACCTGGAGTAGTAGTGATGTAGTACCGTACATACACACCAGGCCCACAGGACTTCTATCAGACCTTGAATGTGTGTGTGTGTGTGTGTGTGTGTGTGTGTGTGTGTGCGTGTGTGTGTGTGTGTGTGTGGGTGTGTGTGTGCAGTGTGATGTGTGTGTATGTGTGTGCAGTGCGATGTGTGTGTGTGTGTAGTGTGTAGTGTGTGTGTACTGTATGTGTGTGCAGTGTGATGTGTGTATGCAGTGTGTGTTGAGGGTTATAACTGTAGGAGTGTGTGTGAGATGTGTGTGTGCAGTGGGTCATAACTGTAGGAGTGTGTGTGAGATGTGTGTGTGCAGTGTGTGTTGAGGGTCATAACTGTAGGAGTGTGTGTGGGATGTGTGTGTGCAGTGTGTGTTGAGGGTCATAACTGTAGGAGTGTGTGTGAGATGTGTGTGTGTGCAGTGTGTGTTGAGGGTCATAACTGTAGGAGTGTGTGTGAGATGTGTGTGTGCAGTGTGTGTTGAGGGTCATAACTGTAGAAGTGTGTGTGAGATGTGTGTGTGCAGTGTGTGTTGAGGGTCATAACTGTAGGAGTGTGTGTGAGATGTGTGTGTGCAGTGTGTGTTGAGGGTCATAACTGTAGGAGTGTGTGTGAGATGTGTGTGTGCAGTGCATCTTGTCCGTTACCAGGAGACATGTGCGCACCGTCCTGATCTTGTTCAGTTCCAACAGCAGCCTCTGAGCCTTCTCCTGGTTTCCACAATACTCGTCATAAATCTGGAGCCTTTCCTTCTGCGAAGCCACACACACACACACACACACACACACACACACACACACACACAGTTATAATACTGTACATACATATATAAAATTCATACTTACATATGCACATGCACAAGTCATACGTACTCACACAAAATTAAAAAAATACACACATACAAAAATACATACAATAAACAAACAAACAAAGCAAGCAAACAAACACACACACACACACACAACAGCTCCTTTGAAGCCACAAGCGCTCTAACAAAGCACTTTACCCAAGACTTCCCATGTCATTCTCACCCCATTGTCTTTGAGGCAGTGCCCGGAGAATGAGAGCCTGTTCCCTCAGCTGCGCCTATTACTACTACAAAGCCTCTGGGCTCAGCGCGAGAGCCACAAAACAAGCGCTCTGCGGATTACCACCGGCCCGTCACATCTCAACCCCCATCTTGCGCTAGCTCTCCGCTCCCCCGGCCTCTTTGAACATGAGAGCATTAAGACATTGGGGACTATTAAACACACACACACATTGGCAGGGTCCCGATACGTTATAACGCCACAAAAGCACATGGACCAGTTTATTTATCTGTTTGTTTTTTTTTCCTCTTTAGTTAGAACATTGGGTACTTGTTTTACAAAAAAAGGGTTTTATATTGCTCTTCTGTTGGCCAAACACAAAGGCACAATCCATCACTGTAGATGAGGAAATAAGCTCATTTACTCCGAACTGAGGAGGAGGGATGAGTGAACTCCCCACTTATCCAGAATTCCTCACCCACTAGCCCCTTGCCAACACCCACCCACCTATCCAAACCTACAATGCCAAGTCCTCTCTCATGTCAAGAAATATGAGTATACTCCAACTCATGCACACTCCAACCCATACATGCTAAATTAGGCCCCAAATTATAGTAGGTTTCCACAATGCAGTAATGGCATCTCTTAACATGCTACAGCGCACCATACCCTGCCATTTACCTTTGAGCACACTGCCATTATAGGGTCATGGTTACTGGCTTTGGAGGAGGGCCTATTACAGAGGCATTATGCCATACAACCTCACAGAGAGTGCAGCTTGACGCTAAACGGGGGCCTTGTGGACGTTAGAGACAGACAGAGAGAGAGAGAGAGAGAGAGAGAGAGAGAGAGAAATAAAGAGAGAGAGAGAAAGAGAGAGAGAGAGAGAGAGAAATAAAGAGAGCGAGAGAGAGAGAGACCATGACCAAGGGAGGTAACCTGGAAAAAAGTGGGATTACTTGTGACTTCACGCAACATGGCCATCCAAGTCTGGCTGACCGAGGGGCTCATATAGTGAAGGTATGGGATGTCAGTGCGCGCACGCACACACACACACACACACACACACACACACACACGGGTGCAAATACATACACGCATACTAAGACTTGCGCACACACTGACACATACACACAGTCACACACACACTGTAATACAGACATAGAAAAAGCTCAAATGCTCTTACAAAACTACACAATATACACACATCTAAACCTGTATGTTAAACCAAACATTTAGGGACAAATACACACATACAGACACAAACAATGTTTGTATGGAGAAACATGGATTTAAATACAGTACATAGACACACAATACATTTATATACATCTTAAGCCTATTTGCTCATACAACACATACTCACACACTCACAAATATATACACACACAAGTCCAGCTCCACTCCCTGAACATATACATACACACACACACATGCACACACACACACACACAACAAACACACACAGACATACAAACACAGAGACATATAAACACACAGGCCCACCCACACACACTCTCAACTGTCCACTCCCTGAACACACACAAACACACAGAGCAACCTACTTAAAGACCCACTGTGTGAGCACTGACAAAGAGGCGTCCAGAGGCGCACATGTACAGGCCTGGCGCTGAAAGACAAAGTAGAGTAGAGGAAGCAGCATCGCACCACACACACACACACACACACACACACACACACACACACACACACACACACACACACACACACAGTGAGAGAGAGGCGTAAAGGAGCACACAGAGCCGGCGCTGAGAGACTCACAAAGTAGAGGAAACAGCGTCCCACTTCGTGGTGCGCATGAGGCTCCGGCTGAAGCAGCTCCTCCACCATGGCCAGGAAGTGGCGGTGCACCGACAGGATCTCCTCCAGGTTGGAAAACAGCACCTGCAGGGGGAGACAGGACGTGGAAACTGGACGTCACAGAGCTGGACTGAGCAACACTGTGTGTCTGTGTGAGCCGGCACAAACGCAGACGAACGCAGACGAACACACACACACACACACAGTCTTACAGCCAGGGTGGCGTAACTCTGTGGTAATGTGTCTGGGAGAGTTGGGGGGAAAAACATTCTTTACAGTCTGTTTCAAAAAAAGAAAGCCTGTAATGGGGAGAGGGCTGTTCTGGTTTTAATGGCATGCAATTATGAATGAGTACAAATTTGATACACTCCATTCATATGGAAAGAGGACATGCGTGCCCTTCATGAGGCGTGGCATTTTTTTCTTCTGTTATTTTTTTTTTCACGGGCATCGCGTGGCACACGAGGAGAAAGTCAATGTACTGGCGCCATGCATGTGAGGGAGAAGCAGGGGGGGCATTAATTACACAAAAATTGCCCTCCTACCCCACCCCACACCCCAACCACCTCCCACGACAGGCCCCATAGCAGGCAGACTGCTGGTCTTCCAGAGCGGTCAACATGGCCGACGAGCCCGTGCTGGTATTCTATAACCTGTCCCTTATGTGAGCGGGGCCACACACACACCACGTAGGCCTACTCAAACACGGATGTCCAGCAGTGGTATGCGCCGCTGCACGGGGGCCGGGGAGCGGCCCGATGAATGCGTGTTTATCTCTGAGAATAAGCAAAGGCGCTCGCAAACGCTTACAAACACTCCCACTCTCGCTCCCCGTCACGTCCCGAGGACGCATTCTTTTCTCGTTGCCTCTCCCTCCAGCCTACAGTTATAAATAGATTATATTTACAGCTGCTTCCTGTATCAAAGTGTTTTTTTCTGCCCCCCCCCCCCTCTCCTTTTCCCTTTTTTTAACTTCATTCAAAATTCCCCCTTTTTCGGGTGAAAGAGTCGCTCAAACCAGAGGCTTGCTTTATTTGGTCTTGGCTTGCAACATCCGGCCTTCTTATTGGATTGCCACACGAAAACATGGTTTGCATAGAGTGCCTGAGCTGAAGAGGACTCATTCTTTTAGCATTTCATTCAGACTGGTCATATCTGTCCTGTCTTGCTCTGATGTTCGATGATGAATGACTGTTTCATCCTTACCTTGACTGTCTCCTCCGTGATGTTCTTGTCAACTTTCATGGCTGCATACTGATTGAGTCGATGCAGGAATACCTGGGAGAAAGAGAGACAGACAGACAGAAAATAAATCAGACATATTCAAGTCACCAGAGATCTTGTTAAAGAGAACTGTATAAAGAGATGTGGTCATCACTGCTAGCTAGTTCTTTTTTTCTTTCTTTTTTTCGCTTCCTCTCACAGCTGAGGCTGTCATTGGGAGGCTGACATTCAGACTAACGGCAATGCCAAGGCTCTATAATCCTTTAGTGCTTTTGCCATCTGAAGGTGAAAAGGCGTGTGAAACTCAATTGCACTCCCAAAAACCAGGAATAACAGTTTGTGACCTTCCAGAGAAGAGATGCTAATAATCCCGACTGGGAGAGGAAAAGTCTGAAAGTACAGGCCTTGAGTGACAGGCAAAATGGCCTCGCTCTTCACGGTCATGCAATGTGACGTGCTGAAAAAGCGAGGTGCCTGACATAAAAGGAGAGATTGTGTGTGTGATTAGGCCTGATATGCTTGTCCTCCTCCATCGCTTGTCTAGAACGAGCAAAATCACAGTGGAGCGAAGAGGAAAACTGGCCCCCGTTGCCCAATGCCTTTGTCCTCAAGTCACTTCAGGTCAAGTAAGTCACAAGACACACACTGGGTAAACAAATATAAATCATATCAGTATGCCACATCTTGCATTGCAGAGGGCCATGCTGTATCGGCTCAGAGAAAGTTAATCTATTCTTATCTTATCTCCTGCTCACACCTCACCTGCAACAGAAGTAAACATCACTGCCATTTATAATCACAGAGCAATACTGCTGATTGTGCTGTCAAATTTGTTTTTGAAAGTAGTCAAAAAAAAGATAAATTCTTCATTTTTTCTGACAGCTTGTTAACAGCAGAACAAAACTTGTTTGTGGGGAAATATACTAGCCTGGGTGTCAGCCGAACTTAGTCCCGCCCACAACATTTGAGGTCGGGAAGTTCAGTCTGGCATTGCTCCGTTGTGGAGCAATTATGCTCGCTCCAGAGCTGGTGGACCAATCAAATCGGGCTTTACAATGATGGACAATGTTAAGGCATTTGTGGAGAAGAAGGATGGTTCGTGTGTTCTTCCTACATCTCACGGTAAGCTATTTCGTTGCTCTGATTGGTCAGGTCTATCCAATTGAGTGCAGAGGCATTCCCCCCCTGTATCGGTTGAAACACGCCCCATAATTACATTCCAATGGAGCAGTATCTGACTCATATTCTGACTAGAATTGAGTATGGCTACGTCAGGCTAGAAATATACAGTTATATCGAGAAATATTACTGGAAAGTGGAATGAATGAGCAAGGACACATTTTGTTTATCTTGCGAATGAGGTGAGAATGAGCCAGACTCCAGATGTTTCTAGACACCAGCAATAATGCAGCAACACATAAACGATGTGAAAATATGCTGAGCACGTTCATTTGTATGAGTTTGTAGATCCGCAGCCAGATCAAACCAGCAGTATCCTCTGCAGCAGTAGGCTACTAACAGTGGGGATCTGATACACGATTACATTCTGTTACCCATGCTTGCCCCTCACATATCAGGAGCACATTAGCCTACTGCACTCAGTCACTGCACTATTCCCCATGTCTTTAAGATGGAGGTTATTTTGTAAAGTGACACAGAGGCTTTCTCCATTGGACAAACAGGCGGAGCTGCCTTTTAAATCAGTGCTCAGCGGTGTAATGGGCCGAGACTCTCTGCACCACACATCAACACGGCACGGTTGCCTGCCCACCTGCCTCGCTGGCAGATTAATCTGATCAATCATCATCTCGCGCCAGACCGGAGCTGCCTGTAGAACAGATCAGTGCCAGTGCTGGGCCAGAACTGGGCCAAATCCACTCCAGAGAGAGAGGGTCGCTGAGCTGACTGATCACACGTCCCAGCTATGCTTCATCTCCGTCTCCAACTCGTCCTACCTCTTCATTCTCAGTGACACGTCCTCCCTGATGAACTCGCTAGCGGTCCTTTCGATTTACTGACCTTCAGACAGGCACTTGCTCTGAATTTATCATCAGGGAGGATCAGGCAGCTTTTTCCTGTGGGGGGTCTCTCTCCACAACTGTAGCCTACGATTCTTAGCAGCGATGGGGAAACTGATAAGAGATGCACCTCCCGCAAAGTATTTTAATGCCACTTAAGGGAACATGGGGCATTTCCTGTTAGCACGACGAAAGGAATGCTGCTAGTTATGATTATGCTGTTGGCTATAAACATGTCATTTGCGCCTGCAGCAGGAGACATTAGGGACTGAAGGGCAAATCTGCAGTGGGGAGGAAGAGGACGTTATCGCAGGCCACAAACAAGAGATGTCAGAGAGACAGAGAGAGAGAGAGAGAGACAGAGGGAGAGAGGGGGAGAGAGAGAAAGAGAGAGAGAGAGAGAGGGGGTGGCTTTTCTCCTCCACTTCACTAATTAGACCAACTAAGCACAGATTGCGTTGATTACAAGGGCCAGACACATGTTTCATCAAATTAAATTAGATTATTCTAATAGGACAAATTCTGAGTAAAGACTAACCCAAACCAAGATTGAGGAGACCCACTAGTGGGGGTGCAGCCTAATGCAAATGAAATCAGTGGGAATTGCGGTGGTGATTGTGACGACGTGACTAAATAATGAGGCTCTTTGTACAGACAAAGTTTGTGCTGATTACCATTCTGCTGCTGCTTTGCTGCACCAGGCAGAATCTGATTAGCAAGTCTAATTTCCACACAGGCATGAGGAGGACCTGTCAACAGCCCTATATACTGACCTGACAGCTACAGAGAACTCTTGCTAGCTGAGTGTGGCTTTAATTTACATCAAAACACATCTTTATGTCACCTGATCTTCAAAGACGCCTGGGTTTTTCCACTAAGTTTTTTACTTCAATACTGCAGCACAAATTTTGTTCCAAACGCCCTGAGAGTTATATTTGAACCGACTTTTCAAAGAAAGTTAAATTGAGAAGTGACCAGGTCTTCCAAGACTTCAATACTGTATTATTATTTATAAGACAGTATTAAAAGTCAAAATAGAGAGTTATATTTCAGGAGTTATCACCCAGAACTGACCAAAGTCAGTGAAAAAATTCAAATGAGCTGCAGGCAGCTTACTCTCAGGCACAGCCACAAGGCCTGATGTCTGGCAGGAGAAATACAAAACGTGGCATTATAAAGTGTAATTGCGCACCATAAACAATGGGTTGTGTCCGCAAGATCCTGTACGAATCGGCTTAATTAAAGAATAGGACTAAGGCGGAGGAACTAACTGGCAAACCCCAAAGCCCATTTGACACAAGAGTCCTTCAGGTTTGTTAGGTGGCATGCTGTAATCAGATATGTGGGCTGACCACAATAAGAGAGGTGCGGTGGGGAACAGCAGCACACAGCTTCCTGTCTCAGTGAGACTTTTCAACCTAACTGCAGAACCACCAAGAAGTGATAGCAACCAGATGGCACCAAAATGGCTCCACTCCCGACGTTCACCATTCCCATTCCCACGCACCCCCCTTCCAAATGACCAATTGCTTCCCACTTCCTGCAGTTCCTGTTCTATCCCGGATCGGATGGGATTTCTAGAACACGCCGTGTCCCTGACAATCAGAAGGATTCCTTATCACAGAGAAGTCTTGGAATGCTGGACTCCCACAATGAGAAGGACACACAGAGGTTTTTCACTAACCGCTTAAACGCCACAAACAGAGACCAATGTCCCTCAGTCAACAGGATGGGTCTGCTCTGAGGTCAAACAGGAGCCTCACAGCCTCGTGCTCCAGACGGACGATCGTGTTGGACAGGTGGAGGTGAACTGAGGAGAGACACCGACGGGGAAAACAGAGCGTACCTTTCACGCTGGCTCAAGGAAAGTCAAACAGACTCATACTGGCGCTGGACGTTGGCAAACAGAGCAAACACTTCCAGACACACACACACACACACTGTTGCCGGCCAACACACTGTCCACTACTGCTTCAGCATTCCAGGCAGAGGATTCCAGTCGCAAATCAAAGCTTTATTAGAGCCACTTCACTTGGCAAAACATGCACAGTCCTTTGGTCTGAGGTAGGGTCAGTTTCTAATATGTTCTCCGTGGAAGGAAAATTGGAATGGGCAGCCATATTGTTATCCTCAAAACAGCTTGAGTTCTCATCAGGAGATTCACATGGACTGGTTTAATGGTCTCTCCTCAGGCAGGTTAGGCCTACACTGCACATCCCATCAATCAACTGCCATTAAAAAAAACAAAGCTTCACACCATTCCGCAACCTTTGCAATATTCAATCTCGTTCGCACTGAGCCAGAGATCCTTGAGGACGTTGATGGTTTTGGATTGGAGCAGGCCAACAATCAATCAGTGTCTTCAATTCACTACTTGATGATGAGCTGGCTTAACCCTGGGTGAGTGATTGAAAGCAGTGGTAGGGTGAAGTCCATCCAAGCCACACTATTTCAAAAACACCATTAAATAGTCATAAGTCCATAAAAATACCATACACGCCTGCCCTTGTTAAATATAAGACAATGTGAATGAGTCCCTACGCAAAATGAGAAAGTGTGTGTGCACATGAGTGTTTGTGTGTGTGTGTGTGTGTGTGTGTGTGTGCACACATGGGCGGGGGTGTGCGTGTATGTGTGTGGTGGGTACGTGTGTGTGTTCCTATGGGCATACTGGGAAAGTGCATCCATGTATTTGAATGTGTATTTATTTGTATACTGCATGCTCTTTAGCATGGTAGCATGACTCTAGATAACAACTGATCGATCAGCAGGGAGTTTAGATTGCAGGAAGAGGAGTAAGTTGCTGTTAGCATATCTCCTCAGTGCTTTCTCTGAATCCCAGTACTATCTGGTTCCAGCATGACAGAAAGGCCGCAGCCTGTGTGTGTGTGTGTATGTGTGTGTGTGTGTGTGTGTGTGTGTGCGTGTGTGTGCGTGTGTGTGCGTGTGTGTGCGGCTGAGTTACATAACGTTCTCGCAGCACCTTCTCAGAACGGACCGTATGTCATAATGGGCGGAAGAACAGCGGTTCCTTACATTAAATCTTTATCTCGGACTTTGTGGGAAAAACACAGAGAGACAGTACAGTAAGGTCACAGTCCCTGGTCCAAACAAATAGCTGCTGCTTCCTCCACACAAACAGTAATGATATAACTTGGGGTCTATGCAGCGAAACGGAAGGGAGGGGACTGGGATACAGGAGTTCATATTGAGCAGTGTGAATGTGTGAGTGTGTGTGGAGATGCAGTTGTGTGTGTGTGTGTGTGAGGGGAGATGTAGTTGTGTGTGTGTGTGTGTGTGTGGAGATGCAGTTGTGTGTGTGTGTGGGGAGATGTAGTTGTGTGTGTGTGTGTGTGTGTGTGTGTGTGTGTGTGTGTGTGTGTGTGGAGATGCAGTTGTGTGTGTGTGTGGGGAGATGCAGTTGTGTGTGTGTGTGTGTGTGTGTGTGTGTGTGTGTGTGAGTGTGTGTGTGTGGATCCACACGTGTGGATGCATGAATATGATAGGGCACATTTTCTTCACATTGCATATTCAGGGGATTCCAAGAATCCCGGCCTATCCGAGATTCAATCACATCAGGGACTTCCAGGAATACTTTTAATTTTTTTCCATTTTCCTCAGAATGGGAAGAGTGCTCTCATGCCCTCTCGCTGCTTACCCAGAGAGATCAGCCCTCATATTTGGTCTCACATTGGTCAACCGAACAACAAAGACTTGGGAGAAGACACTCCTCTATCCCCGCTCCCCAAGGTGCAGTAAAATGCCGCCTTAGTGAACGCATCATCGGGCCACTCATTACGTGCTGTAGTCTGCCATAATAGTAACACCCAAAAGAAGACGGGGACTGTATCATTGCAGATGGGATGAATAGGCCTGTCTTTCAATGCGTCATAATCAGGACCGCTTCCCTTTGTCTGACCATGAATCACTGGATTCTCTTTGTTGTCAGAACTAGGCCACTGAACGAACGAACGACCGTTGCATGTCTGAAGGGGATAAGACTAGTGTCCAGTTTCCAGAACTCACGACAAAAATAAGGGCTCAATATTTCCAGTGAGTTCGAAAGGTAAAAGGAATGTTTTGGGTTTTTTTTTTTTTCATTTTGGAGACAAGCAAAACGGCCGTGATGGTTTTAACAGTTCAAGCTAACTAGTTTGGTCTTGTTCTGTCTGTTTGGCGGAGCCTAAAGCAGACACAAGCTCTGGAGTCCGAGACGGGTGGCACAAACAGACAACAGACTTTGGCACAGCTCATTCCCCCCACACAGCACACACTGCCCACAGCCAGTGAGCTGACCAGTGGACTGTGAAAATAAGCTCAAACAACGTGGCCAGCAACCGCACCAGTTATTGTTGCCCCAGAACTCCAGGCCCTACTGACTGACCTATGTGGGTTTGTGTGTGAGCCCATTTGTGTCTGTATGTGTGTGTCTGCGTGAGAGAGCCCATTTGTTAGAGGGGTGCGTGAGCCCATGTGTGTGTGTGTGTGTGTGTGTGTGTGTGTGTAAGAGAGAGAGAAACAGACAGGGAGAGAGAGGGAGAGAGAGAGAGAGAGAAAGAGCTGTTTATTTACAATGCCAAAGTGCAATGTGGCACACATCTTTCTTTCCTAAACAAAAGCACAAAAGCCCTGTGTCTGTCAAGCCCAGACCAAACAGGATGGAAGTAAATGAGTTGTGTGATGTGCCAGTAATGGGCTACAGCCAGGTAGCACAGAGTCCATCCTCCGTCCATCTCCACCGCTCTTCATCATGTCTGTGTGGGGGTCAGTGAGGGTAAGGGTTACATGGTCTTTTAACCTATTTATTAATTAATGCCCCCACACAGTATGTGTAATTAAACTGAATACTTGTTTGAATTTGTGTGTGTATGTGTGTGTGTGTGAGAGAGTGAGAGAGAGAGAGAGAGGGAGAGAGAGAGAGAAAGAGAGAGAGAGAGAGTATGTGTGTTTTAAAAAGAAAGACAAATGGAGGCTATGCTTCTTGGTCCTCCTTGTCACACACCCACACACGGGCGTCTCCACACAGAAAAAATATTGCGCTTCTGCATTTTCTCCCAGTGGAAGAAAACTCCATTTAGCTGAGGCCTTTTTCTGCCCTAAATCAACAATTCAGACACACCACCGAGCTTTCACACACACACACACACACACAAGATATCCCAAGACAGGGATGGGGGACGGTTGTAGGCGAAGGGTTTGGTGGTACGCCATGTTGATGGGATCACCATGAGAGACCACAGATCCTGGGTTTCCCCTTGGGGATCAATAAAGTATCTATCTATCTATCTATCTATCTATCTATCTATCCACTTCTGTCGGCTCTACACGCCTGTCTTTTGACACAAGCCAATGACACCTGCAGGACTCGCCGCGGCCTACACGTCCCCCCCCGAGCCCTCCCACAGCCCTGTGAGAGTCCAGTGGGGGATCTGGAAACACAGGAAACACAGACTATAAATACAGCTCCCAACGTTAACATGCTGCCTTGGGAGCAGCTACGGCGCATCTGCACATGGAAACGCTGCAACTATATTGGACGGACACAGTCTTTTATTGACAACAAAGGGAGCATCTGTTTTTTTCTTCATCTTCAGCTCTTTTTTTTTTTTTAATTCCCCATTCAAGAGTCGGCCTCTTCTTAGCAAGTTCATTAAAAATAGTGGTAGCAGCCCCATGCAAAGACAGACAGACCGTAAAACTGAACTCGAAGACTTCAGACAAAAAGTCAAAAATAGCTGTGTATTTGCGGTTGAGCTGAGATTTTTCTCTTCACACAGACAACTACAGCAGATGGTGAAGGAAAATGAAGATGCATTCACCTAATTGTTTGCAATTTATTTCTGCAAATGTGCATATATTAGCAAGTGTCATATTTGCCAATATTATAATCAAGACTGTGTAGAGTTTTAAGCCAATGAACACATTCCATTTAATAAGTCTGATGAGTATTATGGCTCATTGGATACACAAAGATGTTATGGCAACAATCCTTCAGTGCTGTACGTGCTCCCATCCATTCTCTCTGCCTCCAAGATGACCTGCTAAATGATTATCTTATTCATTTTTCATGCTCTCCATGCAGGCTTGTAAGCTCACTGGAGTGCAGGCCCATCATTAGGTAACACAGACTGTGTGTGGAACGTTTTAAATTAATATTACGGCTTTGCCAACTAATGAGAGACAGGCAGCTCATTTGTCAGCACAATGACAGGGCGAAATCAACCGTTCCAAGCCTTAGTCACTTTTCACGAGCGTGACTGTCACACGGATTGTTAAGTTCCTTTGCAAGTATCTGGGTCTCTGTCTCACAAACAGCCCAGGCTGAATGCCATCAGAACCCTTCAGGAATGGTGGCGCTGAGGAAGACAAGATTCTTTAGCGTCGTTCTCCGCTGTGGAGTTGCGTGCAGTTAATGGAAGAAAAGAAAGAAAAGAAGGAGGAAGAAAGAAGATTAAAAGAAAAAAAACAACAACTTTGTCCTCATTCTCTCCGGAGTCCTGAGAGACAGTCCTGCATGTCAATGCAAAGCTGCCCAAGAGTGCCCCCTTAGCGAGGTCTGGGATCAATGCCACCTTTGTGTGTGTGAATGAACAGTGGCCCTTAGTCACCCCCTCTAGCCTGCCAGCCTCCTCACTGAAGCTCCTACCCCTCCCCAATCTCCCCCCAGCTGAGCAGAGCTGTGCAGAGGAGAGGAGAGGAGAGGAGAGGAGATCAGAGGAGAGGAGAGGAGAGGAGAGGAGAGGAGAGAAGAGCAGATCAGAGGAGAGGAGAGGAGAGGAGAGGAGAGGAGAGCAGATCAGAGAAGAGGAGAGGAGAGCAGATCAGAGAAGAGGAGAGGAGAGGAGAAGAGAGGAGAGAGAGGAAGGGAGAGGGGAGGAGAGGAGAGAGGATGAAAGCAGAGAAAAGAGCAGAGTAGAGGAAAGGAGAGAGGGGAAGATGTGGGCATGCAGACATAATGAGAAAAGAGAACAGAACAGAAGAAACAAGCCAAACAATTGGCGTCCAGTGGTGTCAAGTTTAAATGTCCAGTGGTTCTGCTGTGTACTGGTGTCAAGTTTAAATGTCCAGTGGTTCTGCTGTGTACTGATGTCAAGTTTAAATGTCCAGTGGTTCTGCTGTGTACTGATGTCAAGTTTAAATGTCCAGTGGTTCTGCTGTGTACTTAAACCAGTCTGTGTGATTGATGCAAATGCAAACACCAAATTGTTCACACATGCACACGCACACAAACACACACACGCACATGCACACAAACACTGCAAATGGAAAATTTTGTCTGTGTGGAGACACCAGTGTGTGTGTATGTGTGCACGCGTGCAAGTTTATCCCATTGTTTCTACCTGCCCAGGGACTGCTGAGGGAAATGAGCTTTAAGCTAAATCTGGTAAAAAAGCATATCTTCTCTTTATGTGATTAATGTATTTTGTACATGGTCCCTGAAAGAAATAAACTAAATAAATAAATACACACACATATATATACACACACACACACACACACAAACTCACATTAACTACACACACTTATACAAGCACAGTGCTCACATGTATACAGATACATACTGTAGACAAATAAACATATTCACTAAGTAGATGCACTCAAAAAAGGAACATGGCGGTTTACACTGAGAGGCTATTCCAGATGACGAGATGCATCTACCAAACATAATTTGCAGAAATGTACTGAAGAAAAAAAATCTGGTCACACTATTTTTTTCAAAATCAACATGGGGTCACAGCTTAGGATGCACCAGTGTTCTAAGATAAAGGCAGTGTTTGTATCCTGGCCTCTGTCTGACACTGATTATAGGGTTGGAATTATTAGCAACAAGCGCTATACTGGGCCACTTCCCTGTGTCTAAAAGAATGCACTGTATTAGAGAGAGGCAAATCAGGAACATGCGTTATTGGCTTAAAGGGTTGGTGCTGGGGGTTGTGGTTGGGCGGGGTGGGGTGAGGGGGTCGCTGATTAAATTTAAGGGAGAAAGTGGAGTTTCCTCAGTTGTCTGGTCTTCCAAGAATAAAAAGCCACAGCAGTCTGAAGCGTTTATGGAGGGACGGTGGGAAATAGCCTGGGAGGAAGGACGGCACAGCGACCAGTGCAGCGGGAGGCATCTGTCCTGAGCAGGACACAAGAGCACTTGTCTGGACTGCAGTGCCCAGAGCAGCCTAGGCTCTAATTGAAAAGGCCACGATGTGGATGGGGTAGAGGGTGGGGGGGGGGGGGGGGGGGGGGGGCGCAATGGTGGACCCAAATTTCCCATGTCTGTCAGTGTGTAAGTGTCTGTCTGTCTGTCTTTCTTTCTTTGTGTGTGGTTGTGTGTGTGTGTGTGTGAGAGTGTCTGTCATTGGGGTACTCAAATGTCCCCACATCTGTTTGTGTGTGTGTGTTATGGACGACTCTACTGTACAAAAACTATAAAATTCCAGCCTTTGATCTCTGCCATTAAGAACCTAGGATTTATGCCAGCCCATTGTGTTAGTGTTTAGAAGCCTAGGTCGTGGACATAGGTTGGTGGTCCGTGGACTTTGCATTGGGGGACTATACAGTATCAAACAAAGGCCAAGCAGCTGGAAAAGTACTGTTCCATATCAGCAGCTATAGGAAACATGTTTATTTGTTTCCTGTACCACTGAACCTGTAAAAACTCATGACTATGTGAACTGCTTTAATCTAGTACTGGATTATTCAGACAATTTGATTCCTAATGCAACTTGACTTGTAAAGTGGTATCAAATAAAGTATGTAAAATGTGTGTGTGTGTGTGTTAGTCTGTCTGTCTGTCAGTGTGTGTGTGTGTGTGTGTGTGTGTGTGTGTGTGTGTGTGTGTGTAGGTTTGTGTGTGTGTTGGTGGCCTTCTGGATGCACTAGCAGTTTTGTGGAATGGTGCATGCATGTGCAAAATAAAGGCCAAGAGCTATGAAAAAGACACTCCCCCTCTAACAGACAACCCATGACTTATTTTAAAAGGTAGGTCTGTGGTGGGAACGGATGTGGGAGAAGTCCAGCATGTTAAAACAGTTGGATGAAGACACGTCAAGCCTTAGGACAGAGGCAAGCCAGCCAAGACACTGGCTTTCATTCTGTGTGTGTGTGTCCAGTTCACATGGCATGTGATCTCCGCAAGTGTCGTCCAGTGCCCTGCAGCTCTTACACTTGTCCCACGCCATGTGACAGGCCAGCTGGCCTGGCCCAACTCAAAGGAAGCCCTCTTCCACCACTGGCACCAGTGCCAGCAGGTCCTCCATCCAGACAACTTACATGTGCTTATAGGAATGCAAGAGGTTATGCATAGACACAACTCTGCTTTAAAAGTTGCAAAATGTAAAGCATTACAAAGCATTCATTTTGGACTACGGTGTATTCATTTCAGAGACACGCTTCTATAGTAATGAATACTTCATACTAAGGATACAGCATTCAAATTCTATTTTCGGGCATACTTAATTGGAATAGATTAGCGTTTCATGATGGTCAGGATTAAGTTTTGCTATTTTGGAAAAAAAAGCTTTGTGTTTGCATGGCTCTTAAGACGGTATGCCCATGGGATTTAAGCAGCAAAAACAGATAGTGTATGATATTATTTTCATATTACAATTTCTATCATTACCAACACAAAAAAACCAAGGAGATATTGTAATCCCTAACCACTACCACACTGGCATGATCACACCACCGGCCTTGTGCGCTCCCCCACTGCCAAATCACAGGAGTGGTGGACACCCCCCACAGGAAAACCCCGGCACAATGTCGAGAAGGGGAGGGCCGGTGAGGAAGGAAGGAAGGAAATCCTGCTCCATTCTGAAACAAAAGCAAAAGGAACTCACCGGCTCTAGACCCACTCCAGGTCCTCGCCAGCCACCGAGTACATTCACAAACCTGCAGAAATATTCCACTCCACTAGTCATGGAGGAGGGGTCACGGTGTGAAGGGCTCTGTTTTGGATTGGGAGGGAATGTTTGTTGTGCTACTGTTACTACCTGTAACTTTAAATCACTACCGGTTTGGATATTAAATGCTCCTGAAAGTTTGAATTTTAATCAAAAGCTTTGAGCTGAGAAAAGAAAGATCCATTCTAATTTGTCCTGTCAGTCAATCCGATTGCTTTTCTTCTCTTTAACAAATTTGTTAGAGAAAAATCAAATGGATATGAAATTTCCCTCTAAACTAACCACCTTCTCAAAGGCGCTTCAATTGCCTTATCAATCATCTTTCAAAGGCATAATGAATCGCCGAACAAAACCCATCTACCGCGACGAGCTTCCCTGTGCTTTTATAAAGGACATCACAAAGGAATTGAACTCAGTCATCCCTTTCAAAAACTTTTTAATTGATGTTGAAGTTAATTGAAGTGGAATGGAGCGGTCTTCTCCTGAGCATTGGCATAATCACACTGCGTTCCTCCCGGCAGTGCTTTGTCTGCCAACCTCACTCTGTTCTGTGCCAGGCTAAACACCCATGTCAGTAGCCAGCCAAACATGGGAGACCTCCCCAAACCTCCCCTTTAATTCAGCTGCTGCGCAAGAGACACACTGGGGACATGTAGCATGTAAAATTGAACTGCTGGGCCACCAAACTTGAAGGATGCTTTTGCTTGTTTTGGAGGAGAATTAAGAGTTTACCTGCGGCCAACAAGGTGAATTCATGTAGGGACTTCACTCATGTGGGCCAGTGACTCTGTGTGCATAACGAGCCAAGGTTGAGCTTTGGGGAGATAGGGAGTCAGAGCAGACTTTGCAAATAAGAGCCTAAGATAAGAGGGGAAGAGAGAGACACTGGGCCATGGCCGATTACCATTTTTTGCTTTTAGAGGACATGGGGAACGTCTCGGGCTGCTTCGCGAATGGAAAAAGGAAGAAAGGAACTGAGAGGTGATTAACGAGATTGGAATCTTAATTCTCCTTCACGTAGCAAAGAGGGGGAAAAATAGCGTCTCTTGTCAACAAAGTATTTTGGAATAATGGACGGAACATATGCAAGCAGCACTGCCTGGGAGGCAGTGAAGGAGAGGAGGGGGAGGGAGGGAGAGCTAGAGGGGCCAGCCCACCTCAGCCAGAGGGCCAATGGAGATGGGAGGAAAGGGAAGGCGGGCCAGAGCAATTAGCTAGCTCATCATTATTAGCTCATTAACACAACATCTTTAGTTGTTTATTTATTTGTTTGTTTGTATGTCTGTTTGCTTTGATTTATATTTGCAGATAGTTACGGAATGTGATTTGTATCCCTTCTGGTGTAACACTCTAGTGTAACATTTGTAACTGACTTAGGTATAGGGACAGTATATATATTTCATCTCAGTCT
This sequence comes from Alosa pseudoharengus, assembly GCF_046254945.1. Classification (NCBI taxonomy): domain Eukaryota; kingdom Metazoa; phylum Chordata; class Actinopteri; order Clupeiformes; family Clupeidae; genus Alosa; species Alosa pseudoharengus. The sequence continues at coordinate 30,937,146 of NW_027468650.1, read as the reverse complement.
GCACCTGCAACAATTTCCTTGTTGACAGCAGTTGAGATTGAAAAAATATTAGTCTTATGCTTGTTTTTGACATCCCAACTACTTTGCAAAGGCAACTTGTGTGCTGCACCAGCACATCCGTCTTCTTCAACACCTCCTACACAGGATAAGACAACAGCACAGTTGCGCTCTGAAACCCGTTATTTTCAATGGCTCACGCAGCAACCTTCAAGCTAGCTCTCACGCACACCACGGACAAAGTCCCCATTAGCCTTCTCTCTAGTCCTCCTGTCTCCCACTCCAGTCCAGTGTCCATCAAACTGGCCCTGACAGCCATCCTCCTATCCTGACGCCATCCGCAAGCCCAGTCCACCTCGCTTCGCTTTCCTCACTGCCCCCGTCCTGTCGAGAATTCGCCTGGCACAGGCTGCAGGACTCATGTCAACATGTCCGCTCACATGTCAATCAAGTGAAGTGAACTTCCTCGACAGTCCGGAATAGCACACGCAGGGCCCCCCTCAAACTGTGAGTGAAAAGAGACTGGACATGTGTTTCCGGGGCATCGTTTGGGTCCACAGAGACACGAGGTGGAGGTGGAGGTGGGGTTGGACAGGGAGGTGGAGGTGGAGGGGTGGGGATGCAGGGTGATCCAACATCTTCTGTTCCTGTTTCCAGATGACTGTGGAGAGGGTGCAGGTTGGGGGCTGGAGACGTGGACAGAAGGTGTGGGTGGGAGGAGGGGAGGGTATCAGGAGTGAAGACTGACGATAGACAGGCAGGAAGGGGCAGAGGGTGAGGTGTGGTGTGGTCGTTGGGTGTGCTGATGGTTTAGGGGAGGGTGGGGGTTACCCCTGACCGATAGTGGGGAGATGGGGTCAGAGAGGTCATCAACTCTCTGTCCTGAGGATGTGACCCCCCTTAGCATTCTCCCACCCCCACACACACACACACAAAAATACTGAAACGTGCACACAAACAGATGTACACACGTGCACAGATAACACACAAAGATTGCATTGCAACACGAAGTGGAGAGACAGACACACATCATTACAGAGGCCGCTGTAATCTCTAGTCTATGATCTCCGCCATCTGAGGTAAATATTTCCCCACCAGAGCTCATTTTCCTTGCACTCATGTTATCTTTAGTTATGATCTATAATTTACATAACGCTGTGATTACAAGTTGTAATGTTTAATGGCTATACCAAACTCCGATTTAGCTAAATACAACTTAAAAGAGCGGCGAAAAGTCCCCAGCCACACAATTCACATGACATTAACCACATTTTCTCTGTTCGCTTTATCATGGGGGTTTTGAAGCCGCCATTATATTACATTCTATTACTGCCCCATAGGCCACTGTGAAGGAAAGTGAAGCAGAGAAACCACTTAACAAAAAGCTTGGTCCCTGAGGAACATATTACTCTATGCTATGTTTCTGTTTTCCCCCTATAAGCAGGACATAAAAGGCTTCCCCTCCTTCCCCCTCAGACTGTTTTCCTCATAAGTGTTCACCCAGCATCTCACATCACGGCCAAAAAAACGCTTTTTCTGAGCCTAACTGTACTATGACCAAACCATAACATACTGCATGCTTTTAGAGAGAAAGTTCAAGTAACATGCAAGGGGTCGCAACTTTAAAAGTATGCTTACACAGCCTTCTCATTAACATGCTGGCTTTTTATTATTTTGAAGAGGGAATAGTTTTCTTGGACGATCAAGGTTTACCCCAACCATCCAAGTATCATGATCTACGGCCTAATGAGCTCTTATATAAGATGTGTTCAAGATATCTGTGAGAGAGTCCCAATAGGGCCCCACTTAAAGTCCCCTACTGCCAAAAATCATTCTCATCAGATAGCAAAACTTCATGCTGTATCGTGCCAAGGCCCAGGTCCCATGAGACCCTATCCCTACCACTAAGGAAACCTATCAGTTGTAGAACTTAGTGAGTCAGTAATGTGGCACCAATGTGCTGATGCTAGCCATGTGTACTTGAATGAATGCTACAAGACTTTAAGTTGAGTTCTAGCTCGCTAGCATCTTGCCATTCACAATGAGTGTACAAGAATGAGAATTGCCAAACTACATGGCCAAAGGAAGTGATGTGCTTGGTAAGTAAAACCGGTACAAGTTATGTTGTTAATGCAACTGTTATTATACTGTTATTATATACTCTCTGTCCCCTTTACTTGTTTGATACTTTAATCGTGTTGTTCAGTATGACAGTGCTGTATGATGAAGATAAGTAGCTTATGCTACCTGTACACAGCTGATTTGCCAAAGACTTGATAGTGGAAACATTACGGTATTACAGTTGGGTACACTGTAAGCAGCTTGCCCATGCCTGGTCAGCTACTGAAACCGAGATTGGGGTGCCACTGATCCAACATGATAACACTCCCTGCGGAGCCCGTTTGGGCAGCGGCTGCAGCATTGTTCCCTGGATTTCCTAACCTCTCTGGAATTCCTCCACCAGGAAATATGGTTTACAGGAGAGAGGCACCAAGCCCAGCTTCCAGCGTCACAGCCTAGCACCCCCCCCGCTCCCACCTCCCCCTCGGCGATAGCTGCAGGCTTGTCCCACCAGGGAACCATTTGTTTGGCAGGAGCCACCCACACCCAGGCCTCATACACACACACACACCCTAGCAACATACACACACACATGCATACATACATACATACATACATACATACATACATACATACATACACACACACATTCACACTCTCTCACACACACACACCTCTGAAGCTCTCTGGTAAAAGTGTTGCTGACAAGTCGAACAAGTCTTGCCTGCTCATCAGGTTTAAGTGATCAGTCAAAACCCCTCCACTGGCTCCAGCTCTCCGGCCAACACTTTGATCCCCACCACACACACACACACACACACACACGCCCACCCGCTAACCTGCCCAGCGTTGGAGTAACACTCCACAGCCTCTCCAGTGTGATAAGATAGAAAAGTCATCCCACTGACCCAACCCATCACCCGCAAGGAGGAGACTGGGGATGCACAGCTTTCATCAGCTTCAAAGCCACACTTATCAGCCTCTCCCAACGTGTTGATATCCCCACTTGTGGAGACCGCAAAATAAAAATGTGCTAGAGAGGTCTGCTTCAGGGGATAATCCTGTCTAATGTGCTGACTCACAAGCAAGAGTGTACTAGTAGTTGTTCTCGTACAACTTTTCAGAAAGGAGGTAAATTAAGGAGAGGTCACATGCCGACGACAAAAACAAACATTTCCTCCTTTCCAGGGAAGAAGTCAAGTTGAACGTTTCTGTCTGATGATATAATACAAATGTTCACATAAATCACTGCTTGTACTTACGTTGTGTGTGCATGTGTCTCCACTGACTCATAAATAACAACCCTCAAGAGGCAAGCACTGTTAAATCGACTGCAGAAACGAAGCGTTCTGTAAACATGAGGAATATCAGCCCTTTCCTCTAAATAAGATGATCTTGCTCATTGTGGGGAAGATGACTTGCAGCTTCCCCTCTGAACCAGACAGTCTACTCCTGTATCTACATTGGAACCATCTGTGATTGTGGGTTAGTGGAAAGGAATGCGCGCATACATTTCAGCCTTGGGAAAACCGTGTTTGCAATGACACACAACACAGTGTCCTCGACCCGCCAGTCCCCCAACGTTCCCACAATACTTGGAAAGAGAACTGTTGGGAATACGCAGGGGTCTCTTTCCAAATACTTATGACCAACACACACACAAGCATCACACTGACACACAGCCAAACATTCCATTCCTTTTGACATTCCAGCAGCGAAATAAAGGAACCTAATTGTAGGCATAACATATACTTGCATACAATTTGTCATCATATGATTGCTTTTGCAACATCTTCGTTCCATCCGCCTTTTGACCCTGTGTTTCAAAAATAACACCATGAAGTAGACGGCAGATTGCATTTCTCTCTCTACTAATGCAGCCCAGTGTTGCACTTACAGAGGACACACACACACACACACACACACACACACACACACAGAGAAAGAGAGACACACAAATACACACATACACTATCTTTCTCTCACACACACACGCACAGAGAGAGAGAGAGAGACAAATACACACACATGCTCTCTCTCTCACACACACACAAATACGGCATGCCAGTCGACAAAAGTGGTTTTAATTCTCCTCCACCTGCGCTGTCCCTGGCGTGCTGCCACTCTGAGTTACCTCAGCACTTGGCAGGGCCAGAGTCACAGGTATATTGGCCAAGTTCTGCAGCCACCAGGCAGGCTCCTTCTGTTCCTCTAGAGAAGCACTGGTGATTGATAAGACGTGACCTCTGGATGGAACAACCGAAATGCTGTGTAAATTGAACACCAATAGTCTATAGAAAGTTTCCAAGCTTCCACTTAATTTTGCTGCCTCTACACGATTTTTCAGTGCTCTAGACTAATATCAACTAATAAATAATGGTCACATAAATCAATGGCAATTATAATACCAAACAATTACATGCGTGTACCTAGACACTACCACACAGGTCTAGGCCTATATGAGATCTGTGAACTTCACCAGAGTTTACTTGAAATTAAAAATAACGAATAGACTAGTCCAGTGGAAGGAGACAGAAAGGTATAGGCTACTAAGTTTGAATTTGGTTTGTTTTTTACAACTATAAACATGCCCGTCTACTTTTCAGCATCTCTGATGGCTATTTACGCAGCAGTGGCAATTAAAGGATTAATTGTAAATCAAGCATAACACCATTTACTGTTCCACTTTCCGTAATTGGGTTGTCTGACAGCAAATGAGACGTTGCTATGGGACACCTAAAGTTAACGCTTCGCAATGTGTTCAACGCGTGGACAGATGCCGCTTTTCTGTTGGAAAATACTTCACGGGGTCTTTCAATGATTTAACTCGATAATTAAACAGCGGTTTTACTCCGAGATATAAAAACCGTAACGATCTCTGGGATTGACAGGCAACTCACGATTTGGGCACTGAGGTGCACCGCAAGACTTCAGCGGCTTGCAGCATGAGTAGGCTACCATGCATATTAAACAGGTCTGTTGTTAAGGAGTCTCTAACGCGAGTGTTGTGAAAGTAATGGAAACATGAAGATTGTCAAGCAACATGTTGTGCGCTTCAAAATAACTTACCGAGAGAAATTCGAGCGTTCCAACATAATCCCGCTCAGTCTTCAAAAGTTCATTTAAAACACAAACTCTCAAACGGAGCTGTTTCTCCAAATCTTTCCCGCTTTCAGCCCGGTGTTCGGCTTTGCTTTCCTCGGTCATTGTTAGTTATCACAGCTTTCTCACAGAGACAGGTTTGAAATTATAGTGTGAGTAATTTAATTGAAGTGGGTGAAAGTTTCATGATCCACGCAGAAGGGTAAATCGCAACAGGTCGCCGTAGCCGCGTTGTAGTCCTTCGATTAAAAACAAACATTCACGCAGAAAAATGCAGTTAATTGCAATATGTTAAATGAGCTCCACAGTGGACCGCAATCTCTCACACTGAAAGGAAACTGTGCAACAGTGTCGTTTGAACATTCATCAAAAACTTGTGTCCATGTGACTCCCAAGACCTTCATCCTAAATCCAGCCTCCCTCCCTCCGCCACAAAAAGGAAAAGGACAGGAAAGAAATGCCTGGGAATTTTTGTCAACACGGTCCCGTCTGACACTTAGGGGAAATGTTGATGGCATAGCCTAGGGTCAATTAAAATGCAAGACTTTCCCAGACTCCACTTTTTTAACAACTTGTAGTACCTTCAATGCACAGTGGACATTATTAGAATATTTGCCTATAGTTAGCTAATTAGTAATTGGGCTACACTGAAATGTTAATAAACGATAGGCTATTATTGCCTCAGTTGAGAGGCTTTAAGGTAGGCTACAACTAAAAGAGGGATCTTTGACAAGTTACATGTTGTATCATTTTTAACATCATACTTGTATGGAAAATAAGCACTCATACTGACGTCAGAACAGAGTTTTTATTAAATGGAATTCAACATGTCAGCAGTCAGTCAACAGCAAAGTGCCCCTGAGCTTGATTATAATGTTGCTGAATAATATAATGTTCCATTTTTCCCCCTACACCCTGGTAAGTCTTTTAAAGTAAACTGGTTAATTAATCCATGTTTATATTTATCTAGCCTGTTTTCTTTATGTTATGGTATCATATGGTATCTCAGAAATATTGTTAAATATGTCCAGATGGACAGTTAGATAAGCCTGTCCCTCGAATTCCCCACATTCACAGTTCTGGGGATCTTTGAGATTAACATGGAACCGCTAGGTCTCCCAGCCCTCCAGAGCAAAAGTCAACAAGCCAGTTCCAGCTGCAGGTCAGGCTCCAGTGAGCCAGCCATGCCTGTCTTGTGTTATTCCTCAGCAGACTGGAGTGAGGGGGATGTGGTCTCGGAGGCCCCGAGATGTTTTAGCGGCCAGGAGACGTTTTATTGGGCCCTATATACACTGTGTGCGGTCCTCTAGATAGGGTAGGCCTACTCTGCTGCAAGCTAGGCTACCAGCACCACCACCACCTTAGTGTCTGTGAGAAGTGAGTGACCTCTAGGTTGGGAAAGCTTAACATGTTTGCAGGGAGTGCTTTCTTTTTGTGGGAAAGAAAGACAGGATAGAACATATTGATGTGTGGGGTTAGATGGATGAAATGTGCTTGGAAATGCTTGGAGGATTTTTTTGTGGAGGTATATTGATTTTGAGTCCTGTAGTAGTTCATTGTAGCAAGGAAGTGTTACAGAAAAAGCGAGTTTTACAATTTGTCAAACTGAAAATAATTCACTTCAGAGGATTTACAAATTGTGCTCTAGAGAGTATTAACACAAGTCTGCATCTGACTCAGATGCATCTGATTATAATTCAGATGTCAAGACACATCCTACCATAAAGTCAGGGTCATAGACTGATAGGGCTCATCACATTTAATTTGTGACAATCAGATAAACTACATGGTCTATTTATGCCATCAATGATGAACTGTGCTGTGTCAGTGCCCACCAACCAAAGGTGTTCATTATTGTATATCTTTAGTGAGATGTGCAAGACCTTGAAAATCTTTCATGGAGCACTGTGATGTGAATAAATGTGTCATTGTTATTACTGACCGACACTGCCCTCTTGTGTTCATCAAGCAAACCAATTTAATTGGTTATAAATTTCAGCCACTTATTCCTTGTTTTGAACTATGATAACCTCAATTGTCTAGGTAAAAATAATGAGTGCAAATGATTGATATATACATCATGATTAAATAATGGAATTGTACTGATTTCACATAATTTATAGACCTGTTACTGTGAAAGAATCTAAAATAAATCTCTTCAAATCAGTCAACGCATCAGACATCATGAAATAATAATTAAATAATAAATAATTATTAATCAGTTTGTGACAACATCAAGGTAACATCATGTTACCTTGATGTTGTCACAAACTGATTCACTAGACTTACAGAATTTGGGGGGATTCTATGGCGTGGACCAAGCACTGGATGTTTCTGAAATATTTGTATCAACAATAGAGGGCGCAATTGTTACAAATTGTAAATGGTGACCAAAAGATTGCACAGGAATGGGAGATATTTACTTCTTTTTTTACAGCTGCTTACATACATTTTCAGAGCTCTGTCTTCTTTCTAACCTCTACACACAAATCCAACTATTGCTCACACAAATTGCAAAATGCCTCATATATCCTGCAAAATGAAACACAGCATTCAAAATATTATAAACACATCTCAAAAGCAAGCATTTGCCTCACATTGTAAACACTTTTGTCATACAGTTTTTCGCAATTGCTAAAACACTAATCCCCATTCTTTGAACCAAATGCTCAGTTGCCTGAATACATTTATTGAATCGAACACTCTTATGGCAAAACCATGAAATTTTTTTTACATAGTAAAACACAATTTGCAGATCTCATTGACTCTTTTTGCAAACCTCTAAACACATTCTCATGCAATGAAACACATTTTGCACTGTAATGCAATTGTGATGCATAATGGTAACCACAAGAGGCAAAAAGTAAACACAAACACAACACAGATGTCATAAGTTAAACACAACAACTCAAAATGTATCAAACTTGTTTCAAATGATCTGACACAAACAATATAAGCTGGTTTAGAGTGAAAACAAGTTTCTAACGGTGCAGGTTCATATCAACAATGGATAGAGTACAACCCCAAATAAAAAAATGTTGGGACGTTGTGTAAAATGCAAATAAAAACAGCATGAGATAATATACAAGTCTTGTAAACCCATATTTAGCAGCAAAAAGGACATAGACAACATATCAAATGTTGAACATTTTAATTAATTTTCAATTTGAAGCCAGCAACATGTTTCAAAAAAAGTTGGGACAGGGAATGTTTACCACTGTGCTGCTACACCTCTTCATTTAACAAAATTCTGTAAATGTTTAGGAACTGAAGAGACCAGTTGCTAGAGTTTTGAGAATGAAATGTTACTCCCTGACATAGGATTTCAGTTGCTCAACAGTATGGGGTATTTTGTAGTCATGTTTTTCATTCCATGATGCACCTAATTTGACAAGTCTGGACTGCAGACAGGCCATTTTAGCACCTGGACTCTTCTTCTATGGAGAAACTGTTTAAATATGTGCAGAATTCATTTTGGCATTGTTTTCCTGAAATATTCAAGGTCTTCCCTGGAAAAGACATTGCCTGGATGGCAGTATTGCTCAAAACCGGTATACATCATTCAGAATTGATTGCGCTTTGCCAAATGTGCAAGATGCCCATGCTGTAGGCACTAATGCTCCTCCACACCGTCATATATGTTGGGTTTCGAACTGAGCACTAAAACAAGTTGGATAGGTTAGATACTTGAATAGGCCCTCTCCTCTTTAGCTCATGATTTCCAAAAAGAATGGGACATTTTTATTGGTCTAACCACAGGACCTTTTTCCATGTTACCTCAGTCCATTTTAAAGAAGCTCAGGCCCAGATAAGACAGTGGTATTTTCTGCATGTCTCAATGCAATTTTGCCTGTTACAATTGGCTGCAGTTGTTGAATTGAGTTTCAAACTGTGCACATAGACAATGGTTATCAGAAGTTTTCCTGAGCCCATACAATGATAGGTCTGGAAACAGGTCTGTTTTTGATGCAGTGCCATCTGAGGTCCAAAAGACTACGGCCATCCAATATTGTTTTTCTGCTCTTTCCCTTGTTTGCCAAAATTTCTCTGGATTCTCTGAATGTTTTGATACATGTTGTTTGTTATGTCCTTTAGATGATGAACTCCCCAAATACCTCACAATTTCCTGTTAAGAAGCATTAGAATGACATTGTTTCATCATTTGAGCACACAGGTTTACACAGAGTTTACACATCTTTACTTCTAATAGAGACCCTGCCTCTCTGGGATGCTGGGACCATGATTAGTTGTAAAACAGTCCTTTTGTTTTCCCGATCATTACATAACTTTTCCAGCATTTTGTTACCCCCGTCCCAAATTTTTTTGAAACATGTTGCTTGTATCAAATTCAAAATTAACATATTGCCATGAAATAGTGAAATTTGTCATTTTCAACATTTGATATGTTGTCTGTGTCCTTTTTAAATTAATCTCTTAAACTAAATATGAGTTTAAGAGATTTGCAGATTATTACATTCTGGGTTTTTTTTTCACAACTTCCCAACTTTTTCTGTTTTGGGGTTGTACATTGTGTGCTGTAGACTGTAGTGTTCTTCTCATTTACAGCACTGAAATGTTTGTCTTTTCCATACCTTTTCCAATAGGCTACTTGATATTTATTGAATTTACAGTGCATGTTGATCCATGGAGTTATGAAATCTGCTTTGTTTTTTATGCTACATGGATTTACTGTATTATAAACAATGAACAATTCTCCTGCAGCTATATGCCCTGCCCTGAACACTGCGTTTTCCATTTTGTGTAATGACTGCTCAGTGTTTTCATTTTGACTGCTTTGTGAATGATCTGAAGACATTGTTTGGTTTTGAGCACTTGTAAAACTGCTTTGAGGAGATTGTTCAGTTTTGCAATACTGTAAGTGTCAGGTTTTGTGAATGTGACATTTTGGATACATCATGTATACACTCTTGCTGTTCCATGAGCTTCTATGTATATTTCCATACAATAGTGAGTCACCAATGTTCTTCCTTAAAAAAACAGGGGGAATAAGTATACACACCCCTATGTTAAAGGAACACGCCACCCAATGTCAGTAGTAATATATGTTCTTACCTTAACTTTCACGAGTTGAGTCATACCTCTCCCGTGTCCGTACGTGCACTCAAACGCTCTGGTGCGCGGCTGGACTGTGTTAGCATGTTGCTATGCTAGCGGGCTTTGACGGCAACTAAGCGTAGAAGTAATCAAAAACATCCACGTTTTACCGACTTAAATACAGTTGCACGAGTAGTTGATAGAAATGCTACGGCCACGCAACGTGAAACATGGCGATTTTCCAAGCGAATAAACCGGAGAACTACAATGTGTGGCGCAATAGCACTTGGGAGTACTTCGACCTAGCGTAGTAGTATTGTTAACACCTAATTGTAGATCCTATCCACCACAGAGTTTAGAATCCATGCTGGATCGACCCTCAGCCTCTCCCTCCCCTCTGAGCGAGAGAGAGGCACACACACTAGAGATGCGCTGATGGGCTATTATTTCAAACATAACTGCATAGCAAAACTTATCATCCATCAGCCATCCATCAACACCAAAGTTTTTTGACCAATTTTCGAAACGGCACCCGCCGACCATCCGCTGGTTGTTTTAATGTAGGCTATATGGGTGATACAGCGCTGCTGACGTGAGGCTAGAAAGCCCTTGCCTGTTCTAGGAAGACTGATCCAATGCAGCAAATATATTAAAAGGCTAAAGTCGTACATTGGCTATGTTGTAGCCTATCCCCAGAATATCAGCAGCAAACTCAGTCTCTGTCTCGCAAAACAGTCTCCAAATAAAACGCACATCGGCCTGTATATGTGAACCAGACGTGAACGGTAATGTGTTTCTTTTTAATAAACTGCCTGTACACTTACAAAGTTCTCAATGCTTCGGTTTACATGTAGAGACCCTCATTATGCTACTGTGTAAGTGTGGTGCTATTTTGAGCCTTGTTAGTGGTATAGAAATAGTGATTTATTTCTACTGTACGTGTGCCCCGAAGGCTAGCGTTAACCGCTAATAAGCGGTTTGCAATAAAACTGGTCACATTCGACTAGCATGAAAACAAATCCCAGCGAACGGTCGAACTCGGTACACATGTGTTATTAACCCCTAGGTTCATTTTGCGCCGGAATTGTCCTTTAAGTAACTTCCTGTTAAGATTAGAGGTAGTAGTTATGTGTGGTGTTTTGCAAAAAGCGTTTTATGAAATTGAAAAGGCTGAAAATAATGTATGATTTTGCAGTTTTGGTATGGGGTTATGGTGTTGAGTGACAGGTTTTAAAAAATGGTGTGACATGCAAAGATTTTGTGTATAAACAGTTGAAAAAAACTTTAAAGCAAACACATTTTAAAAAAAACTTTCCACCCCTTTCTCAAAACTGTAAACACAAACCCCCATTCTCAAACTACATTCACAAAACCTTTTCTTGCAAAATCAAACAATGTCTTCAGATCATTCACAAAGCAGTCAACATGAAAACACTAATGAGCAGTCATTACACACTACATCAAAAAATGGAAAACACAGTGTTCAGGGCAGGGCATAGTTCCAGGAGAAGATTTTCATTTACAATATAATTGCATTTTGCATCTAAAAACTGTACTGAATTTACTGTAAATTCTATAAGGATAAAGTAGAAAAATACAGACATTTCAGTACTGTAAATGAAAATCACAATCTACAGCCTACAATGTACTCTAAATGCCTCACTGATAGTTGCTGTCCATTGTTGAACATGCACTGTCCAGCAACCTGTTTGCACTCCGAACTAGCTTCTATTGGTTGTGTCAGATCATTTGAAACAAGTGTGATCAATTTTGAGTCGTTGTGTTTAACTTACGACATCTGTGCTTTGTTTGTGTTTACTTTTTGACATTTGTGGTTACCATTATGCATTACAGTGCAAAATGTGTTTCATTGCATGAAAATGTGTTTAGAGGTTTGCAAAAAGAGTCAATGAGATCGGCAAATTGTGTTTTACGTGAAATATGTTGAGTGATCGATGTGTTCAGGCAACTGAGCACCTGATTCAGAGAATGGGGTTTAGTGTTTCAGCAAAATGGAAAAACTGTAAATCTCACATGAGATATCAACCTGAAGTTTGACATCTGTGGTTTAAAAAACACTGAGGTTGTCAGAAACATTTCGTTTGCCTTTTCTGGTCAGGGTCTTTATGAAAATCCTCATTTATTATTATTATTATTATTGTGCATTGGTACCAAGCTTTAAAAAGCACTGTAGGAAGATTATCTTTAGCATAAGGGCATTATTCCAGTAGAGGAACTAAATCCTGTTTGTAGCTCTGACTCAAGAGATGTGAGAGTGAATTGCTGTACTTTTTTCGAGTCCCACCTTGAAGTGTTTCCCCTATGGAAGATCAAATGCAATCCTGTGGTGAATAAAAACAAAGATGGAGCTATGTTAAAGTGAATGACACTTACATAAAGATAAAGCACAACATCAATGTGGGCTCTTCTCCTTCAAAGCACAGAATCAGGCACTGTGTCTGTGTGTGTGTGTGTGTGTGTTTGTGTGTCTGAGAATGAGAGGGAAGATGGCATCTCACCGTGGCTACGTTTTCAATCTGAGGAGCATCAGCAGCAGATCCACAACATGGCCCCACTAAACAAACATGTTATGTGTCGCACCCTGACATCCCTGGCTGTGTGATGATTACCATCAGCCCCCACACTATGGAGGCCAAAAGCAACACACTACTGATGCTGCCATGATGAGGGGTCCCGGATCCTTAACTCCTCCAGATTGCCGACGCAGAAGCTAATCGTGGTTTCACATCAAAACTGATGGGTGTTATAAATAGCAGCCAAAAATCAAGCACAGCAGATGCCCCATTTACACACTTACGTAGCCTACAGACTTCTCCTTGAGATGAGCGGCACAGAGAGAGAGCTCTCAGATTTGGGGGCTTGCTCTCTCGCCCTGAGAAGTACTAAAGGAACAGTAAGCAATGAAGACATTCAGCAATTACTGTATCTTCTTCTCATGATCTGTTAGTGGTCCATTCTGTGTGTGCACTGAAAAAAAACTAGAGTGTAGGTTTTCCTATACGCCGTAAACTCTAAGCAAACACAGAGTGTGAGCCCACTCACACAATCAGAAACAGGTGGCATTATTTTGCTCGCAGAAACCTATGGAGTATGGAGGAGTCTAGTTTTTTGGGTTGTTTTGTTCAAATATGAATCGTTTTTCCCCAGTATCTCTGACACCCATTTGATAAACAATGGATTTTATTGAGTGGCGCTGACAGAAAAAGAACTGAATCACAATCTACACGGCGGCAGTGAAAGGGTCCGGCAGAGGTGTGCGGGATCCAGTGTTGCCACAGTTACCTTGAAAAAGCAATCTGATTACTGATTACTGATTACTCCTTTAAAAAGTAACTTAGTTACTTTACTGATTACTTGATTTTAAAAGTAACTATGTTAGATTACAAGTTACTTTATTAGTTACTTTCAGCAGCTGCCGACAACACCCCCAACGCCTCAACATAAAAATGATAACCGGTTTTGCCAATACTCACATACTGGAAGTGCATTTTAACAGCAATGTATAGCAGACATCCCAACCTAACCTACTTAGATACTGAAATTCAGATGTTTGTTCAATAATGTCTAAGTGCACCAAATAAGGAAGGCCTATTGATAGAAATTGTTATAGTAAAATATGCAGATTTTTTTTCATGTAGCCTTGGCAACTAGCCATCTTGTAGCCAGGCCTGAGTAATATGCAAATGAAATTACACTTGTTAAACTCACCTCAACAAGTCTTTTGCAATCATTTAACCTGCCGTGAGCAATGCTAAAGTTGCTGTTACAAACAGTGCAGTGTGCAAGATTATCATTATGTTTTAATCTTTTAAGACAATTGGGTACACTTTTGTGTAGTCTGATGTGAAATGGGTCTTAAATCTTCCTTTTTGAGGGGCACTGACGCTGCCATGACGCTTCTGTTCCTAGATACACTGACTGAACTGATTAATTATGTTTGGGAGAAAAGAGATATAAGCACAATGAAAACGGATTGGTTGATTTAGCAAAACAGACCAGGATGCTCTCTGTCTTGGATGCGCTTCAGGCACAAACGCACCACTCTCCGTTGTGTGCGCATTAAGCTATGCACACGCGATTTGAAGCAAAGATTCTAGAATCTTTGATTTGAAGTCCGGTCTGGCTTGCGTGCTCTTGTTCGCTCTAGGTTCCGGGAGATTTTATGTAATTTGCGGGCGTCAGGAAGCCGCTATCAATATGTGGGAGACTTCCAAAACTTCGGGAGACTTGGGATGTCTAGCTAGACAGCACTTTGTCGCCAGCACAGAATGTACATTGTACTTATTTTTTGTCATGTTTAGCTGACACAAACTCAAAGTAATGACTGATGAAATGTGCATCTCTCTCTCCCTCCATTGTCGTTTTCGTTTGTGTCGCTGCACGTGAATTGTCCTCATGCTGAAAACGTGAGCATAGCCTACATGACATTAATCCCCAACACAAGAAGAAAGCAAAGAATATATCTTTTTATTAAGGAAAATGACAAAAATAGTAACGCACAGTAACTTAGATAAGTAACTTTAATCTGATTACTGGTTTGTAAATAGTAGCGTTAGATTACTCGTTACTGAAAAAAGTGGTAAAAATAGACTAACGCCTTACTAAGTAACGCGTTACTGGCATCACTGGCGGGATCATACGGAAAACAGTGGAATCTACAGTGGCTTGCAAAAGTATATCCCCCTTGGATATTTCCCCTTTTATCTTTGTCCATTTAATTTGACCTTTTTTACACTAATTTACAAAAATCCCCTTTAATGTCAAAGAGAATGCAAATTTATACAAAGGAATGTAAATTAATTAAAAATATATATAATGCAAAATAAGTGACTGCATTTCAAGTCCAAATTTTGCTGAATTAATTTAACTTTTACCTTTACAAGCCTTCCAGGGGCCTGTGGTCAAGAAATATTCCCACACCATTCTTCAAATTAGGGATGGTGCGTTTTTGGTGATGTGCTGTGTTTGATGTCCGCCAAACCTAGCATCTACAGTAGTCTGATGGCCAAAAAGCTCAATTTGGTCTCAACCTTCTTCCATTTGACCTTGGAGCACATTTGACATATTCCTTACATTCCTTAATGATGGATGTTCAGTGATTTGAAAATGTTTTGTATCCATCCCCTCACTTATGCTTTAACTTTTTCTCTGAGTTTGAAGTGTTATATAATATATACAATATTGTATATATATATATATATACACAATATTATGCCGTTATTTCAGCAAATGTGTAATCTGAGAAAACTAGGAAAGTGTCTGTTCAAAACATGCTTTTCCTGTAGAAAGCCTATAGCCCAATTAAAATGCCCATGATTAGGCCCGCTTAATAGGATGATAGGGAAACATCATTCCAGCTAAGCATTCAATAATGAATATTGAATATTATTTTTATTAAAACATGCTGTAAGCAGAATTTAAGTATGGCTGCATTTGACATTTTTTACAGATCAAATTAACACAGGCCTAACAGTTGTTTTTGAGGTAAGGCTGTGTTTAGTCTAATTGAATAACTTGATCATAGAGAAGACAAACACCATGTTGTGGAATGCTGCATGGCCATAAGAAATGTGCACCGGTGTGACTTTACAAAACCAGTAACCCAGTCTCTGGTTTTAAGTGAGGTCAAGCCCTGCCACTTTGTCTCTGCAACTGGTCATGCTTTTCATGTGTGGAATTCTGAAACCGTCACCAACCGTGGGATGGCATGTTGTTGCGAGATCCGTGGAATAATTGTATGCAAGCAACCCGCATCCAGAGGCAGTCTTTATATTGTTGATTGCTGAGGTCAGACATGATAAATCATTCAAACATCTTAGCCTGCTCCAAATAGCAATCTAGAGTGGCTTCAGCGGGTAGAGTGGTAAAAACCAATGTGTTGTTGTTATCTTTTGCATTTCTTATCCAAATAACATCATACTTGGCACTGCACTCAGTTGTGCCCGTAGCAAGACGCCTGCCAAGTTTGAAATCAGTCGGACGACGGTTCGAGTGTTTTGCAAATAACACACACAAACGTTCCTGTCATCAATAGATTGATGGGGACTTTATTATACATTTCTGATAAACAATAACTTAGCAATACCAATGAATAATAATAATAAAGCTAATTGTATATTTCATGTAAAATTAATTAAAACTAAATAACTATGTTATTGGAAGTAATTGACCAAGCCATACAGTATTCCAGCCAATCAACAACATTGTCTATAGAGCATAGAGGGGAACTGTGTGTGTGTGTGTCATTTGTTGAACAACCTCTCGCAAGAACAGCACCTTTATCGTAAAAGGAAATTCTAAATGATCTCTTTAGAATAATGACATTTTAAAAATACTAACCCCTTTGTTCAGCTGGAGGTGAATATATGTGAAATTGCCATAAATGTTCCTCTCACAGAGCTTGTCAATCAACCTGGTAAGCCTAACAAAGGAGCTGTTTTTTATGCTTCCTGTATAGCGAGGCAGGGCCCCGATAGGATTTCACATGAAATGCATGGGACATGGTCCTGCCTGTCGGATGTTCACAAGTGAAACACAATACTTCCCAGTCCTCCGTCGACTGTCATGAGGAGCTCCCTCTTGCGTGGTGACTCATCAGCAGCTGGTAAGGCGACGTCCAAACATGCCGCTCTGGGTCCCATAAAGAAAGCCCTATGAATGGACATGCTCTGCTCCGAGTCCCCTTGTGTCTCTGATCACTGCTTTCACAAAAGGCTTTCATCTTGAGAGTGTGCATGTGTGCGTGTGTGTGTATGTGTGTGTGTGAGAGAGAGAGTGTGTGAAAGAGAGACTTTGTGTGTGCATTTATGTTTGTGTGTGTGTGTGTCTCCATGTGTGTGTCTGTGTGTGTATGCATGTCTCTCTGTACGTGTCTGTGTGTGTGTCTCTGTGTGTGTGTGTGTGTGTGTCTCTGTGTGTGTGTGTGTGTCTCTCTCTGTGTGTGTGTGTGTGTGTGTGTGTGTGTGTGTGTGTGTGTGTCTCTCTCTGTGTGTGTGTGTGTGTGTCTCTGTGTCTGTGTGTGTCTCTGTGTGCGGGTGTCTGTCTGTGTGTCTCTGTGTCTGTGTGTGTGTGTGTGTGTGTGTGTCTATGTGTATTTAGCATGAAGTAATGACAGCCTCCACAGAGACACGCTGTGACAAGCGTGTGCGTAGGCACAAGACGCTGGTTATGAGGCATGGTGACACCGCAAGACGCCGGCTGTCATCAGAGGGGGCACTCAGAGTTCATAGGAGATAGGAGGGGCCCATCACAGTTGAACTCTGAGGGCCCCTTCTGATGCCAGCCAACGTCTTGCGGTGTCACCATGCCTCATAACACCTCCAATGGCCCGTCTGTCTGCCTCCTACCTCCTGCCCACTCTCATTAGGTTCCTCCATCATGGGCAGCAGAGCATGGTGCCTTCTTGCTGTCCATGCATGCCATGCTTGAATATGAGAGCAATCAATTTGCACAGATATGAAAGCCCTGTTTGTTGCCCTAGCGCGTACTATGGTGTTGCCTCCCAGATGGTGTATATAAGACTGGATAAATGCTAAGTGGGTCAATCTGACAGGAAGGGGTCACCCAATTTCCCACATGAATCTCCAGACACTTTGCATGATATGAGACTTTCATCTTTTACAAGTTCTGCCTCATTGGCTGGTTTCAATTCAATTTGCAGATGACTGCTTTGTATCCCCTCTGCCTCACGCTACATTAGTAGATTTATATGTGTACCAGTTTGTTTTCCAGTTCACATGGTAACCGTTTGTATGGAATTGATGTTGCATGATTCCAATTTCAGATCAGCTTATGTCAGATCACCTTTTAAAGTTGCTGGCATGAATGTCTTTTTGTCGACTGGCGTGAGTGTCTTTTTGTTATGTCCTCTACGTTTAAAAACAATGTCAAAAATTCATAGAACAGTCACTAGCATCACTCTTAAAAGAGAATTCCAGCAATTTTTCCCATAGACCTCTGTTTCTCAAGGTCACAATGTTAGTAAGTCATAGGCCCAGCAACAAGCTCACAACAAGTCTAGGGAATTTGCCCAGAGACCAGAGTGCGTGCGATAACGTGGAAGTCAGAATGTATGAACTAATGGTGGACACCAGCTTACCTCCGAGTCCTGGACCAGCACACGCATTGCCTTCTCAGGATGACCAGCCTGGCGCTACACTCATATCTCCCACAATGTTCATTAAATATGGGAGAATACCCCAAAACAAAGACAAACCGTCAGAAACAGGCCCAAACACAAAGTAAATCCAACATTTAGAGAGGGCAGATCCACCAAAGCGACCAGAGCTGAAATAAAGACGCACTGGCAGTCTCACTAACAGGCCTGTCTGGTCTAACCATGCAAAACCAATCGCCCCATTAACGCTGCTTCATGGCTTTAAATAGCTAGTTGGTAGCTATCAAGTGAAAAAAGCAAGCTGGTGCCCCCTTGTGGATGAGGTGTGTTTGTGAAAGTGTACTGTCTACCTACAGTGCAACTACCAGGCAACACATCGTAACACAGAGTACGACACCAAGTCGTAGCAGCTACAGTAACAGATAGAGGAGCCAGGCAGCTACAGTGCTACACTCTGGGGGCATTTTTAAAATCATGACCGCACAGTGTTGTTTTTTTCCATACCGACAGTACTCAGTGACCTCAAGAAACAGAGTTTTTCTTGAAGGCATTGTGAAGTGAGGTGTACTGCTCTGTTTACTCCGGCCTATGTAATATACAGTCCATATTTCATAATCCAATCTTGTGTGTGTGTGTGTGTGTGTGTGTGTTTGCTTGAGTTCATGTTTGATACACCTGGATATCTGGATACTTGAATGCCAAGCATAAAATCTTTGCTTTAAAGCCTGACGCTTTACAAAAGAACCACTGTAATCCTGCATTCAGCGTCTTCCGTACACTGTATACACCACAAACTACTGTAAACAGACATGTATATGAAAAGTCCTATTCATAGTCCTCGGCTCCAAACCCCAAACTCACTCCACATTGTCACACTAAAAGCACCACAGAAAATAAAAAAAAAACCATGCAGTGGTTATTCCTGCTAACTGTGGCAGTGCGGCGGGTAGCATGAAACCAGGCACTGTGAGCGCCTCCCTGGGCCTTCATCGCCCACAGTCTCTGGGTGCTGTAGGGGTTTGCAGGCAGCTGCCTTGCTGCATTTAAAACAACACAGAGACCGCATTGGTTCCCACTGAGACTGGTGGCCTCCTCTCTGTCCAGGGTCGCTTTGACTGCCCAACAAGTCCACCTCAGTTTCGCTGCCCTACGCAAAACTGCCCAAGCAACCCCGGGGGCTTAGTATTTATGCAGGCGATTTTCTGTCGTCCGCAAACGAAGAAGATGATATATGCAACTGCAACCACTTCATGAATATGCCACTGTGTTGCTGCCTCCCCACGAGTTCCCAAACACTTTTGGCCTCGCTTTTTACTTAAATGTTGTTTCCAGAAAGTGCCAAACAGTATGGTCTATTTAGTGTTTAAAGTATCAGAATCAAAACATCTTTAGATTTATTTTCATAAAGTTCCTTTCAAAGTCTGCCATTAGGTATTCCTTATTATGTTTCTTTGTGTAGAGTGTGCAGTGTGTATTCTCAAAATAACAAAATATTCTAAGATGTTTTGTGCTTCAGGGAATTGAAATGCCAGTTACATATCACCATTTACCAAATAAAGACAATATAACAAACAAAATATATATTGAGGTTAAATTATCTCATCTTAAAATAGAGACACCAGATATGGAGGCTGAATGTAAATTATTGTAAATACTTCTTTGTATTGATGAGATTGTGTCTATCAGCATAGGGAAAAGAACCTAAACGATGCCAGCTGACATATGCACAGACTTCCATAGAACAATGTAGTTAGAGGAGAAAGAAGAGGTGTGAAATAACTGCAAATATAAAAATCCTGCATCCTGCAATGCTAAAAAAGCAAACTGTATGTTACAGCAACTCTGGTCCTGGGCTGGAGGCGGGTGTGCTGGTGCCCTGTGTGTGAGGGGAATAATTTGTCGTACAGTAATTGGGTGCAAAACAGGTGGCGCTGTGTTGACACGGGTAGAAAGCATTTGAAAAATGTGCTGCTGCCATACAATCACAAAAGCGTAAAACGCCTGGTGGTTTACTTAGACTCTTAATCACTCCGCGCACTGGCCCAATACCTACAGGATCAAACAGAAGCACGCAAGAAGGGTGGGGGGACTGTACTGAGGGTGGATGGAGACAAGCAAATGGTTTGAAGCAGCTTGCACGCTTGGAAACTCCCCTGTAAGACACGAGTGTTTCACTTCACTGAAGAGTTTTTTGTTGTTTATTGCACCAATTGTCCTTGATGATTTACAAGACTGTGTGAAATAGATGGTGATACTGCTGGAAGTGAGGAGTGGGAAGGAAATGTATTGTGTGAAGTTTTAGAACACAGCCAGCCTAATGAAAACACGAGAGCATGATTTTTCCTGGATAGATTTGGGTGTCTGCAGATATGTTCTCTGGATTCTGACATGTTATTAATTTATTGATATAGGCCTAGTCTATGGTTGTTGTTATTAAGCATAGGCTACATGTAGCCTATTTATGAAAGGTTTGAAGACATTCTAAAGGTAATTACTTTTTTAAAAAGTAGTAAAATATCTTCAACCAAGAAAAATCTAAAAGTCTTTAGCTACAATAGCTATTTCAGATAAGATAAGCTACTAAGCATCAAGTCACTAACTCAAACACAAAGTTAGGCAAAGCGATTAGATAAGCAGGCTACCGTGATAAATTGGCTTAAAATGCCCTGAGATCAACCAGCTGGGTTTCCTACCGACTCATTTGGGTGGGTGGGTGGATGGTGGTGGTGGGATGTTGGCCATATCCTCTGACATTGTGTCACGTGACGTCAATCTCAACATTTTAAAAGCCGGGATGCTACCATTCCCATTTGGGGTTTGAGGTGATAAGTGCCCTCGCCAGTCGGTTTTAGTTCGCACCTCTACCTCAGGACATCCCAATGCCACTAGAGCCTCGGAGAAACGCAACGGGACAGCGGACGCCAAGGATCCTCAAGGGTGTTTCATAAAGCGTAATCTGGTACCATATTTGACCCCTTAATGCCGATACAGAACTCATGCGAACTTTTCACAGCAGCGTGATCCCATTTTGTAATTTCATTGAGTATGGGAATGAGTTTGAGACACTCGCTTCGCACCGCAGTTTTGCTGGGCTGTGTTATAATTTACAGCAATGTGGGATGTCCCGTGGATGCCTACCTTTACAACAATCGCTACGCTGGGTAAGTTTTTCTCTTCTCTCATTCATCCCATGCTTGAGCATGCTATTTGAAAGGTACCGTCTGCAGGGAATGCATTCGTATCCGTGACCTAGTAAGCTGGTGTTCCCGTCGGTTTGTAAATATTTGCGCAGAGAAGAGAATATTTTTTCTGCTCCATATGTTGCGCTTCCTACGTCTTCTTGTGATATCAGGACACTTTCACTTGTATGCGAGTGATCTTTGGTAGATAAAAAAAATATATATTTTGTGTCTCAGAATTTAAATGTTTAATCTGGATGAAAAAAACAACAGAAAATACTTTATGTAGCCTACAGGCCTATAATTTTGTGTCATTTGTACCACCTTGTTCCTTTCTAATCGTAAATCGTAACAGACATCAGCTGTGTGTGTCTTTAAAGAAAAATGAACATCACAAACTTCAACTGCACTAACAACCAAATGGGAGCTGCAAATCATGTTGCAGGACCACAGGCACACCCCCTCTCTCAGGCGTACAGTGCGGCATACAGTGTGTACTTTATTCATACTTCAGGCCACTTCACTGGCATTTACTGGCAGCTTTGGAGTAGCCACAGTGGGGTTTATACCATTATAGGTAGATCATTTGTTCATTAAGAGTGTAGTTACATTCACTAAGGTTTCTTTGTATTCACAGAGATGGTTAGACTGAATAAAGGAAGCCATAGTATGTTCTTGTAGTCTCTTGGAATTAAACATTCTGTCCTAGGACAGTTGAGGAATGCAGAGGGGTCTGACAAAAGGATTTTTTTTTTTTGTAATTTACTCAAGGTGTGCTTTTGGGTGCTTTTCACCTCGAACAAAGGTGTTTCATGTGGTTCTCCTTCAGGCAGGCTTGAAGCAGGCGTGAGAAAATGGAAAGCTGTGCCACCTCACACTTCAGGGATGGCTCGTGGCTCCCACATCTTACGTTTGTTATGAGAGTAGCAGTAGCACCACTTAACAGACTACTCCCACAGAGCAACGTTGCAGGAAACTGTTTTCAAAAGAGAGAGAAAAATACATCTTTGTAGTTTCCTCTTTCCTTATGGCAATAATGGGATATTTGTTAGTCATTACACAAGTGGGGGGGGGGCATTTCTACTCTCTTGGTATGCTTGTATCTGTTTTGAGGCCAGTTCTTTCATATGTCACTCTGCAAGATAATATGCAACAGTAAATCCCCCCCAAAAAAGATGTGTTTTTAGTCATCAGGGGACGAGTGAAATGTTTGTCAGTGTGAGAGCTGTGTGGTGTGCTTAAATGACAGCACAGGGACACTGAGATGGGGAAGGGGAACATGGGAGACGGATAGAGGGAGGGGGAGAAGGAAAAAGGGAAAGAGGGAGAATGACAGAAAGAAAGCAAGGAAGAATGAGAGAGTGTGTGTGTGTGTGTGTGTGTGTGTGTACGCACCATGAGCAGCACTCCATATGTGTGAGAGTCCCTGTTATGACTAGGAAACTCAGAGGCCCACTGGGAGGCTGATGCTGCAGGAATGATGGAGTGATTTGCCTGATAATTGGGCTCCATTTATCTGTGACAAGCAAAACAGTGCCTCACTGGAGAAACAACTACCTATTAGTGGTGAATGCCAAAAGCCCCACTCATTTTAGACATATCTTTGACTCCACCTTCAAATAACACTTATGAATATCTATACAGCTCTAGCTCATCATGGCAGAATGGGTTTGAGACCTCTCAGTAATGTGATAGAGACTCACCCCTCAGGCTATTACACTGTTGCGGTGGTACATTTGTCAGCTTTAACTGCTGTCTGTGAGTGTCTTCATTTGCCAGTAGACATATGCATACAGGAAGGTAAATTGCATGCAGCGAACAATATGTTTCAGCCAGTTGTCTGGGTGCGAGTTGAGTTTTATGGTCCCGGTCAGCAGCCTGTAGCACATTCCTTCGGAAGAGTGGCGTGTCATGATTGCAGATCAAGGCACTCATCTTGAGAACATTTGCATTTATTCATTTGGCAGATGCTTTTATCCACAGCCACATGCAAAAATGAAGAATAACATGAATTATGTGGAAATATCGGACCTTGTAACGTTGAGAAGGTCCATTCATTTTAATGGAACTTTCTGCAGCATTCAGAAGAGCTGTGCAATAATACATCAATAATAAATACTACAACCAGAGGAAGAGTGTGCAGAAGTTTTAAGTAGTTGAAGGGTAGTGGAAAGAAAATCGTGCTAGAAAAAGAATGTGGTAGAGGGGGGACAAAAAGGAAGTGCCTGACTAAACCCCATGAGTGGTGGCCAGTACTCCCATGTAGGTCTGGTGCCCATGTAGGACTGGTGCCCATATGTCCAAGTGTAGGTACCCATGAAGGGGCCCTCACTAACAAACTGAGTTTGAGCGGCGGCAGTCGCCACAATCTCTGTTCTCTCTCCCGTAGATCTGCTCCCCTTGTGTGGGCTCTGGTGGTTTTATGAGTGGGGACTTCTGCCTTCATGCGGCTCCGTGTCAAGGCCTTCAGTTAGAGGAGAGGTGAGAGGAGAGGGGGGGGGGGACACGGGCCCCTAATGACAGATGAGTTTCCCTGTAATTCTCACTGAGGTGTTAACAGATGAGATGGACCAGGCCATCAAGCCAGGCCCATAAATAAAAGGCAATAACAGCAATCGTCGATTCGGAAGTCCCAAAACGTAGTAAAGCTTTAAACTTTGAACATAATCATCATAGCCCAGTTACTATAATAGGATGTTGAGCAATGAAGACAGTTGCCAAGGGAGACAGAGGGAGGAAAAAAGGACCCAAAAAATAACATCTTTATCACTTCACAATGATTGCAGCGCTTTGAAGTTTCTTATGAATTGGTACACAGCTGTTTTTATCACACAATTAAGAAGTGTATCGTGTTATGTTGCATGGTGTGTGAGCAAATTCATTCAAAAGTTGTCTAGCCAATTTATCCAAGTTCAAAGCCAATTCATTCACAGACGTTCCGACACAGATTCCTTGTCCTCTCCTTACACATTTTTGATACTCGCTGCTGGTGATTTCATTTCCTGGAACGTGTGTGTGTGTGTGTGTGTGTGTGTGTGTGTGTGTGTGTGTGTGTGTGTGTGTGTGTGTGTGTGTGTGTGTGTGTGTGTGTGTGTGTGTTCACACATGTGCGAAGTCAGAACACTTCTTCCATTCTGGGGTGTTGTAAAAAAAAAAAGTGAGCGTCTTTGAAGAAGGTTGCACAATCAGCAGACCTCCTCATGCAGAGGAATCATCTGAATGCCACGTAATGCGCAGCCGAAGGCCTTGGTGGCGTCCCACACACCTCTCATATAGATGCTGAATGCCAGTCTTTGTCTCCGCAGGGGGAATGAATAGGCAAGTGTGAGGCCGCCGGTGCAAGACTGTCCCTGGATACTCTCCAGGACGGTTATGGATGGTGACAGTAGACACGAGACACTGTGTGCCACTCACTAGACTAGAGACTGTGTGTGTGTGTGTGTGTGTGTGTGTGTGTGTGTGTGTGTGTGTGCGTGCAAACACCCTACTTTAGTCAGTCTGTCATAGATGTCAATAATTGTTTACGTGTGTCTTCCTCACAAATAATGATGGAATGTGTGAGTTGGATACAATTTGTATAACAAACCAATATATAATCTCAAAGGTCTATGTCTCTGAGTTTAGTAGGTAACTATTTTTAGCAGTAAATCAGAGATGCTACATCTGGCACTATTAAGCTCTCCTAGGCATTTCAATCTTTTACTCTGCCCTTTAGAGATGACGCAGTGTGTAATTTTAATCAAACTTACACTGAAACACGCAAACCACAAAGCCTTAGGGGAGAACATCTGAAGGCTGAAATATAAATATGTGTTTGTTACACACAGAAGTGGCACTCACAGATGTATGTGTGACCTTAATGACAGGGAGAAGTATGTTTTTGTTAATAATGTTACAGGAGCTTATATGGTCTGGCAGACACACAACAGACTGTTGGTGTGCAAAAACAGAAACATAAATATCTCATCAACAGTATTTTTGAGGCTGTGGCTCTGTAAACTGAGTAGTCAGGCAATGCTTTGACATTTGCAGTCATCATGGAAAATATATTTTGGTTATGAATATTTTATGATTTTATAATATGGATGTCACAAATGTAAACAAAGCAACATGTCTTTAGTGGATTGATGGCTGAATGTGGAAAGGATAGAGCTTCCGGCATGTTACACATCCCACATTCTCATACTTATTGTTTGGAAGGAGAAGAAATTGATAGCTGCTTAGATATGAAGATCTGAAGAGACATCAATGTCTCTCTGATCTTGGCATCCATATCAATTCAGTCTACAGTCCTGTCTGCAACCCCGATTGAAATTAAGCATGCACTGCACATGCTTGAGAGGCGTGCTTGAAGAATGACAGGACAGGCCAAGTTTGCATATTGCATCCACATTGTATGTCAGACAGATAACTTATATTTCTTGGCCTTTGAAAAGAGCAGATGCAATGCTCAGAAATATGATGATGGCATGGCTGAATTATTTCTAAACTTAACTGACTCAAAAATCTACATACTGTTTAGCACTTGACTTTTATCCATCTTGATACCGTGTAATGCATGTTACACTTGTGTACAGTTAACAAATTAACGGCTCAAACACAACATGACCGTAAACCTATTATTTCTATATTGTTATTATTATTTATATATTTTTATTTATATATAACCTATTATTATTTATTGTATATTTGATGTCATGATGGTCTGCTCAGTAGATGATCAATCATTCAGTCAGTCAGATTAGCATGATATTTAAGTGTCAAGATTACAGCATGAACAACATTACCATCAAGACGAAGGATATTTAACTTCAAACGGCTCTTTTTGTAATACTCAATCATATTTGTTTGTGTAGGTGGATACTTGGAATGGAATGGAATTCTGTTTATTCAACATGCACGACTATGATCTTGGTTGTGGTAGTGGCTCAAAAATGATAATTTAAGTCAGCAACAATAACCATGTCATGGCACAATTCTCGATAGATTCAGGCGCAGTTCAAACCTGGGCTCAGAAGAGGGCAATACTCAATTTTATGTAATTATCTGTCATTTTCTTTTCAACACTGGTTGAATTGTGGCAGGGCCTCTTTCTTTTTCTGTCTTCTCTTTTTGTCATCTAAGATGATGATTGTCAGTCAAGTGTCCCTCAAATCCCCTACTTATGCCTGGCTTGGCTTTCATCTTGCGGTTCATAATAAGAGTAGATTTCTTTGTCTGTCTGTCTGTCTGTCTGGCAGTAGATACAGTATCAATACAGCATGGGGGTGAATGCAATAGTACCACACCCAGATGGTTATAGCAGCTAGTGCCCACCTTGCCACACAACACCACATACATCACCGAGCTCACAATGAAGTCAGAAGAGGTGTGGTCCAGTATGCCAGCTCCAGTGTTCTCTCTGTTTGCCTCGGTGAGATATCAGGATGACACAGATGCCACTTGGGACACAAAAGCAGGTGGTGTCGTGTCAGTCTGGTGTGTTCACATGGGATATGAGTTCCCAAGGGATATGTTTCACCCACACTCTTGAGGTGAGGGCGCTTTTAAAAGAGTGTCTAGTTTTATGGTTTGACTCAAAGCGAATTTGTCATCAGTCTCACAGGTGTGTGGAAAGATTACATTGAAATGAGGGTAAATGCATGAGGAAGTGTTTTGGAAGTGTATTAATTCTGAGAAGCATTCATTATATTGGACAAATTAGTGTAGTTAGTGTGAGTGAACTAATGAGAGTAAAAATGGCAGTTATTCCTTTAAATAATGTAACAGATTTGACTTTCTCATCTGAATATATTTAAATGTGTCCCCTCTGTTCTAGCTGTGAAATGCTCCCATGTCTGGTCTCTCAAGGTAGCAAGACACAAATGGACTGACTCATAGCAGTCTAACTCTGTGATTCAGTTTAAGGGCCCCTGTAAAATTCCACTTGCACCCAGACAACTGGATTATTTAACTTCCTATATGTCCACTGGCAAATGTTTTTGGCTCTAAATATTTGCATTTATTCACTAAAGAAATACTTCATAGACAAACTGACTATGGACTATGGAAGAAAGACTGATACTTAACCAGTATGAATCCTCTTTGGCAAAACCATGGCTTTAGTGTGCACTATGGCTAGTTGAAATTAGACCTACTTCTACTACAGGATTAGGATGTCGGTCATTACTGTAACAGTGCTTCTGTCCATTGCTGGCCTTCTCACCAGTGTCCCTGTCCTAACAAAAGATTTTCCCAACACCACAAGTCCTGTGTCCTCCCCGCAGGTGAAACGTCTTATTTGGACAACAAATCTACAGAAGGGCACTAGCCTGGGACTTAAATCGCTGCAGTTTGTAGCCTCCACCCCATTCACTGACCTGTTTATGTGACCACGTCTTCTTACCATGAGTATGAAGTTATTTATACGTATGCGTACTGAGAACATAGCCAAGATCTTCCTGTTGAAATGGTTAAAGCTCTTAGATGTTTGGAAAAGAATCTCTTGAAAAGAATCTCTGAGGAGAATAGCCCGAGTATCCATAGAGATATGTTCTGTTGCCAACGTTCACTTCTTGAACTCTACTGTTACACAGTATAAATAGATGTTTATGTTTAGAATTATTTTGTCCAAAGTCACTTACAATGAAATCCATAAACATTAAAAAAAGAACAATATTAGTAATAGGCTAAATAGAATTTAACAGAATAATAACAATAACCATGAACATGTAGGGTATATAAACCATGACTCTGTGGAGAGAATGAATGAATTTAACACTATGTTATGTTGTGAATTTCCAACTCCTGTTTTCTTTTACAGTGACCAGGTCTTCAGAATCACACCAGACAGCCTCAAAGATGTTGAGCTACTGCAGAAACTCTTTCAGAACATGACCGTAAGTTCAATCCAATATCACAGACATTATGAATTGCTGCAGCATATTCATGCTATGTCTACTTCAATGCCTTTCAGTAACAGCAACAGGCCTCCAGAAAATACTGTAGTTGTGTCAGTTATAAAAGGTGTCCATCTGGTTCATGTTACATGTGATTAGGATATAGTTATTATGTGCTCTTTTCAGCCAAGCGTTAACTTCTATTTGAACAATGACATGGTTGTGTGTTTCAGCAGAATGCATGTTTCTTTGAAGAACATCTTCTTGGCTATATATTTAATGCACACTTTCGGCCCTCCCTTTTTTCCATCACAGAGGGATTCTTTTTCGGTCATCTACATATTTTAATATCTACAGAGCACCATATGGCTTAGTATTAAGTGTCTTTTTGTAGCACTACCATGAATGAGATCTTGCTCAGAGCAGAGTTAAAGTTAAAGTGTAGGCCTACTGGTATTTAGTGGACGCTTTTATCCAAAGCAATGGATTCATAATGGCGGGTTCAGGAATTTAACCTGGGACAACCAATTGCCAGGCAGTGATATAACTGTTGCTCCATCGTGCCCCGATTTCGAGTTCCCACATTAGAACCAAAACATTTCATGAGTATTATTAGTATTAAAATATATTAAGAGCTTGAGCAATATAATGGTGTAGTGGATTTTATATTTGTATGAATCCAATAGACGGGTTATGCATTATATCATCGTACTGATAGTATTGAATAAAATAGATTAATTTCTTCATTTCATCATTTTAATAATGCTTGAATCTATCTTAATCAAGATGTCTGATCTTATTTTTTATTAACATAGTAATATTGCAAGAACAACTGTGTTCACTTTAAATGAAACCTGTATTCAGAGGATGTGTATTAAGTTTTTCCTTATGAGGTTTTAGTACATTTTTCCACAGGGTCTTTAGCGTTGTATTAGCTCTCCTGTTCCCAGGAAACACCCAGCAAACAGTCCCCAACCAAAAGATTCTGGTGTTGACTAAATGTTGGCAGAAGGTCTGCATGGTGCATCTCAGAAGATTACAGTGACATATGAGGCTGCCTGTAGCTAACATTGTAAACATATTCTAAAATATTTGTTTAATTTGCCTGTCATAATACAACAGCTCCTTTGGGACTGTGTGGGACCCTGGGACCACAGATGCAAATTAGTAACTCTGGCTCAACGGCTGAGTTGTGCATAATATGGCCGTGTTACTAAACAAATAAACTAAACTATGACCTGGACCATGGGAGACGGGTTAGCCATAAGACTACATTCCAGTCTTGTGATCAGCATGTCCATACTAGACATCATGGACACATGCTCAAGTTGACTGTATACAGCAAAGATTCTAGAACAGAGCTCCGCTCTACAATCTTTGGTATACAGGCTTCATTCAGTTTATCACACTGAAAGTTCTTAACCAACTTCCCAGTACATCACCAATAGAAATAAAAAGATGACGCTGTTATGAAGGACTACTGAAGCCTCAGCTTCCCCATGCTCCCCAACCACATCCCCTTCCATTGTGGTTGATATGGATAAGTAGACTCTGAGGAAGGAAAAGTTCTGGAAGCCATTCTCTCATTGCAAATGCGCTAATGACATTCTCTCTCTGACTGTGTTATGATTTCCCAACCATGCTGCTGTAATATGCCTTAGCCACTGGACTCTAACCACAGCCCTGTAGTATAAATGCATTGGTACAAAAACCAACAATGACAACAAAAAAAAAGAAAAGAGAATCACCACAGGTCTCTATCACATTCCTGTGTATACTATACGACTGTGTGAAGAACACCGTGTTTCTTCTCCACACGTCTGCCTGCTGAGGGCATAATGGCCGGCCACAGTTACTTTCAGGGTCAGGTTGGGAAAGTGTGAGAAGTCAAAGCTAAAAATCTCGTCTGTGGCCCTCGCCCTCTGTCCCCCCGAGGAGACACACTGGACTCTGTTTGGACAGCTGCCGCTCCCTGTGTTCATTTGCACAGGCGTGGTGTGCCCTCGCGGCCCCCATTACGCTCATCGCCCATCGGGTGACACGGACTGTTCCGGAATGCCAGCTATGTTTTCCTAGACTGTTACATCACCAATCGTGAAAAGACCACTGACATTTTATTGGGCTTCTTTTTTATGTCTGTCCACAACTCTCCAAAGTGATTGTAAGGAAAGAGCATGGAGCAGTTCTCATGTTTAGAAATGAGGGGTGGGGTGGGGGGGTCTTCTAAAAGCCTGATCACTCAGTGCCTTTGTAAATATCCTGTCACATGTGAGCAGAACATAAATATGACAGGTTTCAAGAATTTAAGAGTGTTTGTTAAAAAAAGAGATAGAGTTTAGGTAGAGGGCACAGCTCACATTGTGATTTTGTCCCAATGTGAGCCTGACCACACAAGAAACCTCACTCCTTGTTAACTGAAATGGAAAAGGCAGGTGCACTGTTGAGCTAAACAACCAAGAGGTAACGACATCTGACTTGGTCTGACAGACCATCAGTTGTCCACATCCTTTGACTGACCCTACTGTATCCAAACAGGTATAAAAACCTAATGTGGTCATCAAGACCATTAGTATTAAACTCGTATTCATAATGGGTTGAAGCGTAGCTTTCATTTTTTTCACATCTGAGTTGTCCGTAATAAAAAAAAAATTGACATTCACCAACAAACAGCTAAAGTGTGTATTTGTTTAGTTTGATTACCCACACCAAGAGCAGAATCCAACACACACCCTTACACATCCCTCTGGACTGAGCATTTGGTCTGAGAACCACACACTTAACAGTGCAACTCGTCATTGTAATGTTAGCTGAGATAAGGCCAACTCTATGGAGCACCCAGCTGTGAAGCTGATTTCTACTGAGGGTCATATACAATCCATAGCTCCACGTGCACCAGCCCTCTGCAAGCCATTAAAGCAGTTCATTAAGAAGCATAGGGGCCGGTCAGCAGTATTGCTCCTACAGGCCAGAATGAAATCCAGCTGGACCTGAACTTGGGCTCATAAAGAGGACTCACTGACGCACACACATGCATGGACGCACATACCAGAGTACACACACGCATACATTGATACATGTGATATGCAAAATCACCTAACACCTTCACATGCACGCATGCACATGCACACACACACACACACACTGATAACTTCCATCTTTGAAAATGATCAAATCCATTCCCCCAGATGTTTTCTCACCTCCTTCATGTCATAACCACACACTCTGCACACTGAAGTCAGCCTGGCCTGACTAAGAACAGCCTTCAATGCGAAACAAACAAAACTGAAAAAGAGCTTCATAATACACTGTTTAATGTACATATGGAAAAGGCAGACAGATGTTTTACCCAGATAGAGAGAGAGAGAGAGAGAGAGGACTTGGCAGTCAGACCCATGCCTGTGTGCTGTGGAACACTGCCACATTGGTGGCAGGCTTGTGTGATGTGGCTGGGGAAAGGAGTTTGCACAGTGTCGTACTCAGCACCATGTTGCCTAGTCTACATTACACACTGCTTTGATGTGCTCAGGACATAGTGTGCCATGTACACAGGCTTTCAGTGCACTGTCCTGTGAGTTATTATTGCTTGCCTGTGTCTAATCATCAAAATTACGGCTGTGTGTGTGTGTGTGTGTGTGTTTCTGGTGTACCTGTTCATGCACAGCATATTAATGTGTGTGTGCATGCGTGTGCGTGTGTGTGCATGTTTCACCAACAGTAAGGTCTTGGGTTTGATGCTCATTGTAGTATCTGTTACAGTATTAGTTAGTAACCGCTAATTTAAATATGACCACTACCAGTATATTCTTTCCACATTTCAGCTGGTCTAATGCTGAGAAAATAGGTTCAGTTCAAATACTTCCCATTCTTCATCAATGCGTCTTGGGAGCATGCTTGCATATGGTTACTAACTATGGGGCTATGTACTAGTATGTAGCAGAAACAGTGTGTGGTGCAAAATGAATGGAAGTGAAAACAATTCTGGACCCTGCAAGCAAGACTGGAAGTCAAGAGTCAGTAACATTTATCTGAATCACAACTAATTAGCTAAAAACAATAAGCAATGAGTAAATGGAGTTGAATGGCCTCTGTTGCATTTGTATTACTGTTTTCAGTTTTGAGTGTGCGGGAAATCAGTGTCAAATGTAGTGTCATCAATAACTGCTGATACGAGCAGTGCTTCACTAACACCGCAGTTCAATCCTTTATTCTCTTGCCTGATGGCCTAGTTAATGCGACCAAAACCAACAACAGCACAATCTCTTGGCAGGCTCTGAAAGAGCAGGCTTGAGCTCCAGACTGGAGGTTAAACTCTGGGGCTTGTGTGATGTGGGAGCGCCAAAGGCCTTCGCTGTCTGCGCTGTGAATCTAGTGTGGGTTTTGTGGGTCGTTAGCGGCGCTAGTGCTAAGGCTGCCTGCTGCACCCCCACAGCCCCGCAGGTCCAAACAAGCAGGATTCCCACAGAGCCAGGGACCGACGGTTGCTCTAAGCTGTCGGAAAATATTGATCTTGCCCCCAGGTGTAGAGTCGGTCCAATCCCATTATATCCTATGCCGACCCATTGAAGCCCGAAGCTAATATGAAATAAGGTTCAAAGTCAAAAGCTCCTCTTTTTACATGGTTTTTACATCCTAAGATGTCTTTGACACATGAATTAGAAGGTTTAATTTGAAAAAGATCTTGACAGACAGATTGCTTACTCTTTTAAAATAGATGTACTGATGGGATGGGTTCATGGGTTGAATGAACCTTTTTTTTGTTCAAAGAGAAACATAACATTGATCTGATTTTCTATTTTATAAAAATGATGTACTGTTTAATACAATTTAATACATGTGGTTGAGAATGAACATTTTTGAGAAGTGGTTGCTGTTACGTGATATAAAATGGTTAAGTGGAGACCAGGTTTAGGCTAGTAGTTTTGATTTAGCATGTCCTCATGAAAATGTCACAGGCACTAAGCGGAGACCTATAAACGGCCTTTCAAACTGGAATGCCTTCTGGACGTGCTTTAGGTCAGGGTCTGAGAACTTTTCAGAGAACTGACTCTCTCTGTGTGTGTGTGTGTGTGTGTGTGTGTGTGTGTGTGTGTGTGTGTGTGTGTGTGTGTGTTGCTCTTGCAGGTAGACCTGTGGCAGCCCAATAGTGCCTCCCTGATTCAGGAGGGCAGTCCAGTGGACGTCCACGTGGGTCGAACGCTCACTCAAGGTCTGCACCTTCATCTCCAGCAGAAGCACATCCAGCATAAGTAAAGAGTCCTCCTGTATCCCATCATACACCTCTCCTGCAAGCCAATGGTCTTACTCCTTTATTACCCCACAGGAAATTTTGCTGCCAGTGTTGTTATCATTGTTGTTGTTGCTGTTGTTGGTTGTGGTGTGGGTGGTATTTTTTGCTCTTGGTTCTTGATTTTCTTCTTCTTCTGGTTATCCTCTTAATCTCTCCTCTAGTTATCTTCTTGTTCTTTATTTTCTTGTGCTGGATTGCGCTTCACATGTACAATTTGATTTGCAGTAGGCCTAGTGTCAATGCTAGCTCCTCACCAGTTCTTACCTTCACACTGATACACACCACCATCAACCCCACCCCTACCCTATCGCCTCTTCCCTCCAAAACAGCTTTCATCTCCTTCTTTATCACACACACAGAGAGAGAGAGAGAGAGTGAGAGAGACCCTTGGGATATTTTGCCTGTCTCTCTTCTCCTCCCTCCCTTTCCCTCTCCTTTGATTTGGCTCCTAGACTACAGGTATCTAAACAAACCTGACACGCTGATGGGTTTCAGCCTAGCCGCTAACTAAAGGCTTTGAAATACGAGCTGTGTGACGGCATACAAGAGGAAGTACAATCTGTGAATGTTGTGACTTGCTTATCCTTGGTGGTCTGCGGAATAGGTGACTTTGCTCTGATTTTGGAGGATGTTTTTAATGAGAATAGGCCGTGGAATTCTCCTGAATGAGAACATACTTTCCCTCCCCTTCCTGCATAGTTTTGTAATTTTATATTTCCAACATTCCTCACAGATAACACTAACATAGACCACATCAAATCCGCCATGGGGATCATCAAACGTCTGTCCATCAAGCCATTACACTGAGATATGTGATATTGATTATCTCTGACAGAAACCATAACTCACCATCTCTTTATAGTTGCCTGAGAATAAAACATGACAAAGGCCTCCTCGAGGAATAGTGCTCATTTCAATGTTCTTCTTTTGAAGCTGGAACAGCCTTTTGAAAAGGCCGGAGTCCTGAAAATAAGACCGATGATCCCCATGCACTCTCACCAATGCATCACCCAAACTCCCCCACATTAAAGCAACATCACTGGCTGGCTGCTTTTAATGTGCTGTGTGTGATACACTGTGATAAACTGTCTGCTGTCGAGACCAAACATCTGCTTTCAACTCGACCCTCAAATGTGCTTTGCAGGGTGCTTATCCCCAACCTTCAAAAGGAAATCGAAAAGCAGACGGGATATCGGTCCGCAAGAAAGCGCCGCTCGGTGTTGCAGTACGATTACGAGGTCTATCACTCTCTAGAAGAGGTAGGTTGTCCCGAGCCCCATGGAGACACATGCACTCTCATACAGCCACATCCACTGCCGTTGTCTTTGAAGACTTCTTCAGAGAGCGGCGATCCACAATTTTACTCTCAAACGCCATCTAAATCTATTCCCACTTGCCATTAACCCATGTTGAGCACAGATGCTTAGTGTTCTTGACTCATTATGGTGATCTGACACAGGGGTCTGGTTTATAATAACTGCCCTAAGTAGCTAATTACATGATGCACTTGAGATGAAGGTTAGAATTAGGTTTGGGGTTAGGATAAATGATTTGTATTAATATGCATTTATTTAAGAAGTAGGTGAAATGGAAAGGATTATTACCTGCTTAAATATATCATAATAAGAGCACTCCCAATATGAAGTAGTAGTAGCTGATCTGGCCCAGATACAGGCCAGGTCTGTGCTTTGGATGTGCCCTGGGAGCTGCTCTGTCCTGGGGGATAAGCGCCACCTGTTTCGGCTCCTCTCTACCTCTGATGGTGTGTGTGAAGTGGCCTGTGACGGAGAGGGCTCTGATGGTGTGTGTGAAGTGGCCTGTGACGGAGAGGGCTCTGATGGCGCATCAGAGGCAGCTGAGTAGTAGCCCTGAGCGGACCGGTCACACTCACATAGGATTGCGGCGTGCCCAATCATTTACGAGTCGCAGGGCAGCTTCAAAAAGCCATGCACCCCCCCCCCTCTCTCTCTTTCTCATTCCTCTGCTCTGACCGTCATGGCCTAAACGTGCCTCCAGGCGCTGTCTCTCCCCCCCCCCCCCCCACCACCACCACCACCACTAGCCGCTCACCGCCCCCGGGACAGGAGACATGTAGCGTTCAGCCTCTCTAAATCCTGCGGGTCCCGTTTTCAACCAAACAACAGGTTTCAGGTCTACTTTGGAGTCTCTTTTAAAACTCGCTCGTCTGTGAAAATCAAGTTCTCTTTTGCACTGGTGCTGGGGTGCCAGAGTCTAATGCATGCAAGCTGGGACACTCAACCTCCCTGCCCAGTCCTGTCATTCTCAAAGTCATGATGGATGTGTCGATGAGTGGCCAAGGGCACGGATCAAAGTGTAAAGCATCGCTCTACCATCCTGCGCCTCATACAATGCACCTTACAGCTTTTATTCTCTTGGCCCAGACTTCACAGCAAGCATAGGATGGCTTTTGAAAGTAAATCGAAACTTAATTTTGGACGTTTCATATGATAAAAACAGATTCAAATCCATAATGGCTATAACACACATTCAGCGCTCTAAGCACACAGATGCAGCTAGTAGTCCGTCTCATGGAAACCAGGCATCTGTGCGTTTCTTTGGAGGGGTAATTTAGTAGCTGTGAAAGTACACTGAAGGGATGAAATAGTAACTCTTTTTCATGTTTGGGGACTAAAAATCGAATTTCTGACAGCTGAAATTAATGGGCCATGTCTTCGCTCCACTAAATGACAGACTTCACATCTCAGCTCTTCTTTGTGGCTGTGTTCAACAGCGGCCCTCTTATCCAGTCCTCCAATCCAAATTAATTCCATTATATAACGATTGCTCATTATTTTTCTACAGAATGAATTGGTGACCACTGTCCCTACTACAATGGACTAAAAGGGAAAGAGAGCCCCAAGAGTCTGCTTTGGTCATTCATTCAGTATAGGACTGCCATTTCTGGAAATCCAATTGTATGGGCCAGACCTCTAGGCCAGATATGGGACGTTCAAATAGCAAACAAAGGCAGACATTTGCTAACATTCTGATTTTTTTTTTGCTTGTTATAACACACACAAGTGGAAGATGTAGTTCTCAGCAAACAAACATGAGAGTTCAAAGGTACAGCACGCACATCCAAAACGATGAGTACTGGGTGCTGGACAGGAAAGATGCATGTAAAAGAACGTTTAGTCCGCACACCAGAATCTGCTCCTTAGCGTTTTTTAATGGTAGGCTATATCTCCACGTGTAATGTTTAGGGCCCCTAGCCCTTCATCAGACATGACATGCTGATGGTGGTGATATAGCCTACCATTAAAAAAGGAGCAGATTCTGGTGTGTGGACTCAGCAAACAAACACCCTACTGAACACTTGCTGAACTAAGGCTTAACGTTTATGTCTTCCACATTTTTCCGTCTGTTTATTGAATTTAAACGCACCTCTGGCACTGTACACTATGGTGTCATGATCTCATTGCCTCCTCCCGCTATCGCTGACTCAGATGTTGATATTAGTTTTGTGTTTGTTTGTTTGTTTATTTGATTGTTTGATTTTCTTCTTCCCTCCCCCAGATCCAGAGCTGGATGTTTGAGATGAACAGGACCCACTCACACCTGCTGGACATGTTTTCAGTAGGCAGATCCTATGAGGGTCGGCCGCTCTATGTGCTTCAGGTAGGAGGTGAGGGTAGATGCATGCTGGGATTTGTAGTTCATTAAGTAGAGCCAGTTCAGTGTGTCCAGATAGATCAGATGTTTGAGATGCAAGTTCAGAAACCACCCCACTCCACCCCCCAATCAAATACTAATCCCTATATCAGAGTTCTAGAAAGAAGAAAATGTAACCCCCAAGACACTGTCAATCATAAGAAAAATGTCTGAAATAGGCCAATCTGATGACCAGCAACCTTACAGATGGACTTTGCACTTGACCTCTGTTTCTGACCTGTTTCTGACCCGCATTCTGTGTCTCGTCAGTTGGGAAAGAGAGGGCGGCCGTACAGGAAGGCGGTGTGGATTGATTGTGGGGTCCACGCTCGGGAGTGGATCGGACCAGCGTTCTGCCAGTGGTTTGTCAGAGAGGTGAGTGTGTCCTCTCTGTGCCCCCAGTGTCAGCTTGACCCCTCCACCCCATCCAGACAAGCACTGCTGCCCTCACAGTCAGCGTGACCCCTCTACCCTATACAGACAAGAACTACTGTCAGACCGAATGTGTGTGTAAGTGTGCGTGTGTGCTTGTCTGTGTGTGTGTGTGTGTGTGTATGTGTGTTTGTGTGGTGCGTGTGTTTGTGTGTGTGTGTGTGTGCACGTGTGCTTGCTTGCAAGGGCAGTCACTATGGCTCTCCCCCTGAGGCTAGCCACCCGTGGAACCTGAAGTGGAAAGCAACACAAGACAAATATCACATGCGATTCCATCAGGCCCAATCCACCTGAAATGTCAAAACGCTTA
Source organism: Alosa pseudoharengus (assembly GCF_046254945.1). Lineage (NCBI taxonomy): Eukaryota > Metazoa > Chordata > Actinopteri > Clupeiformes > Clupeidae > Alosa > Alosa pseudoharengus. Next base: position 30,899,036 of record NW_027468650.1, on the reverse strand, counting down.
AACTGCACACCCATAACATCTCGAGCTTGCCTGGGTAAGGCAGTGTAGCTTGCCTGCTGATGCGGGAGCTTCATGTTAGTGCTAGTGTACACAGTACCAGCAGTGCTGAAACGGTACAGGAAGGAATACACGTCTCTTCGGTTTCAGTACCTCCAATGTACCACAGTGGGGCAGAGCACAGACACTTTTCAGTGGAGAGATTAACCTTGACTTGATCCTGATTACATGTCTAGCCTCACCCCCGGCAGCCAGATCGCTCCGAACCAATCCCCTTCTCCTGCATTGCATAACTCAGGGCTTAATTCATCTTCTGCAGATATGAATGCGGACACACACAAACTCACCCTTGCAGGTGTGGGGGAACTTCTTAATGCCCTGGAGCGACTGGTAACAAGCTGCCAAGCGGGGACTCGTGGGGCTTCCCTAGCACTCTTGTTTATGATGAATGCGCTGGAGCATGGAGACTCGCACAGAAAACCATATACTAGCAGCGGTCCATTTGTGCTGTGTCATCCTGAACCATTTAGTGCCTGAATGAACAGCCTGCCTTTGACAGATCATTGTGCTGAATCATGGAACGCTGAAAGTGGTTATGACCACCAACAATGAACAAAAGTATTTCTTAGAGATTGTCATTTGTTATGGTTCCTTAACAAATGGGTATCTTTGAAAAATAATTATACTAAGTTGTAGCATTTTATACATGATCGTGCACATCAATAATGTATCTATAACAAATAATTTGGTATAGATTGTTTGGTTTGATATTCATCCGTTTGTAGCATCTTTGTATTTCACTGTGTGTTTCTGTTGTGTTTTCTTCAGTCTCCTTTGGTCAGTCCTGACTCCATGTACTATTACTATTTTAACCAGGCGCTGAACTCATATCAGCATGACTCGGGCATGCGACGTCTGATGAATCAGCTTGCCTTCTACATCATGCCCGTGCTCAATGTAGATGGTTACCACTACAGCTGGACAACCGTGAGTGACCACAGCTTGCTATGTTTCCTCAGTGTACTAAGAACAGTGGCTATAGCTCAAGCAAATCATGGCTGCATATACTGTTCTTAAATGATCCTCTTATACCATGTGGTGAATAAGGATGATAAAGTATAACAAAACCGTGAAATACTCCTTGGAGGCTACCTTGCACTTTGGCTCACATAGAGTATTGTATAGATGTCGTGTAGGTTATTGTCTGTAAGGCCTTGTCCAACTTTATTTAACAGTATGTGTATAATTCAAGGATTCAGATCTTGATTATGTTTGTCAGATGCCATGTTGTACAGTGAATGGGGATGGAGCTGATGGATCTGTTGAGAATGTAATAAGTGAAGTGTCTAGGCTCATGTATGATGTACATGTTATTGTATATAATCAAATGTAAGTGATTCTCTGACTTTATTTAATTTACAGGATCGATTCTGGAGGAAAACACGCTCCAAAAATCACAAGTATCATTGCCGTGGCGTGGATGCCAACCGGAACTGGAAAGTGAAGTGGTGTGGTAGGCTCAGTAGCTTCAGATTGTGACATTTGCCTCAGATTCTCCTCCTGCCTGTCCTATCTGCCTCATAACAAATGGTTTGTTTATCTGGGAGCACCCGTATCAATTCTGACTCATCATCTTGCACATTGTTTGTGTGTGTGTGTCTGTGTGTGTGTGTGTGTGTGTGTGTGTGTGTGACAAGCATCACAGAGGAGTAAAACAAATGCATAAATAAAATGAAATATTCAGCGCCTTCCATGAACTCAGGGCTGTTTCCCATCTCCATTTTGCTCTTTAAAAATCAAATCAGCTCACAAAGCTCTGTGTCTGTGACTCACAAGTTCCCGTTTCCTCTACCGTTGCTCTCAGATGCCATTACTGGTGCTCTCTCTGTGTGTGTGTGTGTGTGTGTGTGTGTGTGTGTGTGTATGTGTGGGTGTGTGTGTGGGTGCGCGTGCGCACAGTCCATACTGTAATTAGCGTAAGCTGCAGATTAAACGTTTGTGCGATGATGATTCCTCCTTTTGATGTGATATTTGGTGGAGGGGTGAAGGTGGTGGTGGTGGTGGTGCAGGGGGATGGGGGGGGCAAGGTCTTTGCTGCTCTGCTGTCTGCTAAGTCATCATGCAAAAAGGAAGCCAGCTTTGCTTGTGGTAATTGGTATCCAAAAACGAAGAGCAAATTAATATTTATGGGGGATATGGAAAGGAGGCATATGACATTGCTTATATCCTTGGATTGTTTTCTAGTTTTGAAACTCTTATCCACACACCTTATTGTCATATTCATGGCTTCCCAACTCCCTCTTGGCTGTTCCCAAAGGATCATGGGAATCTTCAAGCAATTAATAAATTGTCCTTGTCACAGATTAAGGAATATGAGTCCAGGAATGTCTACTATTCACCACTGCCAGGCACATTGTCTCTTAAAAAGAGGACAAGAATTCAATGCAAACATAATTGATGAAGTTTCAATATTCATCCTTGACATAATTTACATTGTCCTGTAGTTAGGTTAGGTCATAATTAGTATGGGATATTCTCTATCTTAATTGGACTTCATTTCCCTCTAGATTCTGAAGTATGAATATTCATTAACTGTTTCTAATTTCAGCCTTTTTAGTGTGGATAGAGCATAATGTTCATCACAAGCTAATATGCATTGTGCTGTTTATTACAACATCACATCAGATAATCATACTGTTTTGTTTTCGAGAGACGTATATAAAGGCTACATACAGAAATCTGTCGGCCTGTAGTTTATGGCCAGTTTCACAAAGATGGACTTTGACTATGGCTTAAATATAGTAGATAGACTTTAGATAGACATTTAAATGAATTCTGAAATTTTGGTTGCCCAAGTAACCACATCCAACCACTCCGCTCAATTGACCTTAATCCTTTTTAAAAAAAAAGATAAACAAGCATAGGCAACAAATGTCCCACTGACATTTAATGTGGAATCTCTGTGACTGCCGCATTCCATAACTGCCAGGTTGTAGAGTAGGGTGCCAAGAATGAATACTTTGCTGTGTGTGATCTAGAACCTGAACTTGTGTTGACTCTTTAATCAAGAACCCATGTCAGAGAGGGTTGAAGGGGAGGGATATTTGCCCATGCACTCTCTGTGATCTAGAACACGAGCATATGTGAATACTTGGAATCTAGAACCTAGATTAATGCATCCTCTGCAATCTAGCACAAGAACATCTAGACACATGTTGGCTACTTTCTAGATCTCAATAGTGATACCTTGGGCCTAAATTTGAATGATGGACAAGGTGCAAAGTCTTATGTCTAACTAAAGCTAATTGAATAACTAGGCAAAATCAATTCTCTAATTTAACACCAAATATTGATGAGTCAGCTCAATACTCCCATATGCCACAAAATAGCAATAGTTCCTGCGCGAGAACTTTGCTTGTTGAAAGACTTTGCACTTTGCCCGCAATTTTAACCACCGCCCTTTGAGTTCTTCATAACCTAGAACCTGACCTCATGTGCTTGTCTCCCATCAGAGGAAGGAGCCTCCTCCCACCCCTGTGATGAGACGTACTGCGGGCCGAGCCCCGAGTCAGAGCCGGAGGTGAAGGCCGTGGCCAAGTTCCTGCGCAAGCACAGGAAGCAAGTCAAAGCCTACATCTCCATCCATGCCTACGCCCAGATGCTGCTCTACCCCTACTCCTACAAATACACCATGATCCCCAACTTCAACTGTGTGGTGCGTCCCCCGCTGTCTCGTGTGGCTGTGAATGTATTTGTTGTTGCAATTAGGAGATGCTTTCAGTCAACAGGTCAATACTTCTGCTCCCTTGTCCTGCTATGATCCTGGTGTTGCTGCAGGATAGTGTTTTTATTTAGTGCTGTTGCTAATGGAGTGAGAGGAGACTACAAGGCATCAGGCTTCACATATTGTCAGGGAGCACAAAGAGAGGGGGAAGCTAAATTAAAGCTTCAGTCTGTTATTCTAATCCAATAGAGTTTTGGTCATTTAGCAAACTGTTCTTCACAGTCCTCTGGCTATTTTTCTGGTGTGTACACTCCAAACATCTCTGTTGTTTTCACACAGCCCTAGCTCTTGCAGGGCACAGACTAATATTGTCTCCAAGGGTCCATAGCAGTGTTTTCTACAGGGTCCAGAGCTCTTAGCTACTCTTCTTATAGAAGTTCAACATAACAGAAGAGGACAGAACAGTCTTTTTATCACTCCTCTCACCCAAAGACTTAACATATTCAGGGCTATTAATAGAACTTCCTTAAAGGAGAACTATGCTGTTTTTTTTTTTTACTTAACAGCTTCAGAGTCATTGGAATGGTAATATGACTTTTTCCGGGTTGATATGGTGGCCATCTCACTTCCCCCTAGCATCTGTGAGTGGAAAAACCAGCCTTGGTCCAGTGAGCTGCCGGCCTCAGTCAGAAAGTCTTGCGGTCTCGCAATGTAACAAATTGCTTCACACCACTATACACATACACGCCAGGCACTGGCTAGAACAAGGTAGCGATGGAGTTTCTCAGACATTTGTCATGGCAGAGCCGGTGAAAAAAGCAGAAAGCAAGCAAATTGTTGTTGGTGGAACAGAGAAAGAGGAAACGGCAGACTGACCGAGCAAAGAGTGTCGTAAAGTATAAACTCTGAAGTTGTAGGGGGAGCTCTGTAGGGAAAACTAAGAGCAAAAAGCGAGAAAACAGCTAAGAAATTGCCAAAACTGCATAGGGTCCCTTTAAAGGTGCAGTCAGCAATTGCACAGGATGTCACACTTATTTATGTTTATATTTAAATTGATTAGCAGACGCTTTTGTCCAAAACAAAGTACATTATATTTTAACCAAGGACCAAACAAAACACACTAGAGAGGTAGCTCACCCCTCCCTTCAGTATTCCCAGAGAAACTCCATACAGGGCTGCCTACAGAGACCATTTTTGTTTTACAGTGGACTCACAGAATGGGCAGCTAGTGGATTGTGAGATGTTTGCTGAATGTGAAAAATGTTATGGGCTTGAAATTGTGTACAATCGCTGACTGCACCTTTAATCTTTAATCCATGAGTTGAGAGAATAGAGTAGCATGGATGAAAATGGAATTGAGTCATGTTTGAGTGTCCTTCGAGTTCTGTTCCCCGAATTCATGTACAATTAGGGAGGGAGAGGGAGGAAGTAGCAAGCTAGCTCTCTGTTTTGTTTGAATGTCAACAGAAGTGACGTTACCGAGTATCGCTTAGAGCACCTTTAACTGTATTCAATCATTGAAAATCAGACAAGCACTAAACCAGACAAACTAAACTCATTATAAATATCACTCTTGACAGAATGGATAACTTTAGAAACAATTTAAATGATAAATGGCACATCATGCTTATTATGTTCCTTTATGTTGTTTTTAATTAGGAATCTGCCGCTCATAACGCAGTAACGGCGTTGTATTCTGCCTATGGAGTTCGATACCGATACGGACCTGCCTCAACTACTTTGTGTAAGTCTCTGGCATGTGTGTAGAGGTTGGTGCGTTAAACACTTCTATCTGAGATTTTTCACAGCTTTGGACTTTTCTCAACAAAAGTGGTGAGTCATTGCCACATTTCAATTTGTCACAACCAGAGAATAGAACTAGACCACTGAAAAGGAAGTCATGAACTTTGCTAGGAATTCGCATGCTGTTTTGTGCTGAGCTACAATTTATGCTCATTTATAGTTGTAACCATCGAATAGTGTTGGAACACCAAAAACAAGGAAGTTATATAAAGCTTGGGATTATATAAGTCATGATTTATATATTTTTTCTACCACACTAAAACTGATGAGCACCCATGATGTTATACATACCACATCAGCATACTCAAGGCTTATTTTTAAACCAGCACCCATGTAGATAGATGGATAGATAGATAGATAGATAGATAGATAGATAGATAGATAGATATGTCAAACCATATAATAGTATATAATAGTAGCCAGATTTTGAGACCTTTGACGTTTGTCCACACAGATGTGAGTTCTGGGAGCTCCATGGATTGGGCCTACAAGAACGGGATCCAATATGCCTTTGCGTTCGAGCTGCGCGACACAGGCTACTTTGGCTTCCTCCTGCCCGAGGCACAGATCAACCCCACGTGCACTGAGACCATGAGGGCCGTGAAGGCCATCGCCTCGGGGCTACTGAAGAAGTGTGCTGTCTGAGGACCAGATTTACAGTGAATTACAGACTATGACACTCTCAAAGGTGACAAAAGTAACTGATGTGTGTTTGTGTATGAGGTGGTATTTACACTTTTTAACTGTCTTGTACTGTCTAGGTTTTTCTTACACCACCCCCCCTCCCCTTACCTTCACACTGTAACCTGGGGGTAGCCCTCCTCACAGCCTGCCTGTTCTTCACACGCCTGGGCTCCTTTGCTCTCAGCCACCTAAGGATAGTCAAACTGTGAATGTGATTGGTATGGTGCTCAACTGGTGGTCATTGGCTGATAGATATTCAATGCAGTGTCAGCTAAAAGATGCCTAACCAGTACAAGATTGGCAGTACACCCATCCTGTGCTCATTACCATGGCAACGGGGGAGTGGTAGCCAAAGGGTCTTTTTAGTGTAATTACCCACAGGTCATCTTCAACAGCAACTTTCATGTACTGCCAATCTAGCGATCTCAACCTCAGGCTATGAAAATGAGCAAGACTGGGGTGCTGTAAATCTTTTTTTTTTCCACATAAAGTGACTAGAGGAACTGTTCTAAAATGTTCTACCTTACATAATCAGTTGGGTTGTTTATTTTCATTTATATGCAAATTCAGAGATTCAGAGAACCCTTTTTGTACTTAAAGTAAAAGGTTAAAAGGGGTTTAACCTTTTTTGATAATCTATAATATGCCAAATAACGCTTGTTAGTATAGGGTGATCACAAGCACTTGAGGTCACAACTTACTGACAATGATGGTGTCAGCACATTGAGATTATTCTGGTTTACAGAGCACTTTTATCTCTTTGGATTGTCTTGAATTTTTTAAATGCTGCAAACAACAACATAAAGCTAAGCAATTTGTGGTGTGTAAATAATATACTTACCTATATTTTTGTAAAACGCCAAGGAATTTTTTCAGGGACAGCTGAATGTTTCTCACATAGTCTAGAAATTACATTAGTATTGTACACAATTACATGCACACTCACTGTGTTTCTTTGACAATTGCCATATCACGCTAGCAATGCCATATTAGCGATCCTAATGATTAGGCTTTAGCCTTAAATACAATCACAGTATATGTTTGAGACCTGTACATTCGTGACAGAAAGTGGGTCTATTTATGCATCCCTTTTGCCAACACTACATGTATTGTTTTGAGTTTATTTGAGCTTGACAGATAACAGATGCTAGGAACAATCAGCAACTGTTGGAACTGCATGAAAAGAAGCCTGGGTGTACCAACTGACTGGGGTAAAAAGCAAGGATTCTAGAAAAGATTTATCTCACATGAAATGTATGCAGTCATTGTAAATGCCACATAAAGACTTTGTTGTAGACAATGTTTTGAAATCAAGAGACACCTGTTTTGTCTGTGAAACAGCAGTGTTTACTTCACTTGAGAAGGCTGCTCTCAGTGAGTACTCACTCGTAACAAGAATATGTCAACGTGTCTCCTCAAAACTATTTTGTAATAAATGTATTTTATTGTTTTATACATGTGGCGTTATGAGTTCAGTATTTAGTTAACATTCTTGTGTCTACAACCACACAGTGTCTTTTAACATAATTTTTTTCAAACTGGAGGTTGGTTGTCATCACAATTCATATGAACAATTGGGCCCTTGTGGTTTAGAGACAGGGAGAATGCGTTATGAATATGTGATCAAGCACTTTTCTGTACACACTCACACTTCGTTTAATAATGAAATCTTATTTTTTCTAGACTTCTCGGTTGGTTTCAAAGAAATGAAAGATTGGCCTTGAATTTTGGTCCTTTGAATTTTAAAAGATCTGGTTTAAATAATACAATTTTCACTGGCCCGTCTCTCTTCTCACAGTCTGCATCTTCACACAGCTCAACACCTAATCAGTCCTCAGCCAGCTCTTGTTTCTTTCACTTTAATGCATATTTTTCTCCCTTCGCAACAAATGTGAATAACTTTTTTTTCATTCAGACAACACTCTCACTAACCTGTTGCTTGATTATTGATGCAAAATGTATGTCATCTCCAACAGTGCATTTGACAATTTGCATGATTGCTAGATTATTCATGAAAGCACCAATGATGTGTTCAGAGATGATTAAATATATATGTTGTGTTTGAGCCTATTGATTGTAATTAATCTGCTCAATTAATAGAGCTCAAAATAAATACAGGATCAGGAGTTCCATTTACACTGCACAGCAGTAAGTCACAGCATCGGTCAAATGGATAATTAAATATAAAAAAAAAAATGCAGAACACATTGAGCCACAAGTCACAGCACTGTTACTGTATCAAGGCACTAGCTTAATGAGTTTTTGTATCCGAATAGCATTTCTAAACAGGCATGATTGATCATTTCTAGAATAGTGTTTTTAGAGAAAAATCTTCTCTGTGTTCAATTCATTATTCATATAAATTTGAACAGTCTAAATGTAAACACCATCAGAAAAAAATAGTGGTGTTGTGCATAATTAGAAAAACGGTAAAGTGATAGTATATGCATGAACTAAATTGATTAAAAATTGCAAGGCGTAGCATTGCAGCAGTCAAGTCTGGTTGACTGGAATTAAATGATTGCCTGCATGCCTCCAACATTTTTGCCACCATTCATCCACTCTTCTACTTGCAAACAGAGAGTCCTATTATTATCTTCACTCATGTCTTGTAAAGGAGTAAAGAAAAAACACTTTACATAAAAATCTAGGTGACCTTTTCAACCACAGTAGAGGTCTATTTCTGCCATACATAAAGAGGTAAACATGTCAAAACCCTGGGAGGCAGGGATCCCTCTTCACAATATCCACTCTGACACACATGGAGTAAAGTCAGCATGCAGTCCTGAAAACATGCATTGCATTTTGAAATATTTTTGTTTTTCTTTAAAACCAGCCCATGCCTTGCAGGAGAGTAGCGTTCACCTAACCACTGGCAGGATGAGACGGCTCAATAAATATTGCAAAATCAGTAAACTAAGCCAGGGCGATTACATAATCTGAGTGAGCTACCCAGAGTGTCTGAGGGAGGGGCCGCATTATCAGAACATGCTTCAGAGCTCTGGCTAAATCACAATAAAGCTTGAAGGTTAGGTCTCTACACTCCCTTCAGAACCCCCATACAAGGCCAGGGTGGAGTAAGACCAGTCATGGGCTGCAAATACTAAGCCGGAGATGTTCTGTGTAGGCCTATCACTGAAGTTACAAGGGTTGTCCAAATATTTACAGCATCAGGCTTTCTTTTCCTGTGAACACAACAAAGCCCTATGCCAAACATTATGTTGGTACTGAAAACAGTAGCCTATATAATAATACTAATGTATAAGCCACTAGCAAAGATTACATTTTCATGTTAGGAAAAATAAACAATAGCGAATGAATGTTTCTATCTCTCCCCTCCTCTCTTCCACGCTCTCTCTCCTTCCCTCCCTCCTTCAACCTCTGCTTGACTCACCCTGCCTCACTGCGGCCGTTTTTAACGTGCGTGACGTCGTTTCCTTCCAACATGGCGCAGGCAGGTCGCTGATGGAAAACTGAGGGATTTACCCCACCTTCTGGGTTTATTTATGTTTGTCTATCAAGGCCAGAATCGGTGTAGTTTTTAAAGGAATACATACATTTGAAGAGTATTTCGCCTTTGGGACAGGTCTTCCTCGCCCCAGTTGCAGCGCGTCATGTATGAAGGCAAAAAAACGAAAAACATGTTTTTAACCCGAGCTTTGGAAAAGATCTTGGCCGACAAGGAGGTTAAAAAGGCTCACCATTCTCAACTGCGCAAAGCTTGTGAGGTGGCATTGGGTGAGTTTAATTTAATAAATCGTTGTAATTTGGGTTAGTCTTAGATTTGCACACGTCATGCATCCACCGCTAATCTTACCGGTAAGGTGTAGGGTGCTACATTGTTGCAACCATTCACTGCTAGCTATGATGTAGCCTGTAAGATTAACAAGCCTTTGCGGAAGTTATTCTTTAATTCGCTAACTGCCACGGCCAGACCAGATTTCCTTATAACTGTCTGTTATGTGGACGTACGAATCAATCTGTTGGGAAACGAGTATTTGTATGGTGATCATGTGTTAGACGCGAGATATAAGGAAATGTGCAGTCTGTCAGGGCTATCTTCCTTGTTTGTTGAAACCCCTAAAATCAGCTTAGTGTGTGGTAGGCTACACATCTCACCAAATGGACAACAAACTCGCTTTTGCAATACGATTGTAAAATATCAAATTGACCAGAAATAATGTTTCTACATCTAAAAACATTATGTTGCAAACCCGTAACACAGTATCATATCTCTAAATTAAGGTGGAGAATATTAGCCTAGGCTACTACACGGTGGTTTATTTTTACTCCTGATATTTTCTGGCTAATAAGCCAATGCATGTCGGAACTTTAAGCGAATGTTACACTGTTCTGTTATTGTTAAGATTTGATGGGATGTGTCTGTCCGCCCCCCGGTTCCTGCCTAGCATAAACAACAATGACTTGGCTTAATGGTGAAATCTAGCTAGCGAATCTGCTGCCCCACACGACCGGTGGGGAGTGGTGTCTGATATGCCACTGTGGACGTTGCCTTGCAGTTGATGTCTGTTTCAGGAGCGATGGCCTCGCCACGAGCTCCATGAATAACCGAGGGGCTGTCACATAAGTTAAGGAAGTGTCAGTCTTGATAAGTGCACGGCCGCCAGCCTAGGCTATATCATCCCCAAGCTACGTCTTCCTCCTTGCATTGGGCAACCCCCGCGTCCTGCCAAACTGCAGAGAAACACTGAATCGTTACACTGAAGTCCTGAAATGCGTTGTCTCCCCCAACATGTTTTCAGCAACAGCACCTTGTGTTTTCACTTTATCAGACCCAAGTCATCAGCCTACTGAATTTTACATAGAACCATTACTCCTGCTGATGTTACCCTGTTGTCACTTCTAGATCCGCAGATAAGCCACATAAGGTAGCCTGTCACATTCTGTGTTGTATCCAGACTCAACATATCAGGACAGTGTGTCATTCAAAACTGACCTAGTTTGTCGATGTCAACTTGTGTGTATTTGTTAGTGTGCAATATGTATGAGAGATGGGGGAGTGATTATTCACCAGACACAGGCAGCCCTACAGAACTTCTCACGCTGTATGCATTTAGGGAAATAGCCAAGCTCTAGCCTACTTCTGCAGTCCAAAAAGGGAGTCAGGGAAAGCTAGTTACACACTTTTGGAAGTAAATAATTAATGATACAATGGTGGTCCTCAGACCACGAACACTTGCACAATGTTCAATGTCTGATGCATGCTACCTTCTGCCAAAAGAGGAAGCTCATAGAGATTTCATCAATGCAGAGGAAGACCGAGAGAAGGTTCCTGTGTGCTGCAGGGTTGTAGTAGACCTATAGGCCAGTTGACAGTGCATACATTCCAGTCAGTGACAGTAAAATTCTAGGCCGGAGTTATAGAGCTCTCAAGTGGTCTTTGTGGGTTTTTAAGAAAATCGTTAAAGATCCACCACCACAATTCAGTGGAATTTGCTGTCAAAAGGTTCATCAAAACTAACACAATGTGGCAACTTGCAATCAATGTGAAAATGTGATCTGTTTTTCTCAGATCACAATGCATATTGTCCTCTGATTGACAACCACATTCAAAGGACATAAACAGCATTTCTATGTTTTTCCCAAGCTATTTTCAGATGCTGGTTCCGCAGGGGGAAAAACACAAAGTAAATGTAATATCTACCTAATGTAATATCTAGTCTAAACCTCTCCCTGGGTGAGACTTTATTAGCTGCTTGCTGCTGGTGTGAATGAAAGGGCTAGCGAGATGAGAGGACGAGATACCTGCATTATCATATCCTTCAGCAGACCACAAGCTGATGTCCTTTCGCAAGGAATTCGTGGTTTGCTAATGAGTAAGTGTTATATTCAGAGAAGCGAAGGTTATAAAAATACATACTGTATTTGCAATGGAATGGCTGTTCCAGATGTGGACCGGTGTGCTCTGGGCTGTGTGTGTTCTCAAGATACTAATGGTAGTAATTCATTAGAGTAGGCTATCAAAATAATTTGCATTTCATAAACGTGTGCATTAATCAGTGTAGAGGGAGAATGTTGACCGAAATTGCTGATGAACTTTTTGGCTGGTTGTGTTGTGGTCTAATTTCCTCCAAACACAGAGAGACCCACTGTGTGCGTCCAGTCACATTACTTTGTTATCCCCGTCATTTGTATCAGGGCAGACTTTGAAACCTCATCATCCATTTCCTGCTATTACCTTTCCCTCAGTAACTGTAACGCTAGGTCCACTTTGTCTGTGTGAACATTGAGTGCATGTGGCCACAGGGAAAAGTGCTGTTGGCATTTGTAGACTGAAAAGGTTGTAGCTTCGAGCTCCTCATATCCAGTAAGCCTAGGGCTCCTGTGAAGCCGTGTGTGTGTGTGTGTGTGTGATGGCAAACATGCAGCCTCTGCCGCAGAAGAACTCAGACAGCCCTGCTAGATTTCGGTATTCTTCATCTCCTCATAACAGCCGCCAACCCTTAAATGGTCCTGTCGCAAGATCTGGCCTAATCGTAGCCCTGTTCTGGCACACCTTGCCTGGGCTAGGTCGGCTACAGTCAGCTGTTATTGGGGACATTTCTCTCATTCCTCAGTACTGTGCTTGCTGGGCTCACAGCTGTGTGTCAGAGTATTTTGTGAGCCCCTTGCCATTTCTGAGTTGGGCTGCTGCAACCGTTCTTTGGAATTTAAGGAGTTTCTGATGTCTCCCAAGGAGTGGAGTGTTGCTGTGGTACTCTGAGATAAGAGAGCTGGAGAAGGGCTTGAATCCCCACAGAACTCAATTCAACCTTTTTCTCTGGTAATTGTAAGAACAGCCCATTGTTGCGCATTTAACAGTAGAGTTTTTTTCATGTCACCATTAGCAGCAGTAGCTAAAGTTACAAATCCCTTGACAACTGAAATACAACACTTATGTGCGTACTTAGACATTTGACAGGAAATTCTGGGTTATTTGCAGGTGGATTTATTTCTAATACGTTAACTTTCCTTTACTCTTTTTTTCTTTAATGCTGTTCATGTTGAACATGCTCAGTAATTTTTCTGCTGCTTTTTTAAGATTTGTGACAGCAAATTCCGGCCACTACTATCATTTGATTTTTTTGGCCTGGGTAACCTCACTGTACTTGACTCATTGTACTGAGCAGACAGTAAAACTGTTATATTCTGTCTTTCAGGAAGTAGAAGTATATGAAATCTCAAGCCCCATATTAATCTTTTCATATCTTACAGATTAAATAATATTTTTTAATGATTCAGGAGTCCTATGTTGTGACCCATCATGATACTTTGGAGTACCTGAAACCACTTAGGGCTGCAACAGTTGAGACTATTCAATTCATCTCCAACTATATTGGTAATTGTCAAACAGTCTGTTATCGGTATGTAATTATGTCATTTTTTTAGGAAACAACTTCAGAATTATCTGATTTGATCTCTCAACTTTTTTAACTCTCTAAATTTAGTGTGTGGAGTGTGGACTAAACAAGGCATTTAAGGGCATCTTCTTGGGCTTTGGAAAACACTCAGACATTCCTTCATCATTTTCTGCCATTTTAGCAATTGAACAACTACTTAATTAATCAAGAACATAATCAACCGATTAATATACTATAGGTTGCCAGGGCTGCCTTGAAAATTTTACCACATATATGTATGTATACCGTTTATTATATGGATGTTTTGACAAATTACTGACTGAGAAAAAATGCTTGAGCCATCCTGGTCATAATTGATGAAAACCACACAGAGACCATTGTAGAGGACATTTTACAGCATTTAAATTATTTTGTTCCTCTAACTGCCGAGCAGGTGCATAGCTGAGGAGCAAGCTATTGATGTGTAATCCTTTTCTGCAATCAGTGACCAATTTACTTTAAAGCCTTGGTAAATTGTTGTTCAGCTCTGATGTGGCAAATATCTCCACCAATTTAACAGTATAGTCTACCATTTGAATCAATGCACATCAAATTCAGCGTATTGCTCATCAGAGTCCTGTCCCTGTCTGCTCTGTAGGTGTACTTTAAAACAGTGTTTGTACAAAGGTCTGGCTCTGTACTAGGGAAACAAGGGAAGTGGCTTGGTCCACGCCACACATGGAAGGTAGGGGTGTTGCCTAATTTGATTGCTTGTCAAACTTCAATATCAACAACCTCTCAGCAAAATCACAGACTGTACCTTTAAATGAATATGGAAAAAACACAACATAGACAAAGACACAGACCTTAGAACTCATTTGCTTAGGCTGAGGGTAAACCACATTCAAACTAGTCATCAGTCTCTATTATTCAGCAGTCACCTGATAGCCACCTGCCTTCTCCATTACCTTGGCCAGCCCAGAACTACAAGCTTCCTCTAAATAGCATGTTTTCCATGACCACAGGTTCGTTAGCTTGTCACCACAGCTGCCAGATGTCCTTATGACACGTCAGAGGGAACCCTGTTCAGAGTTTGATGAATGTTCTGTTGAATACAGTCAGTCGTGTCATGATTCTTAAGGCACGTTGGGGATTTTCTGATGGAGCCGGGCAGAAAAGGGATTGGCAGTATAGTTCCAGTGCAGACCAGTGGGCTGTTTTTATTTCCTTTATTTCCCGTTAGTCAGGAAATGGTGCTGTCTGTAATAGACTTGGGCGTTTCGGGTGGTTCAGAGTCAGACCCTTCACTCAAAAACACTAGACTGTTGGGTAGTTTCCGTGCTCTCATAGGCTTAAACACCATGACAATGCAATGTATCAGTCAACTTCAGAGGACTTCATACTTGCGAGAGAGGGGTCAGTCACACAGGCACATTCACATTTGCAGTCACATTTAAACAAGCACTCACTACACGTAAAGAGAGTTATCGAAAGAACCGAAAATGAAATGAAGGTGCAGGGAGAAGTGGACGGCGTCTGGCAAGGAGCCTAGATCCACCATTGGGGCAGAGTTGCTTTGTGGTCACACAGTGAACATGGCAAATTAATTTCTTTCATCAGCTACCGCCACGTTTCTATGGCTCCAGGGGCCATACCAACACACACACACACACACACACACAGGTGTGGCAGCGCAGCTGAAGATTACTTCAAGAGACCGGTGTCTAATAGCTGCCTTTAGCTGCATTGCTATCCGAGTAGGCTGCCACCGTAGTTAAAAGACAGCAGGTCCCAGAACAGCCTTCTGGGCTCAGATGAGGCAGCTTAATTAGGTTAGAAAATCTGCACACAAAAATAAACAAGTAAATGCAGCCGTTATGAACGAGTAAGTACTGAAAATGAGCGTACATCTTCAGTGAAGTCAAAGCTAAGTGGTTGAGTTTGATAGCATGACCGTGACCCTAACGGAGTCGTGCACCCTCATGGCAGGTACTCGGTGGCAGTTCCGGCGTTTAATAATCCATGATAGCTTTGTGCCAGTGTTCTGTTCAAACTAAGACCAGTGGGGGAATTAATTATGACTCGTGCTGCCACATAGCGGGGGTGAGCGAGAGATCACACACAGGCCTTTTCTCCGCACCTGCTACTAGACTAACTACCAGGGCTTCCTGCTAATTTAGCCCTCATGGAAGAGGAGAGAACTGACACCTGTAGCAGATATGTAGCACTGCAGGCTTCAGCCAAAACACAGATGTGAAGGAAAATGAGGAGGAGGATTATTATTGACTGGCTGTTTACACTATTATTTGCCTTTCAGACTGAAATCTCTCAGTGGATAAATGTATAGAATGCAGAACCAGCTTCAGAACCATGCACAGAATAAATTGTAGAACCATACAATTTAAACGTAGAGACAGAAAACATTCAATAGTATGTATGTAGCCTATGAGTGTGTGTACATGGAGTATGTATTGTCATAGCCACGGGCACCAATTTGTTTGTGTAGGTGTGATGACTGTGAATTTGGCACTACAAACTGGCACAAACTTCATGTTGTTAAGACTGGAGATAAATACTGGAAGACATATTCCTTGTGGAAATGGAGCACACATGTGTAGGCTGACAGTTGTTCATATCCACTGTTGTAGCCTGCTGGACTCTCATGTATTCCATGCCTGGGCTGTGGGCACTCTGCTGGCCGCCCCCTTCAGCTGTCTTGATTAAATTGGGCTCCGGCTTCTGTGGCCACAGCATTCCTCAGGATGAAGCAGTCAATGACAGAGCCTCGGGCTGCTCCTGACTTGCTTAGCTATTCATCTTAACCACTGATACAAAGCCCCTCCAGGCCGGACAAATTGATAATGAGCTGGAGAGTAATGTGACTGCTGAATACTCTGCTGTGCTGTTGTGAGCAGACGACTTTTTTGTTTCTCAGTGGGCTGATCGTAGGTTAGCATTATTCCGGCGCAGTGCCTTAAACAGTAACCAGCCTTCCAGCAAACTGGGCACAGCCGTGTCTTAAATCAGTTGTCACGGCGATGCTCTGATTAGTGGGGGTGTAAACAGAACCCTGCGGCCCACCCGTGACGTCGTCCCGGCAACCCTCAGCAACACTTCCTTCTCTGCCTCCAAATGTAATTACGCCTGGGCAACCTTTGCTTTCACCTCGTACAATGGAAATGTCAGGAGACTGTCCCCCCGCCCTGCCCTGCTGCCCCTTCTCATCACCACCACCACCACCATCATCATCGTCTCCTCTCTCCACCCCCGACTTCACCATGGAAGCAGCAATGGTTGCAGTAGCAGCTACTAGTGTGTGTGTGTGTGTGTGTGTGTTTGTGTGTTTTCAGATGGAGCAAATCAGTTAAGTTGTCTTCTAAGACTAAGGTCGATGGTTAACAACATTTCACACGGCGGAGTCCAGTTAGACCATGTTTCTTTTTCTCTATGACTTAAAGAACACCAAAGAACTTTCCTCTGTCGCACGCACGCTATTTGTTTATCAGCACTGGCTTTTCAAATAACGATGTCCACAGACAAGGTAGAATATGTTGCATGATTTTATGAAAGTACGATGTATTGCAACATCAGATGCAAGTCAAATTTATAGTTTCTTATGTCTCATGCCATCGAACTACAGATCCGCTACCCGATCTGGCAAACTTGCATAGTGCGGTTATAGCTGATAGAGGGCCGCGAAGCGAATGCAGAAGTGCAGTTCACCCTGTTAGGAGTTGATGAACCACTGAAACGATTTTGGAAACATTATTTTAAGGTACAAAAAACTCTTTGGTGTTGCTTTAAGTACTGGCTATTGTAAGGACTGCTGTTGAATTATCTGGTCAACTAGCCTGCCTCCTGTATTATGGCCTGATGAACACTGATGCGCTGTCAGAAAAAACAATCAAGAAACTTCCAACAAAATAGTCATCCTTCCCAATCAGGTATTCTGTGTGTGCAGTGTGTATTATATGGTTTCCTATTTTAGCTAATTCTGGAGAGAGGTAATAAGAAATCTAACCAGGCTTAGTATCTTTAGGTGCATAGAGAGACTAAAAGTCGACCTCCTTTGAGACGTGCTTCAGGTTCATTTGTATTTGTCTTGTACTGAAATTCATAGTTGGTGATCATCTGGTTCCTCTGGCAGATGGCATCAACACAATTGTAAGTTTAGATGTGATGCTGCCTTGCAGAGAGTGGCTATCCATTTCTCTTCTCACGCCTACACAGTATTGATCGACCGCGTTCTCAGATATCCTTCAGGTGTTCTGTGCTGTGTTGTATTTCGTTGCTTTGTTTGTTTATGGTTCGACTTTCAGTGTATGAGACAGGGTTGTGTAAGGTTTCTCTATTCTCTCACTTAGGAGATGCCTGAGCTTTGGGTGGGTAATCGTTCCTTTCTGTTATTTTAAAAGTGTGTGTCAAGTCCGTGTTTTGTTGTGTTTCTAACTGATTTACTGGCACTTAAGGACCAAGCTCCCTCCTCCTTGCTTGTTTCCTGTTCTTAGCATGCGTGACTCTTTTTGTTGCGAGTAAATTGCTCAAGTTCACCACACACATTAATTTTCAGCAGCCTCAGCGCGGTGAGCATACCAATTTTAGCCGGAGGAGCGAGTGGAAAGAAATCAGTGGCCTTGCGAGGCGAATCGAGCTCCGTCGGACTGCGGACGCCGCATTCAAATCCGCCGTGCCTTTTGAAATGGTAATATCTCAGCACGGTGCGACGGGCAAGATGCTTCGATGTGCTCCAGTCAGGTGAAAAGGGAATTGAGGGCGGACCGAACCTGACCTGACCTGGACGCTCGCTCGTGCACCAGGGGTGCGGAGAGACAGAAGAAGCCATGGGCAATGGATGGAGCAGGGCTTTGGAGGAGGCCCAAGGGCTGGGATAGGGATTAGGGAGTCTTCCAGGAGAGAGGGATGGATGGAAAGGCAGGGAATGAGGGAGGGAGAGAGGAGGAGTGGGGAAGAGAGAAGGGGGAGGAAGAGACAGGGGGAAGAGATGTATTGAGAGAAGAGAGAACGTGAGAGAGGGAGAGAAAGTGAGAGTGAGAGAGAGAGAGAGAGAGAGAGGCAGGGAGGAGGGCTTGGAGTCTTGGCTCATGAAAGAGGTTCTCCGTAGGCACTCTACGCCTTGGCCAGCAGCCTCACTGCAGAATTACTCCACACACACACACACACACACACACACACACAAATGTACAAATTGATACATCTCCAGGAGTTTCCCTATGTTACTCATAGATGGAGAGCCCCCAGCTGACTAGTCACACACACACACACACACACAGGTAGATACATCAGTGTGTTTGCCCATATCCCTCATAAATGGAGAGCCCCTCACTCACCTGTCTCCTGACTCTCTCATACATATGCACACATAGAAAGCCAAAGGTAGGGCAGACAGGAGACAAGAGATGCTTTGTTGTTTCAGAGAGTGTGTATGTTCATACACACACACACACACACACACAGAAAGATGGGCTTGCTAGATCTCAGTTGCTTTGCATGTCAGGCATTCTCCCCTCAGTTTCTCAGTCCCAGCCCTAGTCATGTGATCTGCTGCCCAAGTCCTGTGGGGCTCTTCTTCTCTTCTTTTCTCTTCTCTTTTCTTTCCTCTCCTCTTTTTTCTTTCTTTTTTCTTCTATTCTCTCCTCTTTTCTTCTCTTCTCTTCTCTTCTCTCCTTCTCATCTCCCTTCTTTCCTCTCCTCTCCTATTCTCTTCTCGTCTAATTTCTTTTTTTATCTTCTCTCAACTCACCTTCCCTCCATTCACTTGTCAGGCACCAGTGCTGATTTGCTGTTTAATTGGTGAAATACTGTGTATGTGTGTATGTGTGTATGTGTGTATTTGTGTAGCCTGTGTGTGTGTGTGTGTGTGTGTGTGTGTGTGTGTGTGTGTGTGTGTGTGTGTGTGTGTGTGTGTGTGTGTGTGTGTGTGTGTGTGTGTGTGTGTGTGTGTGTGTGTGTGTGTGTGTGTGTGTGTGTGTGTGTGTGTGTGTGTGTCTGCGTGTGTCTGCCTGCCTGCCAGACCGAGTGGATATTGAATTAGTGCTATGTGCTGCAGCAGGCCCGAGTCAGCAGGATTGGCTTATCCAGTTGAAGGCTTCCTGGTGAACTTGTTTCAGCATCTCCACACATTGGCTGCCCCATTCACCTAAACATACAACAGCTGCAACCTCAGGAAAGTGAATGAATTACAGAGGGTTTATCACATTGCTTTCATAGGAAACTATGTGATAAACTAAATTGGGAAAACAGATTATCACATCTTGCTTCAGCATCACTGATGTTATTGTAACTTGGGATGGACAAAGAATAAACGGAAAATCTGTTTGAATCGATCTTTTTTGAATCATTTAATATTGATTCATATACCTTTTTGAATAATTTAACATCAAATGATATACCTTTTCTTGGAAGCATGAATAAAAAGTACATTAATGTAACTGCTTTGGGGTAAGGTTCTTAATTTAAACATTAATATTAAAAAAAGGCACAATGTTGGAGGATTTATATCTGAGCAGCATTGGAGTTCTAAATCAGATCGGAAATTGTATCGAATTGGGGCCTTGTGAATTGGAATTGAATTGATTCAGGAAATCAGTGGTGATCCCCAGCGCTAATTGTGCCTGTGTTAAACTCTGTGGTATACGTGAGTAGTTTGGGGAAGGGTGTTGGTGATGATAAAGCAGGTAAGGGCTGTGTTAAAGTGGACTGTGCAGCTTGAGGTCATTGTTTCAGACACCCCATCCTGGCAAAGATCTCTTTGACACCCCATGCGTGTCAGAGATCTTTGCCAGACATGGTCTCTGGTCATTGGCCATTTCCAGTGAGGTGGGTGTGAGTGTCACCTCAGCGACCTGTCCTAATTTAGAGGAGGAGATAGACAGAGAGAGAGAGAAAGAGAGAGAGAGAGTGAGATGGAGAGAGAGAGACGTTCCCTGTGGAGCGAGGCGAGAGTGACATGTCGTGCCACTCATGGACCACTCACTATCTGTCCCCGGCTGCTGCTGTGGACACACACACACACACACACACACACACACACACACACACACTCCTGTTCCCATACGGCTGCCACGTCACCGGCGGTGTCAAAACACATCTCTAATTTGCCCAATGGATTGCACATGCTTGTCCATACAGGCAGTAACTTGCATACACACACACACACACACACACACACACATACATGACTGAGCCCTTTTGGAGAGGACTAATGGCCCAGGCTGAGACCTTGGCTGACTGGCTTTGTGTTGCGTCATGACAACAGCAGCGGCCCCGAAGACGGCTACTCTGGGCGAGGCAGCAGAGGAGTAAGGTTCGTGTGTCGAGAGCGGAGACCTCAGCGGTGACTACAGTCCTCATAGAAAACATCAGAGTAAAGCGAGGTCAAGGGCTGGGCGGCTTAGACCCCCCCACACACACACACACACACACACACTGCGTAGCCGCTTCAGTTTGATCGCACTACGACACTATTTATCTAGCAGATTTGCTCAGTGCTGTTGCTGCAGTCTGAGTGCCTCAGTTCACTGCCGGTGGCCACATTCCACTAGTCGAGCGCATTCTTCCGTGACACTGCGCTCAGTTCCGAAAGTAAATAATGCCTCAAATGTTTCACTATGGGCTCGTTTTAATTCCATTCACAAGTCTGTCCAGGCAGTAATCCGGTCGGTGGTGGAGCGCTTTTCTGTAAGCTGGTAAAGCAGCCGTCGAAAGGTCGGTGTGTTTGTTCTAAACATGAGCCTATGAGGGTGACGGTCATGGCTACCTCAGCTGCTTTGTTTTGGAGGCCAGCCAGTTGGCTTAGTCTTAGCCAAAGTTGGGCTACATGACGTCGTCTGAAGACATTGCACATTGGCTTCGGCAAGGCTTCTGTTGCAACCACCTGGACAAATACAACGGCTACAATGCAGGATGGGATTATGGGGGAGCTGTTGGTTAGCATGGCTGTAAAACGCCATACAGTACAATGCCAGTTTATCTCAACCGCTTGTGGTTATTTTTGCCTCTGTGTGTGTTGGTCAGTACCCTGCAGTACCAGTCCCACAGTTCTTGCCTGTTAGTTTGTAATAAAAAAAAGAAGAAAAATATAATCAGCAAAACGTTTCCAAACGCTTGCAGTTTGTTTGGACCCAACCATGCAAGCTTTTAACCATGTCATGAGTATCAGGGTGGGGGGCTAGTTGGTTAGTGTGGTTTAGTATGGTTTCAGCACTGAAACACACACACACACACACACATACAGAGAAAGACACAGACACACACACACACACAGATGAGAGTGGAGGAGGGACGGATGGCACCCGTAGTGAATTACACACGCCGTTGCGTATTTGGGTTGATATATTCTTTAAGGGCCCATGGGAAATGCTGGAGCTCTGAGGCACTGGAGAGACTGTTGGAGCCTTAGTGAGATGTAGCGAGACTCACTGAGACTGAGGGAGAGGGAGACGTTGGCTGTCTGTGCTGCCGGCCAGTGCTCACACAACAGCTGCCATTGTTGTCACCGCCCGGTTTCAAAATGATTTGAAATGGGATCTTGGGCGCATAGATCCTAGTCGGTGTTCAATTTGGTTACAGCATGTGTGTGTGTGTATGTGTGAGAGAGAGCCGCCATCTGCATTAGCATTTAATTACTGTTTTTAGTAATCAATTCAATTCTGTGGGGTGTTTGTTTCAGTTGGGCTCAAGCTTTCATTTTTAATAATGTATAATTAGTGTGGCTGTGCACTGCACATTTCCAGAGCTGTTTGACAGGGCTGCTGGAATTTGGATTGGAAATGCATCCTTTCCATGAAGGCAATGAAGTTGGGAGCAGTTCCGTGTGTGTGTGTGTGTGTGTGTGTGTGTGTGTGTGTGTGTGTGTGTGTGTGTGTGTGTGTGTGTGTGTGTGTGTGTGTGTGTGTGTGTGTGTGTGTGTGTGTGTGTGTGTGTGTGTGTGTGTGTGTGTGTAATGGGTCTTCTTTTGAGCTGAGCAGTGTGAGTGTTTTCAAGGTCAGACTCCAGAGCATGACTCAGTGCTGAGAATTTCTCTGCAATCTTTAGTACGGTGCAAAGGCAATATAACAAGTTTACAGTATAACAAACACAACAAACTTTATTTCACCTAATCAGTTGTAATGGGCATTATCAGCACAATCACCGTGCGCGCATGAGTGTGTGTGTGTGTGTAGAACCCACTGTGGGGGCTCAGGTGAGTTGAATTAGGGGTGGCCGTCAGCAAGTCTCTGGAATGCTGAACTTAATACAGCATCTCCACGGTAAATGTTGGCTCAATTGTTGCGTTGCCATGGTTTCAGGTCTCCGCGTGGTAACTGATAGTGCTGGAAGAGTGTCATTTCCTGCTCCAGGCAGCGAATGGCATTACTGTTTACTCACACTCTCTCTTCAGAGGACTACACAAGAACTTGATAAGCAATGAAGGTCAATACTTTAAAAGTACCAAACGATTCAAAGAGAAAATGATATGTTGTTAAAACATTCAAAATGCCTAATTAACAAGTGCCTAACGTTCAGAGGCACTTATATTCTAACAGCCAAAAACAAACCACTGTTGGTGTTTTGTTTGGTGTGTCAACATTGAGATTTCCCGTCCATAGAGGAAGTGTGGTTGGTTAGTTCATAATGTAGGCCCTACACACAGTAAACAAAGGCCTCTCCTCAAAACTTGTGTTAAGTTTGCTTTACTCTTATCCTAGATGATCAGACTGTTTAAGTTTTCATTTGCTTTGAGCTTTAGCGATCATGTTTCAAAGCTTTTTTTATTTGAATGTTGTTAAGAAACTCTACTTTCCTGCCTAGATCAGAGGGCAGAGTCAACAGGCATCTCTTTGTACATCTCTTTTTGCATATTTGTTACAGGACACACATGCAGTTTGCTAGTTAGTTGTCATTTCAGTAGCACTGCCTTTGAAATGCCCCGCTCAAAACCATGTGAAGTAGGCCAGGTCAACCAGTGGCCCTCTTCTAAAGACCACACAACACACATGTGTTTTTTTCAGCAGGCAGTAGGGTTGAGAGGCCTTTCTCTTTTCCTCTTATGATCTCTCCATCCATCTTTCTCACTCTTTCCATCTCTCTTGTTCTGTCTCTTTTTCTCATTCTTTCTCTCTCTCTCCCTCCCCCTGCTAGAGATGTGTGGTCCGAAGAGAGAGATGGGGGTGGCCTATCTGGACCCCCACACTCTTTCTCTCTCTCCTTTCATCCTCTTTACCTTTTGCTCTCAGTTTCTTGCTTTGTATCTTTCTCGCTCTCTCTTTCACTATTTCTCTTCCTCCCCCAGCCCTCTCATCGTTGTTCACAGCCCAGAGAGAGAGAGAGGAGCTGCTTGGACCATCACCCTATTTATATATCTCCCCTTTCTCTCTCTCTCTCACTCTCTCTCTCACTCTGTTTCTCCCCACCCACCTTATTGTTGTAGCCCAGAGAGAGGGGGTGGTATAGAGAGGAGGATAGAAAAGAAACATGAAACGATGGAGGGTCCGCGCATCCCCTCTCTCTCCCAGGCCTGTGAACAATGACGAGAGGGGTGAAGGAAGAGTGAGCGGGAGAGAGAGGGAGGACGAGATCCTCACTGATTCTTTGTTCCTCGGAGTGATTGCAGTGTGTGTGTGTGTGTGTGTGTGTGTGTGTGTGTGTGTGTGTGTGTGTGTGTGTGTGTGTGTGTGTGTGTGTGTGTGTGTGTGTGTGTGTGTGTGTGTGTGTGTGTGTGTGTGTGTGTGTGTGTGTGTGTGTGTGTGTGTGTGTGTGTGTGTGTGTGTGTGTGTGTGTGTGTGTGTGTGTGTGAGCACTTAGTCATCCATGAGCGCCGCAGCACTATGAGAACGGCCCATTACATGCAGACCAACTACAGGAACTTTTCTGTGTTGCTGTGGCTGATTTGTTTACATTGTCTGATTTCCTCACACAATGGATAGAGAGAGCATTGTGAACTGCCAGCTAAATGCATTTCCATAGCGTTTCTTCTCCTTCTTTTCTTCTCTTTCTCTTTTTCGTTATCTCTCACTTCTCCCCTTTGGAATACATTTATTCAAGTGGTGAGGAGGATATCATTGTTCCTGTTGTCATCCCACATTTTGACTGACATTGTTTGCTCTGGTGGACAGTCAGTCTCCACCATTCTGGAGCAGGAAGCAGGAGAGGCACTGTGCCTGCATCAGTAAAGCCCAGTTAAGGCTCACCTGGTTCACGCCCATCTCTGATCTCCTGATTTGATGTTTTTCTCCTGTCCATCATCTCCCTCCAAGCCAGCTAAGGCATATGGGCATATTGGGCAGCCGTGGCCTACTGGTTAGCGCTTTGGACTTGTAACCAGAGGGTTGCCGGTTCAAACCCCGACCAGTAGGCACGGCTGAAGTGCCCTTGAGCAAGGCACCTAACCCATCACTGCTCCCCGAGCGCCGCTGTTGTTGCAGGCAGCTCACTGCATCGGGATTAGTGTGTGCTTCACCTCACTGTGTGTTCACTGTGTGCTGAGTGTGTTTCACTAATCTAGGATTGGGATAAATGCAGAGACCAAATTTCCCTCACGGGATCAAAAGAGTATACAGTATATACTTATACTTATACAAACAGAGATTAGAAAAGTTTGGAAAAGTTTCTCATAGGCTGCCCTGCAGAGTGAGGATTAAGTAGG
>NW_027468650.1:30853844-30868844 GCF_046254945.1 Alosa pseudoharengus | reverse complement strand
CAGTAATTTGAAAGTGATTGCAGTACCAGTTTTGGCCACAATCTTACATATGGTTCCTTTAACTTCCGCATTTGCGCTGCACATTAAAAACTTATTTTCTTCGCATTAACAAAATATTCGAGAGTGGAGACAGAGAGGGTAAAACAGCGTTTCTTAAACTGGGTCGCGGAGACATGCCAGGTGGGGCGCGAACTGACGTGATAAACAGGAGTTTTTTTATTTTTTTTTTTATCTGTAGCATAGGCCCAGGTAGCACCCGATGCGCAATGGACGCACTGTGTTATTCATAGGGAAGCGCTCGTATCAAGGCAGCTTAGTTAGTCCCGACCTGAATGAGCTTTTGAACGAGGTTATGAGAGTGGTGAATTTCATCAAGACCCGGCCCTTAAAAGCGTTTCTATTCTCCGCACTTTGAGAGGAGATGGGAGCTGACCAAAAGGCTGTACTGTTTCACAGTGAGGCAAGGTGGCTTTCCCGAGGTAAAGTGCTGTCGCGCGTTTGAGCTCCGAGTCGCCTCTTCTTGGAGGAAGAGCGCATGTTTGAATCTGCAAGCACGTTCACTAATAAACATTATCTTGACGAAGCTGGCCTATCTTAGCGATATATTTGGAAAGCTCAATGAGTTAAATCTCCAGTTACAAGCACCTAGCAGATAAGATCACTGCATTCAACAAGACGATTGTGTGTGAGATTAGGTGCAGATCTATTTAAAATCATTATATTCAGCACATTTGTAGGCCTATCATATGTTGACTATTGATGAGATTTGTATCATATGTTTATGACCACTATTCTCGACAAAATTGATAAAAATAAATATTAATAAAACAATTTAAAAAAAACTTGTTAACAATTGGTGGTGTTGGGGGTACTCCGGAAGATCATAATGTCTCAGGGGGTACATGCCTGTTAAAAGTTTGGGAACCACTGCCAATTGAGTAGAAAGGATTATTATATAATTTTTCCATGCATTCTTCCATTTTTGTTGAGTTTTTGCAGATTACATTGTTGTTGAAGATTTAGAAGTTTGTGAGGCTATGTGGTGCCCAATGCTCTGGTCGTGTGACTGGAGTTCCTGTTTAATGGCGTTGATGCACCTTGCAGTCAGATCGTTTTATCAAATGTACTTAACAATCTCTCTAGATCTTTGAAACATGATATTATCAAGAAATAAAGGGTATTGAAATAAGAGTGTGTTTATAAGTTTTAAGTGTTTTAAATAGATGACCTTACATTTTATAATGTAATTTAATTAATGGTGTACTTCAGACCTTCAGGCTTTTAAGTGCTCTCTACTTGTCTGAGTGGATGAAGCTCTAGATGTTAAATGAAGAACATTTTGGCCTTGAAATAGCCTCTTCATCATGTTTAGTAGCTACTGTGTGGAATGGTACCCCTCTCTTAGGATACTTCCTTGATGCTGTGGCACAGTGAGAGACCTGAACAAATAGAATGTGTTTGGCTGGGCTATATTAGCCTGGGTTGCCATGGCAAAGAGAATAATGTGGATAGGGGCCTGCCGTGGCATCTCTGAAGAGGAAGTTCTTTTGTTGACCCGTCACATCTTATGAAACAGAGTTGTTGCCGCCCGCTTTGTGCTTGACTGGGTCAAGTGCTGCTGCGCGCAGCCCTAGTTGCTGAATGCGGGACCACGGCCCAAACCTGAGTGGGTTCTCCCGGTGTCCTGTCAAGTTAGCCTAGCGTTGTTTTCCTGTTGTGTAAGACTGGCTGGAAATGTTCAGGAAGAAAGTTCACTGGATTGAGGGCATGTGGGCTGAACTGTCTCAGTAGCTTTTTACATCACACCACATCCCAGAGCTTGTTCAAGTGATGTGATGTTCAACCACTCAAGGTAAAAGTGCAGATTTAGCAGTATGCTGAGGAGTGCACACAGGGCTGTGGTTTTTAAAGCACCTAAAGCACCTTTCCTACAGTGCTGAAAAAGCTGTCTTGTGTTGTATTCTAAACAACATGGGCAGTTTTACATTAAAGATTTCTTCCTTTGGAAGGGGATTGTGTGTGTGTGTGTGTGTGTGTGTGTGTGTGTGTCTGTGTGTGTGTGGGGGGTGGGGGGGGTGTTGGGGGAGGAGAGCATGCTCACTTTTCGCTGCAGTCTGTCTCTGTCTTGTGCTGTGGCTGCACTGAACCAGACAGTGATTGGTGAGAACGAGATGCGTGAGAATTGATGCTAATTGGATGGTTGTGTCCCATCGCCAGGCCTTGCTCACAGCAGTAACGTCCCAGAATATCGAGATCCACGAGGGGACCGTCCTCCAGGCAGTGCGGACATGCTACAACATCTACCTGGCCAGCAAGAACCTCATCAACCAGACCACGGCCAAGGCCACGCTCACCCAGATGCTGAATGTCATCTTCGCCCGCATGGAGAACCAAGCAGTAAGTCTCCTCCGCACGTCTCAAACAGCAATACGGGGGGGAAACACTTGTTCTAACCTGTGTTTTTTTTCTTCTTGACTGGAACTTCTCCCTTCCCCCCTCCTTCTCGAAATATAGCTTACAAATCACAAGATTACTTGGGCTATGGCTTCCAGAAAGCGTGATCGTCAGGTAAAGAGTATAGGACTGCCTTGAATTATTGCTTGGTCTTCCCTCCTCTGGTTGTGTGCTTTGGCTTCATCCATCAGTACTTTATTCTACCGTAGTTCTCTTCTCTCTCTCTGATGTCGTGTTCTTTAAAACGTGCTTGCCGTGGCTTACGTTCTTTTTGCCTGCAACTTTGTTTCCACATCCAACGTCATTCAGTTCTATATTTAAGTGTGTGTATGAATGTTATTTTCATCCTTTTGAGTTTGACGACGGTCATATGTGCGAGCGGGAGCGTGTGTGTGTGTGTGTGTGTGTGTGTGTGTGTGTGAGTATGAACAACAGGAAAAAAACACGCTGAGGATGAGTTAAAATAACAGCACAGATGTTCAGCATACATTTTGTGGGTTTTTAATAGATCCCCCACATTCTGGTCAACTGGTGACCTTTTAACCTATTCATTGTTGATTTTATTAATTGTGTATATAGCGTAAAAAAACTGTTTGATCTGTGCCTCAGTCAGCAAGTTGGGCTTACATAGTTTGGCTGTGAAACAAACAACATTGACTCTGCATCCTTTGACAATTTTGTCTTGCTATGGGAGAGACTGAACTCTGGGGCCCCTTGCTATCTTCGTTTGATGTGGCTAAACTTGAGAAGCGATAGACTCGTGACCCTCCTTAATTAGCCCACTCCACAGCGGTGACGGGCCCTCGACAGGCGTTCCGTGCCTGGCCGGTTAATGCACGCCACATCACATCGCCATGTGATAATTGTGCGACGAGCCTGTGCCACGTTCATTAGGACAGATTAAAATGCGAGAGAGTGCTTCTGAAACGCTTCCAGGGGAGTTTATCCATGAGCTGCATACCAAATGTGCCAGATTTCAGCTGTACACAAGACTGCGGTTAAAAAAAAAAAAAAAACCCTAGCTGCCTTAACCATGATGCCATAAAGGAATAGATATTTAAGGGTTGGGATCAAGCTCTCCGTGTTGGCAGTCTATTACCCTCACTACACCCACACATGTAATCGCTGTGCATATGGTAACTCGGCTGGGCTGAACGATCTCTTTGATTACTGCATAAATATTGCCTTAGTGAGGAACAGGCATGCAGGTTATTTCTGGTGGCTCCTTCAGCCTGGTTAGCGTTGGTGTTAATCATGAATAATTTAACATCTGATATCTTTTCCCTGGATGTTTTGCTTCGAGGAACTTCCTTGTTTTGATTACAGGAGTGTGTCAGTGTCTCAGTTGGTTAATTCTCATTTCAAAATCTATTTAGATAGTAGATACCCTTTGTATTACTACAGTAAGCACTATGTATCCAAGGTCACTAAATCCCTTACAGAATTTGCAGGTCCACTGAGTTGAGCTAATCTTAAGCTTGATTATGGTTACATACTGTACATGAATACATAATACATGAATACAGATTTAATGTCCTATAAAGTAGCAAGAGTTTTCAGGGAATTTGTGTGGAAGACAAAGGAACGTTGAGCATGGGTCATACAAGTTTATACAAGGACACTTAGACAGGCTGCAGGCTAAGAGACCACTTAGCTTACGACCTCACAAAAAAGCACTCAGCAAGCCAGATAAACAGTGTGTGTGCGCCATTATGTTCAGTATAAAAAGGTTGGACGAGAAGGCTGCATTTTCTTCCATAGAAGCATAGTGCAAGCCCCTAAGACACATCATTTCTAAGTACATCTCTTTCTGGGAAGACAAACAGCCTGGTAATGAAACACTGTGAACGGGGTGGAAGAGTTTGAAATGTTTAACCTTTAATGGTGTTTGCAGTCTGTTGACTTGTGAGAGCAGGTCTTTTTATGCCTTTACTGTTTCTTCAAGATCTAACGGTGCTTGGGGGTGGGGGGTGCCATATAAGCATCACATACATAAGTCTACTGTTGAGTTATGCCATTCTTTTGTTTTAAACAGTACAGCCCAACACAAGTGCATCAGTCGATGACACGAAGCATGGATGCTTTGCTTTTGCATTAGACCGGATCATTCTTTCATATGCATGTCCTTTGATTTCCATGTAACAATGCATTTGTCGACACATACACAAACTGAGATGATTGATTGAGCGTGTTTCTGTCTATGGTTCTCTGAAACGTTGGCTCCTGGGCCTGCTCTAGGTGTCCTGAGCCCTTGCTTGGCTTTGGGCCCGAGTCTCGCCTGTGGATGCAGGTGCTAACAAGTTTGGAATTGCAGGGGGTTGTGAGGTGGTGTGTGAAATTATTGTGTCAAAGTATAGTAATCCTTTGCCTGTGTGTTTGTGTGTTCTGTACGTGTGTGTTGTGTGGGGTGTGCATCTGTGCGTGTGTTTGTGTGAATCTGTGTGTCTGTGTGTCCATCCATGTCTATGTGTGTATGTGTTTGCTTGTGTGAATCTGTTTGTCTGAATCTCTGTATGTATCTGTGTGTGTGTGTGTGTGTGTGTGTGTGTGTGTGTGTGTGTGTGTGTGTGTGTGTGTGTGTGTGTGTGTGTGTGTGTGTGACCCCCTCCCCACCCCCAGCTCCAGGAGGCAAAGCAGATGGAGCGCGAGCGGCACC
The DNA here is from genome assembly GCF_046254945.1 of Alosa pseudoharengus. NCBI lineage: Eukaryota > Metazoa > Chordata > Actinopteri > Clupeiformes > Clupeidae > Alosa > Alosa pseudoharengus. The sequence continues at coordinate 30,863,734 of NW_027468650.1, read as the reverse complement.
GGCAGCACTCCCCCCTCAGTCAGCAGGAGCCGGACTCTCCCCAGCAGCCCCAGACGCCCCAGACCCCGCAGACCCCTCAGACCCCGCAGACGCCCCAGACCCCTCAGCAGCAGCAGCATGCCAGCAGCAGCACGCCTCCAGCCAAGGCACCCCCACCCCTGCCACCGCCCCAGGAGCCCGCCGAGGGAGGGGGGAAGAGCGAGGCCGAGACCGAGACCGAGCAGGGCAATGGGGGCTCCGCCGAGACCCCCCACTACGAGAACCCCGAGCCCGAGAACGGCTCCGAGTTCTGCGCCGCCGAGAACGAGCAGACTGAAGCTGACCAGGCCACCGCCGCCGCCGCGCAGAGTGAGTAGAGTCTGTGCAGCCACATGTGGATGGGAGCACACACACACACACACACAGAGTCACACTCACACACACACAGTCACACTGACACATGCACGTTCATTCATATAAACACACTCAGATACACACGTATTACGGCTGAAGCATAGTATGAAATTAATTCATAGAAACATGGGTTGAGTCAATAACCCTTTCTTGCATTAATGCATTATTTTATGCATTAATTTAATTTAATTTAATTCGTTTCATGTATTTGGTGGTGGTAATGGTCCGCTCTATTGTTTTTGAAACATTTCCAAGGATTAAAGTTCTCCGTCATACGACGGATTTCCGTCAATTTGATTTTAGAAATGTCATATTTGAGATCGATGCAGATCCGATGAGAAAAAAAATAGTCCCCGGGACTATCACCTTTTCTTTTCCTTTTTTTAAGGCAACTACAAATATTAGGTCCGATGAATTAATGTGTGTGATGGTAAATGTTTAAAGACCTAATAGTGTTCTTGAGAAGCCTACCTCAGCCATAAGTTCCGCTTTGTTTATGTTGTAGCTACACGCTTGTCTCATTGGCCTGGGGCGTTTGCTTAAAAAAAAGAACACGTATGGAGGACTAATAACGGTCTAAAAGTTGGATTATAGTGACACAATCGAGACAGCTGATGAGGTTGGCCAATCCGTTTAACTTTTTTGGATATGATATTGTGAGCTCTATGTGCGAATTCAGAGAAGAAGCGTAGGCTGTGTTCTTTCCGTGCATCAATGTAGACAATTTCTTACTATCGCGAACTCTTGTCAGGGGAGGTCATTCATTTTTGGGTGTCACCTATGACTTGAACAGATAGCCTGCTATGCCACCCCATGTAGGCTACTATTATTGTTACAGTTTTTAATCAATGCAACTAACATTATGTGTAAAGCGACGCAATATAAACCGTATGAAATGTATTATCCCGTCTGTTATGACATGTACAACAATGTTTTTCACAATTTGCGACGGAAGGTTTTGACTGAGCATGTTAACATAAAATAATAATAATATTGTCATCATCGCGAACTGTTTAGTAAGGGGGTCAGTCGTGTTTGTGACGCACAGACAGCCTTGTAGCCTATTTTGCTTAGGCCTCACTTTTAACGACAGTAGGTTGTGAGTGTATGTTGACAAAAAATAACCATGCAATCAAAATAGTCAACTTAAAACTTTGCTATAAAATATTATTAATTTATAGCACAAAACCATAACCAGTAGGCCTACCAGAACCTCGCATATTAGCGTCATTTGTGTGCGTCTATTTGGCAAGGCCACTAGCTATCATGGATGCGTTGTTGCTAAAGGATCAGCGTTGTTGAAGCATCAGCTCTGGTCTGAAGCACTGGTGTGAAGTCGTACGCAAGTAAAGATGAGCAAGTTTACCTGTGCAAGTTCACATAAGGACACCGACAAAGGCAACCATGTCCTATTGTCTCCATGCCAATCTTTAACAGAAAAAATGTCAGATATCTCAATGAACCACAATGACATCAATAGATGGTAAGGTGTTAAGTGTGTTTGAATTCCCTTCCTTGTAGCATCCATTTCTGCATTCTACAGTGGGGACAAGTTCACCTTGTTTAATTATATTTCCTTATTATCTGCATACTTGAGGTTGGAGATATTAAGGCATATCAAGTTTCTCACATACTGGAACTTCAAGATACTGTACATAGCCTTATGATTTTCTTATTCAGTTCTGCACTGGACTTGAATTACGACAAGCTAACCATCGCAAAGTGTTCTGATGCTGGGAACAGGCAGGTATGGGCAAAAATACATCAGAATGTATTTCAAAATAAAATACCTAATACCCTCATTTTTAATGTATCAAAATAAACTACAAAATACAGTAACCATATTATGTATCAAAATAAAATACTGTATTTTTGTATTTAGAAAATACTCAAAATACTTTTTTCAAGGAAGTATGAAAGCACTGCAAAAAAGCTTTTTAATATCCCAAATATTTAGCCTATTAAAATTATATAGTAAAAAACAATACAATTTGGCCCGTCATACCAAAAAGTATACCGTATGCAAGTTCATGTAGTGTGATAAGAAGAATAATTCAAGAATTTACATTTACATTTAGTCAGCTGATGCTTATCCAAAACGACTGACAGAGCTTTCAATTAACCACATTATAATCAATAGGCCAAAATCATAATTGTGTATCTGTGCCGAATTTCGTAATTCAAGTCCAGTGCAGAACTGAATAAGAAAATCATAATTCATTTAATTAAACAAGGTGAACTTGTCCCCACTGTAGAATGCAGAAATGGATGCTACAAGGAAGGGAATTCAAACACACTCAACACCTTACCATCTATTGATGTCATTGTGGTTCATTGAGATATCTGACATTTTTTCTGTTAAAGATTGGCATGGAGACAATAGGACATGGTTGCTTTTGTCGGTGTCCTTATGTGAACTTGCACAGGTAAACTTGCTCATCTTTACTTGCGTACGACTTCACACCAGTGCTTCAGACCAGAGCTGATGCTTCAACAATAGCCGTCACTGAAAAGCTGTTAGTGTCTTTGAACACAGCTGTTCTCACATTAGCTGATTGCGATAAAAATAAACCATTGTTGCCTAATTACCAATTATTCATTACACCTGTGTGTAGTATCTACTTTTTTAGTGTGTTTCACATATAGTATTTTGCAGTATTTCTAAAATACAAAAAAAAAACACCAATAAAGTATTTTGATACAAAATACAGAGCCATTTCCTTCAACCCAATAAAATACAAATGACAAAATACTATTTTGTATTTGAAATACAAATACATATTACATGTTTCAGAAATACTACCCATCCCTGGGAACAGGCAGATTAGCCTACATCTTTATAGTTGACCATATGATGACATACTTAGGTTAATACTGTATTTCACCAGTTAGGGCATCAAAATGGCCAGCAGCGGCACTGTGTAGCCTATCTTGACAAGTTCTGGGTTACAATATACAGGTAGTGGGCTCTCTGTTGATTTTAATGAGTAGGCCTAAGCCTAAAGTTACAGCATTTCTATCACAATTGACCAGACTTCGACCTTTTGTCTGCTTTTAACAAAATTCTGGCTATGATTGTTCCTTGTATTGCATCATGAGCCATCACTGCGCCTATTGCATTCTACTGTTGTTAGCCTTAAGCCTAGCTCAGTCATTATGTTATACCACATCGCCCTCCATTAGAAGGAATGAGCTGCATTGAGCATAATAAACTGCATTTAGAATTCCAGAATTCAATTTCTAGATATTTTGGTAAAAGTAACTTAAAAGTAATACAATAGTAGTGTAATGCCTTACAATTCAGAGACAGTAATATTATAATGTAACAAATTACTTTGACGATTTTGAAGTAACTTGCCCAACACTGCCTGTAGGTGGCATTAATTATATAGTAAGTGTACCCTGTAGCCTCGTTTTGGTTTAAACAATGGCCGCCGTGTGAATAAGGCGAATACTCCCTTTACTTTGCTGTTTGCATCTTTTTGTACATTAAAAACCAATAGGTCGCGACCGCAAAAGGGGTGCTATCTCTATAGGTAGATATGAACAACGTATGCCTTATGGCCTGAAAAAAGTTCAGTCAAACGATTTTTTTTCACTTTAATCCCTGCATTTCTGGGATGGGAAGAAAAGATGGTGGAGCGTTCATCTCCTTTGACCTTGACATTTCTCTTGAGTTCTCTTTGTTGAAATATCAATGAACTGGCTGTTGCGTAAGAACCGAATGGTGCCTCTGTGTCTCTGCACATTATATCAGTGGGGCTGTACTAACCTTCAGTGTCTAAATGTTCTCATTAAAGACCAAATTAGAAAACGCATGGAGCCAGGGGGACCATAACAGCAATGTTACAGAACAGCCAAGCACGTTAAATCTTCATTTTAATAATTGCTAAGTCTTCACAGGTGCAGCACAGAACAGCATGGACGCTGTTGTGGAAGAAGGGACTCCGAACTATGAAGAAAAGGCCCAGGAGATTGTTCAGAGCATCCTGCAGGAAGTGGTCAACACAGTGGCAGGAAGTGAGTTTGGTTTCATGCACTGGGGCTGGTTAGGGGTGTTCCATGTACAGTAGGTGAATTAGTGACAAACAAGACTAAACTAATTCAGAGTAAGTGCCAGTCCTTCTTATAGAAGGTATTCAGGCCTTATAGACTTTAATGTATTAGTTAGGATTGCCGCATTGCTGGCTGACAAGGGAGGACTGTTTGTAGCTTTATGGAAGTGAAGTGACTAACCACAATAACTCCTTATGCTGGCAAGCACTTGAAGCTTGTCCTTGTAGTCGGTGCTATTTTTACACATGCATATTCCACCACCCCCAAAGGTCACTGCCTGGACCCTGTTCATCTGTGTTCAGATGCCAAGGATGGGGGCGGCGAGGCCGAGCCTGAGGTTGAGGCCGAGCCTGAGGTTGAGGCCGAGCCTGAGGTCGAGGCCGAGTCGGTCGAGGCCGAGCCGGCCGAGGGCACCCCGAACTCACTGGAGGACGAGGGGACGCTGGGCAGTGACAGCGAGAATGTGCACGCCAACGGCATCCCCGGCACGCCCATCTCGGCCAGCTTCACTCCGTCCCTGCCTGACGACAGGCTGTCCGTCTCCTCGAACGACACTCAGGTGAGAACACACGGTTGCGCACTTCCTCAGGTACCGCCAGGTTCTGAAGATCGTTCAGAATCAAAGCATTGAAATAAATGATCCTGGCCGATCCAGCTGTGGACACTCTTTGCCTTGTTTACTTCGTTCTTTTGGACGTGCGCAGACTGCGCACACATAACCAACTTCTTGGATGCATCCAGCAAGGATCTGGTTGGACTCTTTGAACCATATCTGTGCCGAAATCGGAGCTAGATCTTGGCCGAATCCGCATCAATGCAAGCTGGTGTGCCGTCGAGGCTTTCCAGCTCCATCCTGCAGGTTTTAGTCGTAGCGGTAATCAAACGCACATGGTAGTAATGTGCGCACAGTGCACACCCGATGTCCCTCAGGGCCAGCATTAGCAGCATCAGGTCTGCTAGACTGAGCCAGACTCCGTGGTAGGTCTCCAGATGCAGCCTACAACAGCCAGGAGTTAGAGCAGTGGGCTTTTAACTAAAGGAGTGGAGGATGGTGTTTGGTTGCTAGGCTACAGGGCTGTGCGCTGCTGATTTAACCTGCTGACAGCAGTGGGTCTTATGTGGGCTAATGACTATTTGTGTGGCCAAGTGTTTCATCTGATGACTTGTGTTCACAAAACCAATGAATCCAATGAATTTGAATTAAAGTTGCTAGGTTTGATGAATATAAGTAGGTCTACAGGAATCCTAACTAACTATGAAATTTGAACTTTGAACTGTGTTAAATGACAACAACAAAGCATGTTTGTTTGATTTTTTCAGTGCCAGTGTTGATGTTTGTTTTTTATTATATTTAACTACTCTGCTTTGTTGTGTTTTAGGAATCGGGAACTCCAGGGCCTGCACCTGGTGCCAAGTTCTCCCACATTCTGCAAAAGGATGCCTTCTTAGTTTTCCGCTCTCTCTGCAAGCTGTCCATGAAGCCCCTCTCCGATGGTCCCCCAGATCCAAAGTAAGCCTCCTTCCCACCCCTGCATAAAACCTCCCTCCTGAGAAAATACACTATGACACATGCAGTGCACACTGTTTCCCCCCACTGGACATAACCAGAGGGCCTAATCACATCTGAGCTGGTTCAATACAATTTGTGAATGTGGTTGCCAACTGGGTTGCATTCACAGAGGACTGCAACTTTTCCAAATCTGATTGGCATGCTATGTGTAAGTGGATTTAGTGAATCTGGTTTGTGTATGTAATTCAATCCAAGATGGCTGGTGTCCTGCATAATGCTGCCGTGGCCCTGGGGAGACCTAGAGGGAGAGAGATGGCGCTGTGAGAGGGGGAGAGATGGCGCTGTGAGAGGGGGAGAGATGGCGCTGTGAGAGGGGGAGAGATGGTGCTGTGAGAGTGAGAGGTGCTTACTCTTGGTGTCAGGAATAGTCCTTTTCCCAAAAGAGCTGAGCTGTCATGGTGTGTGTGTGTGCGTGTGCGTGTGCGTGTGCGTGTGTGTGTCTGTGTTTTTAAGTCTGTGTATGAAAAAGTGTCCAATTTTCTGGGTGCACAAATATGTGAGAGGGGAGAGTGTCTATTTGTGTGCAAGAGAGGGAATGGAAGATAGAGGGGGAGAGAGAGAGGGAAAGAAAGAGAGAGAGAGGGAGAGTGCGAAGGGCATAAGAGACAGAGATGTTTCAGACAAAGGCATTTAGAGAACAGTCATTCATTTCCATCAGGCACGCATGGCGGTGGAGAGCAGCTCTGCCTGGCTGCAGTGTCTGTCGCTGCAGTATTGATCTTTCTGTGTGATAGAGAGACTGTGGCCTTCCACACCATCACCCCAGCCCTCCAGCACACACACACACACACACACACACACACACACACACACACACACACACACACACACACACACACACACACACACACACACACACACACACACACACACACACACACGCACACTCTCACACCCAGACACCCACAACCCTGCCCCAAGAGATTTACCTCACAACTACTTCAACTGACAACTTTGAAATCAGATAGCAAGAAAGAATGATTTTCTGTCTTAATAGAAGGCTATCTGAGGGTGTGGCAGCAGACAAACCATATCAGGAGTGGGATAGTGTGGAATAATCTTTACAGTGTTTTTATGACACAACTCTGCAGATTATTGCCCAAGTATTAGTGCCTATGCCACATTGCTGAAGTATCCATTAAGTAAATAAGACCTGCCTTACCAGATGATTTTAAAATGCAATATTCATTCACAGTTGCAGATGTTGAGTTTCTACCTTCATTGTTTTTTGGTACAGTCTTCTAAAGTGTATCTATTTCTAAATCAGTCCCTCAATAGCAGTCAGCGGTTGTTTGAGGGTGTTGTCGTGTTGTTGGGCCGGTTTGAGGGTGTTGTCATGTTGTTGGGCCTGTTTGAGGGTGTTGTCGTGTTGTTGGGCCTGTTTGTTCTTGGCCAGAGAGCCCGCACGCTGAAGAGATGCAGTGATTCAGCTGTTTGACGTCCTCCATATTGATTGCTTTGGGGGACTGGTGCGACCGTCCAGTCTCAAAATGAGAAATGGTGTTGCGCCACCAGAATACTCATTCCAGCCTTTTAAAAGGTCCTCCATGCTCAGTGTGGAGGTTATTTATGGCTGAATTATTGTGCGTTTTCTAGATGTATGGCTCAGTGTTTGCTGAGTCATTTGAAACAAACAAATGTATGTTTCTGTTGACAAACAAACGCGGACATGATTAAGTAGTAACATCCGCTTTGTCGTGTTTACAGGGGAAAAAAACAGCGTTTATTTTGTTACTTTTTTGTAAAATCTGGTTTAATCCAATTCTGTGGCGGGAAGTGAACAGGAGAGCATTAAATCTTGCGTGTAGAAAGAGCCGTTGTCCACTGGGCACGCTTGCACCCATTGTCCCGCTCTGAAGGTATGTCATATAAATCACTTCCTGTCATTGTTCAAACTATCTATTAGAATTCTGCTGGTTTTACAATGTAGCGAAAACATGTCTAGACCTCAATGTTGTGAGAACAGTATATTACAGGGATCTCATGATACAATTTCATAATATGTTGTGTTATAGTGCTCTATTTACCAACACAGATGTGCCTGAGAATCTTAAATTGTGTAGCCTATATTTAGTGACCTAACATATTGATTAATGATGTCTGGATTTTACTGAGACTGGAACACTGAACACGGGATTTTATTGAGCAGCAAAAACAGAACTGATTGGTGATCTACACGGCAGCAGTGAAAGGGTTTGGTGGAAGTGTGCGGGCTTGTATTGAAAACAATGGAATCTATTGTAACCGAACGTTGAAAGTGGAGCGTGCCACACTCATGTTGGTGCCTGTGTGCGGGGGCCTTTAGTGTCCTATTATTAAATGCACTGACCACAGCCTTCCCTGGCCACCTGCTCTCCTGATGAACCCCAGCAGTGTCACAATAACCAATTAAGCCTCATGTCCCCGCCATCTGCCGTGTTAATGTTGTTGTCTCGCTTCCATGTTGAACTTTGACCTTCGATGTTGACCTCCTACCCTGCCATGCCCTGCCCCTCCGCAGGTCCCACGAGCTGCGGTCGAAGGTGCTGTCGCTGCAGCTGCTGCTGTCTATCCTGCAGAACGCCGGGCCCATCTTCAAGACCAACGAGATGTTCATCAACGCCATCAAGCAGTACCTGTGCGTGGCGCTCTCCAAGAACGGCGTCTCGGCCGTGCCCGAGGTCTTCGAGCTCTCGCTCTCCATCTTCCTCACGCTGCTGTCCAACTTCAAGACCCATCTCAAGATGCAAATTGAGGTGTGCTGCTACCCCATTCCTGTGACACACACACACACACACACACACACACACACAAACACACACACACACGGCCCCCCACCTCCTTGCAACCGTTCACATCAGACAGCTGAGCAGCTTGCTGACAGGGTGAAAGTAGGCGAGAGCTGTCCAGAAATGAAGTCCTGTCATTTTGCCCAGATGCAGCGCAATCTTTCACTCTCATCCTCCCTCCTTCTGTCTTACTCTGTCTTCCTCTCTCGCTCCCCCTCTCCCTGTCCAGCTCCGTCTTTTTCTCTCCTCTCTGGCTGCCTCTCTCTCATTCATATACCCCCCTCCCTCCCTCTCTCTCTCTCTCATTAACTCACTCACTCTCTGTCTCCCTCTCCTGCTTAATCTCTCCATACCTCCCATCCATCCATCTCCCTCTTCTCCCCATCTTCTGATTCCTCTCTCACTCTCTCATTCTATCGCTCATACACACACACACACATACACGTTCCCTCTTTCTCTCTCTCTCTCTCTCTCTCTCTCTCTCTCTCTCTCTCTCTCTCTCTCTCTCTCTCTCTCTCTCTCTCTCTCTGCGTATCTCTTTCCCTCGTTCTCCCATCTCTTAAGCCCATTGGTGGTGATGTGATTTACTGCCAGCGGTCAGGGTGTCTAAGATGCATGTTCTGCTCACCAGCACGCCAGTCCATCTGCCACGTGTGTGTCCGTCCGCAGTTCCGTCCTGTTTCAGACATCACTCCTCCTGATGATGCCACTTCTCCACTTCGCAGCCGTCACTGCTGAATGCAGTGTGTCTGTCAAGGCCAAAGAGCTTAACGTTTTTCTTGTGTGTATAATTGCTTCTGTGTCTTCTACCTCCTCAGGTGTTTTTCAAGGAGATTTTTCTGTACATTCTTGAGACGTCCACTAGCTCCTATGACCATAAGTGGATGGTCATTCAGACTCTTACCAGGATATGTGCCGGTGGGTATCCTTGCAACTCTTTCACACCTCCCCCAACTGTCCTTGTTTTTTCAAGTATTGATTTATTTTTTCTTGTCTGTGCTTTCAGATGCCCAGAGTGTGGTGGACATTTATGTGAACTATGATTGTGATTTGAATGCTGCTAATATTTTCGAAAGGCTCGTCAATGACCTTTCCAAGATTGC
>NW_027468650.1:30826344-30848844 GCF_046254945.1 Alosa pseudoharengus | reverse complement strand
ATGGTTGTAATCAGAGAGTATGTGGAAGATATATATATATATATACACACACACACACACACACACACACACACACACACACACACACACACACACACACACACACTCCTCAAGGCTAATCTGACAGTCGGCTGAAGTGACAAGAAATGTGTGTTTACCGCCACGTTTTATGGGGAAATGGAGGAGACTGTCTGAGCACTGAGCATTGTACTCCACTCTCACTGACAGCAGGCTGGATTAGTATGCCAAAGGGCTCCTAATTAAATAGTGACACACACGAACAGCTTCTGCTGCCGCTGATGTGCAGAGCAAGGAAAGTTGTGTGTCTAGTAGAATTCTGCAGACTCTCTCTCTCTGTCTCTCTATCTGTCTCCATCTGTCTCTCTCTCTATCTGTCTCTCTCTGTCTCTCTCTCTCTATCTGTCTCTATCTGTCTCTCTCTCTCTATCTGTCTCTCTCTGTCTCTCTCTCTATCTGTCCCTCTCTGTCTATCTGCCTTTTTATCTGTTGATTTATATGACCTGTTCTATGATCTATTGATCTCTCTATCTCTGTATCTGTCCATCCCTCTACCCCTCTATCCCTCTATCCCTATCTCTCACTCTGTCTCTCTTTGTCTGGACTCCCTGCAGACTCAGGTGGGAGAGTTTCTGGGGGACAACGATCGCTTTAACAAAGAGGTCATGTACGCCTACGTGGACCAGATGGACTTCCAGGGCAAGGACTTTGTGTCGGCGCTCCGTTTGTTCCTCGAGGGCTTCCGTCTCCCTGGGGAGGCTCAGAAGATTGATCGGCTGATGGAGAAGTTCGCTGCTAGATACTTAGAATGCAACCAGGGGTGAGTGCGCTCCCCAGCGAGGTCATCTGATGGGCCGTCTCCATGTGGAGATGGAACTGTGCCGTATTGATGTGGGAGGAAAATGTTCAACCTTCATATCTCTCTCTCTCGCTCTCTCTCTCTCTCTCTCTCTCTCTCTCTCTCTCTCTCTCTCTCTCTCTCTCTCTCTTGTGTGCTCTCTCTGTCTACCAAATTCAGTTTGAAAATTTGAAATTAAAGACACATATTCTGGAAATAAATAAACCTATTTTTCAATTCTAAAATAAAATGTACCATATATATAATTTATGATGCTACCATTCCCTCCCCTACCAACCAATTTCCCACAGACAAACCCTGTTTGCCAGTGCAGACACTGCATACGTCCTGGCCTACTCAATCATCATGTTGACCACAGACCTCCACAGCCCACAGGTAATGGCTCATCAAAAAACCCATCTGGACTTAAAGCATGCTGATATTATGTTCACATATCAAACCGGACAGTCAACAGACATTATGAGACAGAGGTGCAGAGAGTGTGTATCATGACGAATTGATCATGACGAATTTTATGAAAGTCCTACGGAGTGTCTTTGATAAGTGATATCTTGCCATTTTACTCTGATTTGCTGATTGCTGGGGGAGTTTTGGAAAAGAAGAGCATCTTTATCATATTAATCTTTCTTTTGGAAGGTAAAAAATAAAATGACAAAGGAGCAGTACATCAAGATGAACAGAGGGATTAACGACAGCAAAGACCTCCCAGAGGAGTATCTGTCAGCCATCTACGACGAGATTGCCGGCAAGAAGATTTCTATGAAGGAGACAAAGGAATTAACCATCAAATCTAATAAACAGAGTGAGTTCTCTCCTCTCCTCTCCACACTCTTTTCCTCTCCTCTTGATCCTCCTCTTCCTTCTCTCCTTGTCTTGTCTTCTCTCATCTCTTTTCTTTTTTCCTCTCCTCTACTCTCCTTTCAGCTATCCTTTCTGCACCTTCTCTTTGCTTCTCTTTGTCTTTTCTCTTCTCTTCTTTTCTCATCTCTTCTTTTCTCTTCCCCTCTCTCCTCATGTCTTCCCTCTCTCTCCCTTCCTCTCTACCTCGTTGTGAACACAGACATTTTCTTAAATATGGCATCTGATTGAGGTTGTCATGGCTTATTTTACAGCCAGTGCAGCCCCTGAATGACTTGTTTGATGGAGTTATGAATCAGTCGTCTGATTCATCGTCCATAGATTCCATCTCCAGTGGCGTGACTTGCCTGGCTGAATTAGCAGAAGCCGTTTGAAATGGAGGGCACTGCAGCCTGTAGGAGGTGAATGAGTGGGCTCCAACATGATGCCTGGATATCAGCTGTGATTGGCGTTAAGTGTTTGGAGTGATTTGTGGTGGATTGGCGTGATGTTATCATAGTTCAGATGGATCCAGAGAGAAACAGGACATTTTGAAAATTGTGTTTGGTTTTGAAGTGGGCTGCCAGAGTATTAGGCTCTCTGATTCCTCTGGCCCTTTATCACCATAATATCTGACAAATATTTCCATCATATTGAGTGAGTCAGGATGTGGAACTGTTTATAAACAGGATGGGAAACTCATCATGATCTAGATTATCATTTTAGGCTTAGCCATTCGGAAGTAAACATCTGCTGTATATCATATTAAAGCATGAAGTAATGTTAAACCTTATGGAGTGAAGTAGAGAAACTTTAAAGGCAGTTGTGAGTTGGCCGAGGTGGAGCATATGGGATCATAGCATTACTCTTCCACCTGTTCCAGACATGGCCATTTACAAGCAGACGTGTGATGTTACACATAAAACCATAGCCACATGTAAGGACTTAAAGGTGTGTGGAGAGTTTAACGTGTCTGCGGTGAGGCTTTTGAGGGAATCGTAATGCTGCTTTACGCCATGCTAAGCATTATAATTCTGTTCTGGTCTAAGCAGGAAGTCTCAAAGGCAGATGTAGGATGGCAGAGGTGTGAAGTGTATGGGATTATAGTCATCTTCTGTAATCCAAGGACTAGATGACTAGTCCCAGGTGTGGTCTGTGAGAAACAGACTCCTATGGAACAACACATGACACATTTGATATCATAAAGAGTTTTGAGAGAATAAGGTATTGCTTCTGGAAAGAATGCAGGAGTTGTTGGGAAGTACTGTAAGTAGCAATTGTGTCCATTCTGTCCTTGTCTCCGATATGGCCAGGGAGAGCCACATAGAGTATAACCTTTAAAACATACAAATGTTAAAGAGAGAGTGTGGGACTCTCTTAAAGGAGCGCAAACGTAAGAAAGAGTTGTGGTAACCCTGCTGTGCTGGCCTTGCTGTCCCAGATGTTGCCAGCTAGAGGCGTCTGCGTAAGAACACATAAAGCATTCTGCCATACAGATCTTTGAGAGTGTGAGGGTGGTGAAGGCGATGTATGTTTTGATGGTGTATAGATGTTAACACGCTGTTTGTTTGTTTGTGTGTGTGTGTGTGTGTGTGTGTGTGTGTGTGTGTGTGTGTGTGTGTGTGTGTGTGTGTGTGTGTGTGTGTGTGTGTGTGTGTGTGTGTGTGTGTGTGTGTGTGTGTGTGTGTGTTGTACAGGTGTGGCCAGTGAGAAGCAGAGGCGGCTGCTGTATAACGTGGAGATGGAGCAGATGGCCAAGACGGCCAAAGCCCTGATGGAGGCGGTCAGTCATGTCCAGGCCCCCTTCACTAGCGCCACACACCTGGAGCACGTCAGGCCCATGTTTAAGGTAGAGTACATACACAAACACAACACACACACACACACCTGGAACACTTTAGACCCATGTTTAAGGTAGGGTTCACAACTCATTTTTTAGGTTGAATACACATACATTCATGAAGTATTTATTCGTCTGCACACACACACACATGCAAATTCTTATACTTTAAAAACATGTGCCTGGCTGGCCTAAGCACCATATTTATGGTTCAAGGTTGTAAACCCCTCTTTAAATCTGAGTTCAAAAACCGCCACACAAGGTCTCATCCTGTGTACAAATAACAATAATGTTACAGAAAACGTTGTAATTCTTTGCTTAAAACACAGTCTTCAGGGAGCCATCGTGATTCCTCAGGCTCTGTGGTGCCCCCTCCTCTCAGAGGAAGCAGTTTCTGAGTTGTGGCTGTGCCGTTTTGCCCTAGTTACGTCTGCTCACTTAGTGGTGGTCTGGTCTCATCATTATTGATTTGATCACTGATTTCTTCAGTGAAGTTTTCCTCACTATTGATTTGTTCACAGATCCCCACGATGCTGTTTTCCTCACTATTGATTTGCTCACCGATCCCCACGATGCTGTTTTCCTCACTATTGATTTTTTCACCCGCTGATTTGCTCATTTAAAGTTTTTCTCATTGATTTGCTCTCTGGTTGTCACAGTGCTGTTGTTTTTCTCAGCGATGTTCTCTCTCCTCCTCTGACTCTCCACCTCAGGAGAATGTGGAGGCTTAGATCATGGCTCTGCCAAAACTGACCTGTCTCCTCTTCCTCCTGTTCTTCTCCTCCACCTCATCTTCCTCATCATCCTCTTCCTCCTCCTCTTCAGCTGGCATGGACTCCCTTCCTGGCGGCCTTCAGCGTGGGCCTGCAGGACTGTGATGACACGGAGGTGGCCTCACTCTGTCTGGAGGGCATCCGCTGCGCCATCAGGATAGCCTGCATCTTCACCATCCAGGTAACTTGACCCAGTCCAGCCCAGCCCAGCCCAGCCCAGCCCAGCCCAGCCCAGCCCAGCCCAGCCCAGCCCAGCCCAGCTCAGCCCAGCTCAGCTCAGCCCAGCCCAGCTCAGCCTCCATCTATTAGCTGTTTTGGTTCACTTTTATTAAAGGGTTTGGCGGGTGCCCTTGAGGACGGAGTTCCTACTCCCCACTCATTTCAAAGTCAATCTCTACTGTCCTCTCTGAATTAAAGTCAAAAGCCCTAAAAAGAAACCAAAAAAAGTAACTACAGTAGTTGTGGCTCCTTGGCACATAACACACAGTGTGCTTGGTAGGGGTGTAAAAAAGTCTGTGCATTCTTTAGTGTTTCACTGAATTGTTGCTCCTACAGATATTTTCACTCACAACCAACTCCTGTAAAGCCAGGCCTTGGAGAATTTGTGCCAATAATAATTTGGGCTAATTTACCACATATAAAAAATCGAATAAAAGGGAAATTTGTTTTTGAGCCGCAACAAAAGTGGCCTTGTTAGTTTTAATGGTTTGTGTCATCTCTGTCAGTGATGAGATGTGACTGGCTGTCACTTAGCTGAGAGAGCAGCAAGGATACAGGAACTTAATTCACTTAATAACTGTCCCCGAAATATTGCATGTCATGAAAATGACAGTGTCATCATCACTGTCCTGACACACACACACACACACACACACACACACACACACAGATACAAGTACATTCAGACACACACAGACTCAAACACCTACATTCAAAGACATTCTCTCTCTCTTTCTCTCTCTCTTTCTCTCTCTCTCACACACACACACACACACACACACACACACACACACACATCGTCAGGAGCAAAGAGTGCAAAGAAGGGTATACACAAGGATGAGAGGCTGTTAGAGCATTAAGAGCTGTGAGCGATGTGATGAGGAGATGGCTTCTTTTGAGGTTGGCTTTGCCAGTGATAAATTGCAAAGATCGAAGACTCCTCTGAGAACTCCCACTAGGTGATAATTGAAAAACATAATTTAAAATGCATGAAAAATGAACTGTGGGTTAGCACTGTTTTTTGAATCTGTCTTTGTCTAAACCCTCTCTAGAAAAGCTAAATGTGATTATATAAGTATTCATTACAGTCATGATTAATGCCTACTCTCAGTTTTTCTACAAAACATTTATGTGTCGACTTAAGCCAGTGTGGAGAAATGTCCCACATTGCGAGTGTGTGCGGGTGTGCGTGTATATGTATGTGTAATGTATACATAATAAATGGACACCTCCATGTAACTCTGCTGGTACGTCCCCCTGTCCTGCCCTCTCCTTCCCCTGCTGCAGCTGGAGCGGGATGCGTATGTCCAGGCTCTTGCTCGCTTCACCCTGCTGACCGCCAGCTCGGGAATCACTGAGATGAAGCAGAAGAACATCGACACCATCAAGACCCTCATCACCGTCGCCCACACAGACGGAAACTACCTGGGCAACTCATGGCTTGAGGTCAGCTAACTCAGCCAAACCCGCCCAGGAATATGAATTTAAACAAGCTTTCTGCTATGGTCTTTTGTTGGTCATTGGTTTTAGTGAACTGAACATTTAGACACTGTAACAAGTGGAAACTCTATACTGGATTTGGATGCACCTTTGATATGCAGAGACATGGGAGGGTTTTGACTTGATATTCAGGGATGCTTTGTATCATTAATGTGATCTTTAGCACAGAGATAGCAGTGCTGTTGCCAATAGCTAATAGTGCACTTATTAGCCACTAGAACCGTATGTGTGTCTGTGTCTGTGTGTCTGTGTGTGTGTGTGTGTGTGTGTGTGTGTGTGTGTGTGTGTGTGTGTGTGTGTGTTCCTGGTCTGAGGTCAATGTAAAGTGTGAATCTCTGTGTTTTGAGTTGAGTGTAAAGTGTGTCTCTCTGCCTGGGTGCCCTATAGATCCTGAAGTGCATCAGTCAGCTGGAGCTGGCGCAGCTCATCGGTACTGGGGTGAAGGCCCGCTACATCTCAGGGACGGTGCGCAGCAAAGACGGCTTCATCACCAGCACCAAGGAGCAGAACTCCGACGAGTACCTGGGGCTGGGTTAGTGTTGAACACACACGCACATACACACACAAACACACACACACACACAAACACAAACACACTCCCACACCAGCACTAAGGAGCAGAGCTCCGACAAGCACCTGGGGCTAGTGTTGGACACACAGACACACACACACACCATACAACACACACACACACACACACACACACACACACACACACACCACACCAGCACTAAGGCACAAAGCTCCAATGAGTACCAATATGAAACTGAGCTCTAGCAAACACTCAGGCCTGAGTCAGTGTCAGGTGCATAGACACATACAGTTGCACATACACACACATAAAAGCAAACCTGTATGCACCAGTGTTGGGCAAGTTACTTCAAAATCGTAATGTATTATGCATTACTTATTACGGTCATTTCAAAGTAAGTTGTTACATTATAATAGTACTGTCTCTGAATTGTAAGGCATTACACTACTATTGCATTACTTTTAAGTTACTTTCACCAAAATATCTAGAAATATGGATTTGCCATTCTAAATGCAGTTTATTACGCTCAATGCAGCTCATTGCTCTTCCAATGGATGGAGATGTGGTATAGCATAATGACTGAGCTAGGCTTAAGTCTAACAACAGTAGAATGCAATAGGCGCAGTGGTCATGTTGTAATACAAGGAACAATCATAGTCAGAATTTTATTAAAAACCGACAAAAGGTCAAAGTCTGGTAAATTGTGATATAAATACTGTAACCTAGGCCTGCTCATAAAAATCAATAGAGAGCCTACTATATTGTAAATCAAAGCTTAATAAAGACATGTCAAGATGGTGGCATCAGTGGCGATTCTAGACATTTTTACCAAGGATGGCACTGGTGAGGCACTGATTAATTCAAGGGTGGCATGAGGCAAAACAACCAGATAAACAGAAACAGGCTCAAGATGTGAAATTAGCACAAATACATTAGTGAAACCAGACACAAACACCATACTCATCAATTGAAAGAAAAAAAAAACACAAATACCTTACTCTCACATAAAATGTCTTTGTATTTGAATAACATAATACAAACATATTAAAGTTAATTATCTAAGTTGTCTGTCCCTGGGCTATGCTGTGCTAAAACAAATTCCATCATGGGGACATTAAAATATAATCCATTTTATTCTATTCTATTAAATGAAGATATACAAATATACTCATCCAATACATTTTCCCCCCACAATAACTTATATCTATGTGCATCTATTTTTGTAGCTGTTAAAATAATTTGACCTGCTTTTTTGTCTATTTGTTTATTTTCTTTAAAGTTCTCAAGAAACTTGAGGGTGGTATGAAGGAGTGTATTGTGTATGTGAGCAATTTCATCTTCCTAAATCTCAATATTATGATCACAACAAGTGTGGGCAAATTATTAATTACATTTTCACGAGGGGTAACTTGTTGCAGGGCAACCACATAACCGGTTCCATGTCTTCCGATTGGATGATTAATGATCAGTAAAGTTCTCAAGAAACTTGAAGTTGGTATGAAGGAGTGTATTGTGTATGTGAGCAAACATTGTTAACGTTGCACATGGGGCAACTTGTTGCAGGGCAACCAATTAACCGGTTCCATGTGTTCGAATTGGATGACTAAAGTTCTCAAGAAACTTGAGGTTGGGATGAGTGTGTGAGCAACCTACATGTTACTTATCTGCCTGAATCTCAATATTCTGATCACAACAACTGTGGGCAAATTACAAGTTAGCACCAGTGCTGCATTCATTGTTTTTCACTTTTATAATCACATCACCAAAAGTAGGTTATTGGTTTTACCAAAAGTATTTGGCAGTATTTTTAAACTACAAACCTATAAAGTATTTTGATACAAAATACGATGCCATTTTTTTTCCAACTAAATAAAATACAAATTTGTATTTTAAATACATCAGACATGCCTATCCCTGGCTGTTGGCTGCAGTAACTCAAGCTAGGTAGTACTTATTGTTTTGTGTTTATGTTAGTTTTGATCCAATTTGACAGCTTTGCTATGTTGCCCACCCAAAATTTCTACCAGCCCACCCAAATATAGTAGCCTAGCCTAGGTTAGAACCAGCCATGCCCTGCATGGAGACATATTTTACGATAATAATGGAGAAAATGTTAGCAAAACTTTAGGTTTTTGTTAACGGAATCTCCCTCCCTCATTCATCTATTTGCGCAACAGCCCACATTCTGCGTTCAATCCAGCGAGACAAGTGAAATAAATGTTTTTTTTTTTTTTAAGCAGACATCGCCATAGGCACGATATTTAGGCTACCCCTGTTAGGCATACAAAAAGTTGCGAATTAAGGAGTATTTCCTGATCGGGGAAACCTATCGGTCCGCGGTTCTATAATATCATTCAATTGTGCCGCAAATTAACAGACAGAAGTGGGGCGTAATTTAAATTCATGGCTCTGTAGACCAGCAATCTACTTGTCGAGGAGGCTCTTAATTTGAGAAACGCTGCAGATCAGACAGAGAAAGCTCTGGGAACAGAACGCAGGCATATGATTTTGTTGTCACGCGCTACTATGGAAAATGAACTTTATAAAGACTGCCTCGGCCAATAAAAAAAAAGGAAAAAGTATGCCAGATGGCCAGTCCAGCCCTGTGTTCAGGAATTATTTAATTATTAAAAGCAAAAGTGGAACGTGCACAATGTTTCATTTATCCCTCCTGATCGGGACGAATAAAACAGGTATTGGGGACGAAATAAGCATACAGTTTAGCCAAAGCTATGTAAACTTCCAATAATTTCAATATTTTACAACAAATGCTTGACTGATTGAATGGTCATACATGTCATCAGAATATCGCTACCTGTAGCCTAGATGCGACGAGTGTTTAGTGACTTAGTTAGTAAGCTTGATGAACCATAAATGAAAAGTTTTTCTTAACATTACATTAGGACATTATTACCATTAAACACTTTTACAAAAGTATAGGCCTAGCCTACAGTTAACACTTAATGACCTATCAAATGTCGGCGACTTAAGTGTGTGATTAGATAAATAGGCACTGGCAGATGCAATAGGTAAATAGATATCTTTGCGTGTTAGCACAAGCAGTAGGCCTAGCCTGTAGGCCAATAAAGGCAAGCGTGTTTGCCACTTACATTTCTGACGTCTGATACTTCAAACTGCTGCAAGTGCATCAAGAAAGGTCCTGCCTTAGACCATGTTAATGGCCAATTGTAGACTAAGATTTGGGGGTGGCACCTGGGGTGGCCAATCGAATCTCAAGGGTGGCCTGTGCCACCCGGAGCCACCCCTCTGACTCCGCCCCTGGGTGGCATTTCGGTGCCCTAAGTAAGTGGCTTTGAGTGAGTGACATTTAAATGATAACTCAAACACCTAAAGTAAAATAAAAGGCCTATTATTTACAGACCATTAGTGTGTGTTTTTAAACATTAATTTCTGAAGAAATGCTGTTTTCTTATAAATGGTGCACTATCACTTTAAGAGCATTGATCTTTACGTTCTCATAATGCCCTTTTGCCAGCTCTTGTTTATAAGCCTTGTTTGTTGAGTTACATTGATAGCACAATATTAACAATATGCACAATGTTAAGTTGTTTTAAGCAGCCTTCATTGCTTTGGAAAGTATGCAATAAAATGTTGCTTCACATTTCGTTTTGCAAATAAAAGTGAATTATGAGCCTGGTAGCCTATCCACCTAGCTATCTGAATGGATTTTTTTTGTCGACTCGGCATATCATGTGCTTCATGTAAATGCTTGGAAAACGAATTATTGAAGACCCACCAATTCTATTCTACTAGTACTACGTGGTGGAGATTGAGAGGACCCAAAAAGTATTCAACTTGCATGTACCATGGTGTTAGTGCATTCTGACATTGTAAACGTTATTGATGAAGAATGAAACGCAGTTTGCAGTAAAGCTACTATTCATTGGTTACATTTGGGTGCCTCCTCTGTCCTTTGCCCTACGCAAAGTGCGTGATGCGCGTGGGAGCGGTGGCACTGCCAGGCTACACAAGCTTTATCTGCATTTCTATCCCTAAATGCTATTTCATTCAAGTTCACAGCTCAAAGCTGACATGCACTAGAAGAGCATAGTTTGTGTTTTATCAAGAATCAAAAAGATGCGTGGCGCCACTTTAGATGTTTCATTAAATGACTTGTGCTATTTCGCGAGGCATAGTGAGATCTTTCGGTTTCGCACACAAAGTGCACTAAGTATTATGTTCTTCATATCCTTGTCTCTGAAAATAATGAGCGTAGGCTTATGTCCATCCCGCAAATAGAGTCCGACTTCGAGTCTGCTGCAGCCACAGTCTTCTTCAACCAGTATCAGGAGATAACATTCTACTATTTTGCTCGGATTTTTTCTCCTGCTGTTCTCGCGGTGGTGTTTGCGAATATGTATCAAAACAAAACACCGCTTAATTTTGGGTTAAAATGCATTGTAACGTGCGTTACTGAAGTTTGTACCGAGTAAAATATTACCCTTTTTTTTGTAATGCCTTACATTACCGCGTTACCGCAAACAGCAATATATTACAGTAATTACATTACTTTTGTAACGCATTACTCCCAACACTGGTATGCACATATACATACTGGAGACACATACAGTCTGGTATACTGCATCATGCTCTATTACACAAGTATCCATAATTGGTTGACCTGTAGGTATTATAGGTTATCAGCAATTTGAATTTGCTGATGGGTATGGCGGCCATGTCAAACTGTGGAATAGAGTTAGATCTTTTTAGCACTTTATCAAAGGGGGAGTTCAGAGCGGGTGAACTTTCCTCCACTTCTTTGAAGCTGTTGCTCTGCGTCTCCCTCACAGAGGCCTTGAGGGTGGGGGCAGATTTCTGATACCGCGGCAACGTAATGACTCCGCTCTCATCTGCCTCACTTGTCATTTGGTTCACAGTGGGGGGGACTGTGGATCGTAAGCAGATCGCCAGCATCCAGGAGTCCATCGGCGAGACCAGCTCACAGAGTGTGGTGGTGGCTGTGGACAGGTAAGGAGACAGTGGACTGATGTACTGTACACGGTCAATCACACATCACTGATTTCTTCTGCTGCTACATCTTTGGCTGTTTGTGGATAATCAACACTGACACATTTTTTTGGGGGGGGTCTTGTTGTAGGATATTTACAGGCTCCACCAGACTGGATGGCAATGCAATTGGTAAGTAATGTACAGTTTGTACACTACGCCACTGTGCATTATGGCACACTCTACGTAAAAGACATTATTATTCCACTACACATGACACATTATCACTATGATTACTTTATTGAATAATTGGAAACTGGCCTAGGATGAATGATGAAGTGTCTGTGTGCATGTACATAGATTGAACAAAAATACACTAACCACATATACTTAATACATACTATAGACATATACTAAGTAAAGTACACATACATATAAGCACCGTTCAGCACCATTTTATTACACAGACATGTGGTCATCTGAGTCAGTATAATTGTTATTGCATAATCTACATAGAGGCTTGTAATTGGGCCAAAACGATGATGAAACGAACTGATAGTGGAATGTATGAGTGATAGTAATGTATAGATGAATGTGTGAGTGAATAGTAATGTATAACGGAATGGTAATGTATAGATGAATGTGTGAGTGAATAGTAATGTATAGATGAATGTGTGAGTGAATGGTATTGTATAGCTGAATGTGTGAGTGAATAGTAATGTATAGCTGAATGTGTGAGTGAATAGTAATGCATAGCTGAATGGTAATGTATAGCTGAATGTGTGAGTGAATGGTAATGTATAGCTGAATGTGTGAGTGAATAGTAATGTATAACTGAATGTGTGAGTGAATAGTAATGTATAACTGAATGTGTGAGTGAATAGTAATGTATAGCTGAATGGTAATGTATAGCTGAATGTGTGAGTGAATAGTAATGTATAACTGAATGTGTGAGTGAATAGTAATGTATAGCTGAATGTGTGAGTGAATAGTAATGCATAGCTGAATGGTAATGTATAGCTGAATGTGTGAGTGAATAGTAATGTATAACTGAATGTGTGAGTGAATAGTAATGTATAGATGGAACACCTCACGTGTGATGCCAATTGTGTGGCTCCTTGTGCCCCCAGTTGACTTTGTGCGCTGGCTGTGTGCCGTGTCCATGGACGAGTTGGCCTCGCCTACACACCCGCGCATGTTCAGCCTGCAGAAGATCGTGGAGATCTCCTACTACAACATGGGCCGCATCCGCCTGCAGTGGTCCCGCATTTGGGAGGTCATCGGGGACCATTTCAACAAGGTAACAAACGGCCCTCCCTTTCTCGCTGGGTCCAGTCAAGTCCATCCAGCCGCCCGTCTCAATAATAGATCAGTGGGAAAAAAGAGCCAAGAGGTCGAACGTGCTCGTGTACTCTTTTGGTGCTGATGTGCTCAGGCTCAGTGGAGCAGCGCATCTTTTATTTATCCAGGGATTGTTTCACAGCAGTGTGTGTGTGTGTGTCTTTGTGTGTGTCTTTGTGTGTGTCTGTGTGTGTGTCTGTGTCTGTGTGTGTGTGTCTGTGTGTCTGTCTGTGTGTGTGTGTGTGTGAGTGAGTGAGAGAGAGAAAAGTGTGTGTGTTAAAATGTCTTGTCTCCCTCTCTGTTCCTCTGCTCAGGTCGGTTGCAATCCTAACGAGGACGTAGCCATCTTCGCCGTGGACTCTCTGCGGCAGCTGTCCATGAAGTTCCTGGAGAAGGGGGAGCTGGCCAACTTCCGCTTCCAGAAGGACTTCCTGCGGCCGTTTGAGCACATCATGAAGAAGAACAGGTGAAAGACAAACGCAATAGAGAGACCCAGACATTCATTACACACTCAGCATGGCCACATGAATAAAACATGCCCCTTAGAGAGAGAGAGAGAGAGAGAGAGAGAGAGTGAAAGAGAGTGAAAGAGAGTGAAAGAGAGTGAAAGAGAGTGAAAGAGAGAGAAAGAGAGAGAGAGAAAGTGATCAGACTGAGAAATTCAGTCAGTGTGATTAAATGCTAATTGGAAGTGAGATGCTAGCCTGCTTGATTAGTGGCGGCTGAAGTGGCTCTCCATAGTGGCGGCTCCCAGAGGCCACTGAAGGAGCGCTGGCATAATGAGGGGAGAGAGAGGGCAGTGGCTCTACCCAGGACCTGCCTAGTGCGGATTTGTGCCCTGCAGTGTCCAGTGAAGTTTCCACATCTTCTCTCTGAGGTTAACTTGGGAGTAGAGTCCGAGATGACTGTAGAAATGAAATCCTAAATTTTCTGTGGTGGGTTAATGCTGTCTTAAAAAGAGCACCTGCATTGCTAAAATGAAGGGGGAAAAACACAAAGTGTGTGCCCAAGTGTGAAGTCAGCAGGAGTTAAATCACTCTAGCAAATTCAGTCACTGCCAGATGCACCATCACAAGGCAGACATGTTATCAACCACTACAGTTAGTTTTTAACACACACACATACACAATGAAATGCTGTTGAAATTGCAAAAGGTTGCTCTATATATATGAGAGAGAGAGAGAGCTCTCTGGGCTTGTAAACTCCTTAGCTGCCAGGCTAACCTAAGCTCACCTAAAATAGGCCAGACAACCCCCCCCCCCCAAACACACACACACACACACACACACGCCTCTGCTTTCTCCTCAGGCTGCTTGGCCCGCCACCTCTCAGTCTTTCTCTCCAGTCTGCTTTTGTCCCCCCTCTCTCTCTTTCACTCCCCCCTCTCCCTCTCTCTCTTTCTCTCTTTCTTTCTCTCTCTCTCTCTCTCACTCCCTCTCTCTCTACTGTGCTACTGTATCTCCCTCCTCTCACTCTCGGCCATTTACTCCGTCTTAGTCACCTGTCTTTCTCTCTCTCTTGATCACTCGCTGTGCCTTACCTCTCTCTCTCTCTTTCTCATCTCTCTCTTTCATCTCTCCGTCTGTCTTTGTAGCCATCACAGAGAGACAGGAGGAGACATTCCCATGAGCTCTTTAGTAGAAAAGAGCCTCTCATCTAAGAGATGACGTGAGCACTGACCTCTCTCTCTCTCTCTCTCTCTCTCTCTCTCTTTCCCCCTCCCCTCTTCTCCCTTTCTTTCTCTCCCTCCCTCAGATCTCCCACCATCAGGGACATGGTGGTCCGCTGCATCGCTCAGATGGTCAACTCTCAGGCCGGCAACATCCGCTCCGGCTGGAAGAACATCTTCTCCGTGTTCCATCTGGCGGCGTCTGACCAGGACGAGAGCATCGTGGAGCTGGCCTTCCAGACCACTGGACACATCGTCAGTAAGTAGCAGAGCTCCCCTGACCCACACAATTACCATATGATAATATGTCATAACCATATGGTCTCATGTGTGTGGACAATAGTCTCTAGATCAGGGGTACTCAATAGGCGGACTCCGGTCCGCATCCGGACTCAAACAACATTAAATACGGACCGTCACCTAATCGCTATGCTGATTTACTCAACCTACCTACACTAAATTTTCCGAAAAATATTCTGTTAGGTGGAGAGCAGGGTCAATCACAGCAACTGTGACAGCAATGTCAGGCTACTGGCGGCATGCGCTAGCTGTCTAGCACTCGGGTGGATGGTAATCTCTCATGATTGTTTGCGAGTTGCACAGACATAGACATTCAAACTGAACGATTGACATTTTTCCTTCTGAAAGTGTGAAAATGGCTCGCTCAAAGCTGGACTTAGCTGGTCAACAGCAAGAGAAAAAAAAACGTTGACTGTGAAAAGATTGAGATTCAGGGCCGAGCATAACCCGTTATTTGGAACAGAAAAATAGGCCTGGCTGGCAGCATTAATTGCAATGAGATTCACAGCCGAGCATTACGCAATATTTTACAGACACATCCTAGTAGGCTTCTGCCTGCTCCTCCTGCTGAAGGTATGGAGATAACAAACAGAAACACAGTTCTGAATGGCTGGTGGTCACTTCTCCCATTAACACCACATTGTTTTGTGTAGTTTGAGACTTATGTGGATTTGCGGCTCTTCTTGGAGTTCTGTAGCCTACTTAAAAAAATCTTCCAGACCTTTGAGTAAATGGAAATTTCATAAGTGGACCTTTCAGGTTTACATTTGAGTGCCCATGCTCTAGATTTTGGTACCTTGTAAGATTTAAGCTGTCTCTGCATGTGAAGTGTCTGTGGAAAAGTGCGAGCTGAATCAGTTAAATGGGTGCAATCCCATTCCTGCAGTGCAGCATGTTTTTAACCCAATAGAAGTGTTCTAGGAGCACTATCAGAACATCCAGGCATCCAATCCATCCAATACTTGATGGTTTGTTTAGCTTGATCACTGTGATACAATTTCACATGCTCTTTGTAATATGCTTCTCTTGGGTTTGACACCTCCTTGGGGGCATAAGTACTAGTAAAAAGGGACCTTCTTCACTTGAATCAAAGCATCTGCCTGCCTTAATCAACCCAGTAACTGATTTGATTTTATTATTTATTTATTGTTTTTTGTTTTGTTTTGTTTTTCCGTCACAGCGAATGTATTTGAGAAGCACTTCCTGGCCACCATCGACTCCTTTCAGGATGCGGTCAAGTGCCTGTCCGAGTTTGCCTGCAATGCCTCCTTTCCTGACACAAGCATGGAAGCCATCCGCCTCATCCGACACTGCGCCAAATATGTGTCCGACCGGCCACAGGTCAGTGCTGGAGAGACAACTTGAGCCCTTTACTGATAGCGCAGCTTTATTGTTGGCACAGGGAAGCTATGACAATGGCTGGTCGGAGCCTCATGGAGCCTATAGACTGTTCCGTGGTCGACCCTATTGTGTTCCTTACTAGGATTGTGTTTCTAATAAACATGCTAAATGAGCTAACATATAGATCATTAATTAATTACATTAGTATTACTGGCCCAAAAAACATGAAAGATGAAACATTAACAGGCAGGCTACACCAGGCAGGTAACTGAAGTGTTCCGTTTGCGGGGCGTAAAAATAGTTTTAGAAGACTGGTGTAATATTTTCTAATGTATGCCCTGCTACCGGATCTGGTGTAGCCAGTTCCATTGATTATAGCGGAAGCTAATTGTTGCTGCATGCGCTCCACGAACGGAACGCTTCAGTTAAGTGCCTGGTGTAGCCTGCCTGTAAAATGTCATGTAAAAAGCATGGAGACACCCTAAAGACCATATTAAACTGCAGCATGCAGGCAGCATGTTAAACTGTGTCTCAGCCCGCTGTGCTGTGCTGAGCTGAGCTGAGCTGAGCTGAGCTGAGCTGTGCTGTGCTGTGCTGTGCTGTGCTGAGCTGTGCTGTGGTGGATTGGGCTGCTTCAGCAGCTAGCCGGAACATGATGATTTGGTGCGCTTATGCGTGCTTTAGCCGACAGTCCTGCTGCATGGGTCTGGGTGGGGTTAGTGATTTTAGCCACAGAAAACTACTGCTGCTGCTGCTGTGAGAGGGGGCTGTCGTGTGTGTGTGTGTGTGAGTGTGTGTGTGAGTGTGTGTGTGTGAGTGAGTGTGTGTGTGTGTGTGTGTGTGTGCATGTCCGTGTGTGAGAGAGTGTATGCGTGAAATGGCTGGCTAGATTGAGTGGAAACCTCCAGTGATGTGTAAATAGGGCTTAGTGTGGGTTTCTTCATATTTATTTACTTATTTATTCCCCCCACTGCAGCAGTTTTGAGAATCGCCTCTCTCTCTCTCTCTCTCTCTCTCTCTCTGTCTCTCTCTTTCATGCACTCTCACTCTATGAGAGTCTATCTATCACTCTATCTACCTTACTTCCTGCTTCCCACCCTCCTTCCTTTCTGTGTTTCTTACCTCTGCTTTTATCCACCTCTATCCCTCCTTCCAATCTCTCCCCTCTGTCTTTGTCTCTGTGATGTGTTTGTGTGTGAAAAGGTTAGTGAATGGTTTGGTCATGGTTAGTGCTCAACCTCAGACGCCTCTCTGTCTCTCCCAGTCGTTCAAAGACTACACCAGTGATGACATGAGCGTGGCCCCTGAAGACCGTGTGTGGGTGCGGGGCTGGTTCCCCATCCTCTTTGAGCTCTCCTGCATCATCAACAGGTGCAAGCTGGACGTCAGGACAAGGTAACCAGGAAGAGGAAGCGCACACACACACACACACACACACACACACACACACACTTAGCTGGCCATCGTGTCCATGACTTGCTCCAGACAGGGGGTAGGGTGGGGGTTTATGTGGCTGTGGAGGCTGATGCGATTGCACACAGCTGGGGGTGTGGTGCCCTGATATTGGGGTGATACCAGCTGCCTACTCATGTTGTTGGACATGTCTTTCTTTTACTCGCCCTGTAAAGAAAAAGGGGTTGTCTATTTGTTCGGTGGCCATGACACACACACACACACACACACACACACACCTCTGTGTTTGAGTGCTCACACTCACACACTGCAATTTACCCCATTACATGATGTTGCATGATGTTGATTATACTCAAAGTAGACCACTACGAATGAGTTGTGATTACAGTCCCATTCGCCTACATCTATTTTAGAGCGATGTGTTAAAGGGCTATTTTGATAGACACAGGGGGGAGTAAAATGGACACGGCACATTACTGACCCTAGGCACTCCACCAGAGAGACCCTTATGTCGATGGGCAACCACTCTGAAACTCTGCTGGGCAGTAACCAGCACTCTTTCAGAATAGACATTCAAAGAACACTGTTCTTATATATTACACTTAATAATGTCCTACTATTATGGTGGAGATCCCAATGGCTCTGTGTACCATGTACAGTGTATGTAATACTGAGCGCTTGAGTTCTTCTACCTAAACAGTTGTTAATCATCAATCATCAATGTCCCTATTGGTTTCTAATATCCTAAAATATGTGACTGTCTCTCTAAAGAAGAGCTCTACACCTAAATCATCCCTCTACATCCCACTAGCCTGGTTTGTCTCCTCTTGTCCTCTGACACCTGTATTCGATCAGCTCTTTAAACAGGAACTCTGTGCAGTCTCCTCTTTATGGCTGAGCATTTGGGTCTTAAATAAACCCATAAAATCAGATGAGCAAAAACATTTGGCCAGTGAAGTCCTTTGTATAACAAAGGGAGGGGGCACACACACACACACACACACACACACACACACACACACACACACACACACAGGTTTCCATTGAGCTGTGCTAAACCTGTTTGCCTTTGCTGTGCAGGGGCCTGACGGTGATGTTTGAGATCATGAAGACCTACGGACACACCTTCGAGAAGCACTGGTGGCAGGACCTGTTCCGGATCGTCTTCAGAATCTTCGACAACATGAAGCTGCCTGAGCAGCAGACAGAGGTCAGTGATTTGAGACTTGAACTCAGCACTGCACACAGTTAGATCATAACGCTGTTATGGTGCAATATTAAACTCATAAATAAGTAGGCAGGGCCGTGCCAGGAGAAGTACTGGGAAGCTGTGTGCAATGCTAGAGATACAGCCATTTTTAAAAGTCGGAACAGAACAGAAAAGATCATGAAATGTAGTGAAATATTTAAAGAAAATACAAATATTTGAATTGTTGAAATATTTACAATTGTACAATATTTAAAATGTTGTCATAATGCAATAGTCTGTTGAAATTTATTTCAAATTTGAAGCATTTTCTCATTCTGAAATGTGTCTTTTTTTCTTTCTGTGCTCGCAGAAAGCAGAATGGATGACCACAACCTGCAACCATGCACTTTATGCCATTTCCGACGTGTTCACACAGTACTTTGAGTCCCTCAGTGACGTCCTGCTGGATGATATCCTCGCCCAGCTTTATTGGTGTGTCCAGCAAGGTGAGTGGTCATGGGTATATATATTATATGCTTCAGTAGAAGAGTGGGCAAACACACATCTAGGTCCTTATGAGTTTCTGGCACTGACAGCAATACATGGAATTGCTTCATGGTTATCAAACCCATAATCAATGGGTCCTTTCTTATGCTCATGTGGTAACCATGGTTACCGACCCCATCTCACTGGGCTTACATCTGTTCGGTTTCTGTTGCAGATAATGAGCAGCTGGCCAGATCGGGCACCAACTGTCTGGAGAACGTGGTCATTCTGAACGGGGAGAAGTTCAGTCCAGAGACCTGGGACAAGACCTGCAACTGCATGCTGGACATCTTCAAGACCACAATCCCTCACGCGTAAGAGATGAGTCCACTGACAGGGCTTACAGATTCATCAAGACACTCAAGTCAAGGGTTCAAGGGCTGTATGCACTGAGTGCAATACGATAGCTCTTTCTTGCCATGTAACACTCTCACAGGAAGCTACACCAGACACATACCTGAAGTATTCTGTTCACAGAGTGTGTGCTGCAGCGACTCGCTTACACTATAATCATTGGAACTGGCTACACCAGACGTGATGGCGGCACGTATATTATAAAAAAATTAGACCAGTCTTCTAAAACTATTTTTACACTCCGCAAATCTAGCGCTTCAATTGTACATCTGGTGTAGCTCGGCTGACAGACACTTAACATCGGGGCTTAACTGAACCCATAAAAGCAGATGTGTCTGTGAAGTCCACTGCTCACAAGGACATCCTGCCACAATTGCTTGTCTTCATGACTTACGGTCTTGTGACCAGAATCTTAATCAGCTTTTTTGGTGTTCTGTCAAATGCTTAGGCTCTTAACATGGAGGCCGGAAGGTGATATCACACATATGGACTCAGACAAGCAGCTGGTATGTCAACAAACATCAAATAGTTTTATAAAATGTCTAGGTTTCATAGATTCTGGCTTGGGTACTTCTTAACAACTTACAGAGAATGGTGCATTGCATATGAGTTAAGGCTTAATAAGCCTAAGCCTTAATGGTTTAATATATAATGAAAAATGAGCTCATCAGTACTCAGTCCTGATGTAGTCTTGATTTCTGCAATTATTCGACAGTCATTTCAGTAGTCATTTCTGTGTATTACTCAAAGTATTGTTTAATTCAATACTCCATTCAGGACTCAATTTCCCAGAAGTCAATAGACATCCAGGCACGCACAGAAGATCAGCAGTCCATCAACAGCATGGAGAAGGTCCCTATGGACAACCGGAGACAGTCTCAGTTCAGCACAGTCTCGGGCATGAATGAGGACGGCCCCAGAGCAAGGACCCCTACAAGTAAGTTCTGTGCCACATGGAAAGTCATGCTACAGTACTACTAATACGCCTTTGTAAATACAATAGTATACAAATGACTAAACCTTATTATAACTTAATTAGAAAACACAAAGTTAAATTTTTGCTAATTCTTAAATTAGATGTGTGTTTAGGCTGTTTATCACTTTTCCCAGCATGCCATTTTTTTATACACAATGTTTGCATCAGTGGGATTTGTTTGGTTTGTTAATGGAAGCAGAGTAAATATGTGGTGTTTGCCCTTGGAGAAAACTGCTGTTGAGCAAGTAACATTTGGTAAATGATGTAGAACAACACAATGGATCGTTTCCATACCTTGTCGTCATCTTGTGTGTGTGTGTGTGCGTGTGCACAGAGATCCTGGAGCAGAGGTTGTTCGCTGCCCTCCTCATCAAATGTGTGGTCCAGTTGGAGCTCATTCAGACCATAGACAACATCGTCTTCTTCCCTGCCACCAGTAGGAAGGAGGACGCTGAGAACTTCGCCGCTGCTCAGGTGAGTCCCCCTCCACTGCAGCATTTAAAGCCTGTCACATGTACTTCTCCTTATCTTCCTAATGAGACCTTTCCTAATTTCACTATAATAACTTATTTACTTATTGATGGAGTATTTTTTTTTATTATTTTCTACCATTAAATTAAATATGATGACAGCGATACCCTTTGAATTGACATCTACAGCTGTAGGTCTCTTTCTCTCTCATAAATCTTTCATTTAAGTAATGTAAATTTATTCAGTGCATTTTTGGTAGCAGAGTATGACTGAGATTCAAATCCCATGCTGATCTGCTGTACGGTGAAGCTCTCTCTAGGATTGTCTGACCTTTTTAGTTGTTAGTGTCACGCTTCGCAAACTCAGCCAGGGGAACCACTGTGGCGGTGTCTGTGCATCGTCTCCAAGTTACAGTATCTCCAGGGCCAATCTATTTCTGGGCCACATCTGCATCCTCTGAAGCCCCCACATGATTTCAGACTTGACAAATTGTGATGATGCGCCTAGCAGATGTTCTCTCTCTCTCGCCCAGTGTGAGCTGTAACTCTGTGTGAGTTTGTGTCTGTCTGAGTGCGACAGTGCAGTATTCCTTCAGAACGCTCTCTACTCAGGCTCCCCTGTGATGTGCCACAATGTTGGCACCTCAGGAGTTGGGTAGTCAGCAGGACTCAGGTCTGAGAACCAAGTCCTGCACTCTCTCTAGGCCATGTTCACTGGAGGTTGTTTACATGTGGTGATGTGCTTGTGTGTAAGCATCTCAGGTAGTTAGTTACTTGTACATGTTGTGCAAGTTGTAGTGGTATTGACTCTCAAGGTGAATTGATATCATTTCCAACCAGTAGTGTAGCTCCTTGCACAACATAATTTTCACAGAACAGTGGTTACTGGTATACATATATGCATATATGATACAAAGTATTTGTACATTATTTTATTTTTAAATTAAATTTTATATTAAATTACTTAAATCAGGAGCACAAAACCTGTTGCCATTGACAGCGGTAATTATATGTTTGCAGCGGTAATTACATGAAAATAATTTACCATAGAACGTTGGGAAATCCCATTCAAGTAAGTGGAGCACTCTACTACTACTTGTGAAGAAACATAAAAAAAAAGTATTTGTACATTATTTTATTGCTTTTGCCCTTGGATCCTTTGGATGACTTTGGAGGTGGGTGGTGGTACTTTAGTGGCCACCACCACCACCAGCCCTTCTGGCCTTCCAGAAGGTTCTGAGTTTCATCCCAGGGGCTGCCACCATTGTGCCCCTGTACATTGTGCCCCTGGCACTTAACCCCCACATTGCCCCAGGGGAACTGGCCCCTGTAGATAGTCCACTGTAAGTCGCTCT
>NW_027468650.1:30808844-30821344 GCF_046254945.1 Alosa pseudoharengus | reverse complement strand
TTTAACCAAAGCCACTCCCAACAATAGAAACAATCAAGGTAGAGTGTGATAAGGACAAGTTAGTGCTACTTCTATACAGTCAGTGTCAAATCTAGTCAGGTGGTATCTGTGCTAGAATTAGCCAGTCTAGTTGTAGCTGTAGTCTGGCTGCTTTAAAGTCAGCCAGTAATTACTAGTAATCTACTAGGTCTAGCATTAAAACATGAAAGCAGAGCCCGCCGAATCTACTTTAAAACTGAAGTAAAGATCAGTAGAGCATTCCCCTCAACTGGATCACTTATTTTCCTCTGCACTAATGGGCTGAGTGGATTAAATGGTATCCAGGGTGGACAGTTTTCAATTAATGATGAGGACGACGGTTACCTATGTACACTACCAAAAGTTTGGGGTCACTTAGAAATGTCCTTGTTTTCATAATTAATGTTGTAAATGACAACAGAGAAATGGCTGATCTTTAATGCAATATCTACATTGGCCATCACCCATCCAATGTTCCAAAGACACATTCTGTTTACTAATCTGATATTATTTTAAAAGGCTAGCTGAGAAAACATTGGAGAACCCTTTTACAATTATGTAAGCACATAATGTAATCTGAAAACTGCTGCGCTAATTAAAACAATGCAATCTCAGCTGGTATTCTGTCTATAATGGAGTGGAATGGACATTTCTAAGTGACCCCAAACTTTTGAACGGCAGTGTAGCTGCAGCCCTATGAATCGACTGACTGCCAGAGATTGTGCTTTGAGCACCTAGATGTCCTGTACATACACATGATGGACATCCATATGACATCCATATGTCTGGTGGTTAGGACGGTTAAAATAAAACAATCATTCCAGGAAAGGCTATGATCTGCAGAGAGAAACAAAAGGTTTTTTTTCCAGCTTTGCAGCCATTCCTTTCCCTCTCCCTCTTGCCTCCTTTGGCAGTTCAGAAGAGCCCCAGTAGACGCATCTCATCAATGAGTAATCAGCAGCCCCTTCCAATCCAGCTCAATTAGACTGCTAATGAAGTACGGCACTCACACGTAGCAGGGGGAATATCTGTTTATTTCTCATCGCCGCACTGCAAGAGGTCAACAGGCGTGACATCAGCAGACGTGGGGTTTAGAATTAATTACACCTGCACAAGAATAATGTTTGCGTTCCACTG
This sequence comes from Alosa pseudoharengus, assembly GCF_046254945.1. NCBI lineage: Eukaryota > Metazoa > Chordata > Actinopteri > Clupeiformes > Clupeidae > Alosa > Alosa pseudoharengus. Next base: position 30,820,189 of record NW_027468650.1, on the reverse strand, counting down.
GAATTGACATGAATACTGATCTTTGTTATCATGGTGGTGTGTGTGTGTCTTCCACAGTTCAAAGCCCATGCCAGTCGGTACTACCCCCTGCTGTGTGAGATCATGCAGTTTGACCTGATTCCAGAGCTCAGGGCTGTTCTGCGGAAGTTCTTCTTGAGAATTGGGATGGTGTTCCAAATCGCCCAGCTGCCTGCAGCTGAGCAGGGAGCTTCTGAGGACGCCACCCAGGAGGTCTAGAACCTTCCATGGGCATTAAGACGAGCTCCCCCTTTCTCCCCCAGAAAGTCCCTCACAGACAACCCATCATAAACCAAACCACAACCCACTTCTATTTACCCGTCCAAATGGTTCTTGTCTTTTCTTCCCCCCCCCCCAACCACCGGAGGGCGCTAAGGAGCCCCTACCAGATAGGACTTCATCCTCTGCCTGCTTCCCCTTTCTTCATCACTCAGCAGTACTTCAGCAGACCTTCTAGATTCTAGAAAGTATCAGAATTTCCCTGGAGTCTTTGCATCGAGAATATCACCGAATCTGGGTCGGGGAAAAACATCCCCTTCACTGAACTAATGGCCACGCTTTGTACAGTAGCATATATCATCTAAAGGATCATACCGGCGAATATAATGACAACTATTCAAATAACATGACTTCTGAAACACTTCAGAAGGCTGATATATTTAAAAAAGGGGTGTTTCTTGCTTTGTCTCGACATTATCTTAAAAAGCTATTCTGAATGAAAAAGGTTTCAAACATCAAGCAAAAGATCATTGATTAGTTCCAACAAGTGAGTAACGCGTGTTACTCGACGATCCTAATTTTTGTTTCACATTGCTAATGGCTAACATTAGCATTGATAGCTCCTTGGATGAAACTAGTTGTACAGACATGCAGCTTTGTAAAATAATCTCATAACACTAGATTTTATTTCTGTATTTTTTGTTTTGGTTTCTCTGAATTTTGCTGCACTTGTTTTCTTTATCAAAATGCACTGGAGATTTTTACTTTTGTGATAATTTATTTAACTATGCCATCTCTCCCCGATTGTCCAATGAGATTTCTAATTGATTGCTACAATATAAACTGATAAGTTAAATTATTCCATTTTATATGTACTGACACTTTTTTAATTAAGAGAAAAATGTCCGCAAGTCCGCATCTGGGATTCTCTTGAAAACTGGAACTTCAGAAAAAAAACAAAGAGCTGATGAGGTGTGTGTGAACTGCATCTGATTTCACTGGTCTGTATCCCTGTTTGGAGTAGGTTTCACTGTATGTGTACAAATTAAGAAAAAAATTTAATATATTTAAATCTTTTTTTTTGTTTGTTTGTTTTCGGGGTGGGTTGTATGTATAGAACATATGAATAATGTTAGCTGCGCTTCAAACATTTGATGATGGTGTGTGGATCTGAAGCATTCCTGGTTTGGGTGAATAGAAGAAGAAATGTATAATGGTACAGCACTGTAAAGTTTTCTATGTGGAAAAAAATAAGCCTGTACAACATTCTGTACAAAGCTGGTTATCATCCGAAGCATTCTAATCAGGTCATAGGTCAATAAAGTTTTTGAACTTGGTTTATTTGTGCTGTTGTAATGAATTCCTTGAACATATGTGGATTATGGTCGGTCTCGCCATAGTCTCCTAATCAGTCTTGGTAACTCTTTCCACTTGACTTTTCATCTATAAATCTTGTGATAAAATTAAGCAATAAGCCCCAAAATGCCATAGATTCCAGTGATTTTAGAACAGCTCAAGCCAGGGCATTGTTAGGCATGATGCAAAGTAATATACATATTTTTTCTTTATAGTAATATATAAGTATGTGTGTGTATATACCTTTTACCCAAAGGTAATGGCAAATAAAAATTCAGGTGTCCAAAGGCAGTAGCGAAAAAGTATCCACTCCCACACATTTAGTTATCCCAATCTCAGTCTACACCCAAGAATAAACAAGCATGCCTCAGAATTAAACCTAACTGAAACCATTGTGAGGAGGGTAGTGTTGTCAGGATACAACAATTATGACTGATACAATTTAGATTTAGATACCAATACTGATTTTTTTTGTAGAACTTAAATTATGTGTTATGTCTTTTTAACTGATGAAAAACATACAAATGGTGTTTTAATCAGGTTTTATCAAAAGTATTTAGGTATTGTAACCTTTTTCATTTCAAGCAGGGCATCGTGATACTTTTCTAGTATTGGTGTATTGAGCAAATCTAGACGAGGGTAGCCATTAACCCATAGTTTATATTCCTAGCTGCTAGCCATGCCAGTAACCACTTCATCATTATCAGAGCAGTGGCTGAAAGCCCTTATAGCTGTACTAACTAGTCAGTTAGTGTAACCACTTTTATAAGGGTGATATGAACTACCAATGACTCGAAGTCTGAAACAATATAATTAAAATAGGTATTTATTTCATCTAAAACATCTGAATAGATGCTGATTCTGTTCTAAAAACATGAGAATCCTTATCATAGTAGAAGAGGCACCAACAATGCGGAGAGAGATGCACAAAGACATGCACACAGAAAAACAAAAGCACAACCGGTTGAAGTGTATGATCTGTACAGAAGGGAACACACACAAACACAATTTCTGTCTCCAGTGAATAAGAGGCATGAAACTCTTTAGACTACAATTCTTAGTCCAGTCCCTTACCAACATTCAGCTACTCACAAGGCAATTATTCTGTTTTTAGGCACACATGAAAAAAAACAATAAATTAAATTACCAGCAGCAGGCAGATATAAAAGAGAAAGTTAAGACATTATAAAACATCAATATTAAAAGACGTTAAATAACAACAGTGTTCTTTAGCTCTGAAGTTATGCTCTACAGGGTCAATGGCTCATGAATGCAGTGCAAACTACTGGCCTACTGAGGCCTCAGGCACCTGTGTATCTGCTCTGAGATCAGCCTTGGAAGAGGCCAGTCTCAGGCACCTGGGTTAGGGGTGGGTTAGCGTGGCTGTTCTGTGGTCATCCATGGTATGTGGAAGGACCCTCCCAGTCCTCAGTCACAGTTTCCTTGCTGAGCGGTCGTCGCCCTGCCAGGAAATTCTTCAGGGTTTCCGTGGTGCCGGGCCTCAGCCAGGGCTCCGTGGCAACGGTATCCACAGAGCCGCGTCTATCCAGGGGAGGGGAGGTCGTCTGCCAGAACTCGTCATCCTCGTCAGGGTACAGCTCACCTGTGAGGAGAAAATTAGTCACAATGTTAAAGCAACACAATACAGTTCTTTAACCTTAAAATAATAGCATCAAACTCATTTTGATGCTACATTGACTTTAAATACAGACAGTGGAGTTTGACACTGCCAATGCGCGCCCAGAACGGCTGGTATTGTGTTGTCGCAAGTAGAGCATGACTCATGTCAGTTTCAGTTGAATTGGGTACCCATTTAGCGTTAACTATACTTCGTCTGCTTGTCAAATGATGGCATGATAACGATCAGCTCGGAGTTATTTTAATAACATTATTGAATATGGTCATCACTGATAATTAGCACAATTTAAAACACTACTTCAACCAAAGTTAAGGTTTAATACAACTTCACATCTGTACAGTTCATATCCCCACCACTGATAATAACACTGTTGAGTTAAACCAGTTAATTCCTATAAACCAACTTGAAATAACAAGAACAGTTCACCACTCAATAAACCAACCAACCCAGTCAGTTCAGTCACCCCAGTGCGTCCCTTCTCTACTGACCTGTTCTCCCGCTCTGCTTGCTCATGTCCTCCAGGCGTCTCATCCTCTGGTGGTTGCGCTCCCTCACACTCTCCAGACTGCGGAGAGACTGAGCGTCTGACGGTCCGTCTGCCTCGCGCTGCCCAGACAGAGCATCCAGATCCTGCACACACACACAGTGTTGAGAACCACTGAGCTAAATGGTCTCAGCAACTCCTAACCTCTTTACAGTAGGCCCCCATGTGACAATGAGCTATTCTTTCTAATATACAAGCTAAAAGGTAGGCCCTAAAGTATGAATGTAACTATAAGCTCATCACCAAATTTAACAGGTTAGTTGCTGGCTAATATACTGCAAGAGCACTTCTTTAACTGTCAACGGACATTCATTGCAGTGCATTCTTGAGCTGTACAAGAATGCACTGCAATGAATGTCATTCAATGTCACACTTCTACACTCCTTTAATTAAATAACCGCTGTCCACACACAAAGGGCCAAACAGGCATAGCATAGTCAATCAATGATTGATTATTTTCTTGATTAATCAATCAATTCTTTGAAATTCTTTAAAATACAATATCAGAAAATGGTGTAAAAATGTTTCGAAAAAGAGAAAATGTCGGATAACGTTAAAAGATAAACCCAATATTATTTTCTTAAATGCCCAATATTTTGTCCAAGATATTTAGTTTGACATAATAGGAAATTAAGTAACGCAGAAAATATTTCAGTTTAAGTAGCTGCAATCAGGTTTTGAGGTATTTTCTTTACAAAATGACAAACCAAATAGTTATTAATCTAATAGTTGACGACTAATCAGTAAGCTGATTAATTGCTCCAGCCATACAGCAGAGAGAATAAGGAGTAGGTCAGTGATGACTTGGCGGAGTTCTGGAACTCAGTAGCACAGTGTTTCAGAGTGGCGTAGAGAGTTCTGGAACTCAGTAGCACAGTGCTTCAGAGTGGCGTAGAGAGCAGCCGTGTCTTACTTCATCAAACTCAATCCTCCGTTGCAGTCGCCTCCTCTCCCGCGCTGAGGTCTGTCTCTCTCTCCGCTCCTCACGGGGCTCAGGGAACACACCCGCATGGGAATCTGAAGAGGGACACACACCGGTCAGTTAGTCACACACACGCACACAGAGAAAAAGAGAAGGTACACAGCCATCTGTACATCACTCTGGTCAGTCACATTCTTCCAGGAGTGACACACACACACACACACACACACACACACACACACACACACACACACACAGAAGAAAAGGGACCTCACCCATCTGCATATCACTACACACACACACACACGTGCAAAGAAACATGTTTGCCTCTCACTCTAACCAGCCACGTTCATCCTGGAGTGACCTCCCCCTCCCTCCCTCCCACATGCCCTCTGGCCGACAGCTCTGTGGCCGTCATGTCTCCCTCCGTCTACAATGGTGACCCTCAGTGTGGCAGGCCTGCTGCAGGCCGGAGGCTCCCTGCTGACACTGTGGAAAGCTGCCATGTGGTCACAGCAGGAGGGCTTGTGTGTGTGTGTGTGTGTGTGTGTGTGTGCGCAGTATATGTGTGAAACGCCTCTCCATCTGGCTCAACACTCCCTCCTTCTTTCCCCGCTTCCTATCTCTCTAGACACCTTGACACATTTAAATGACGGGAAAACTTGGGCTACAAGCTAAATAAATTAATCTAATTTCGAAATCAATTTACAGTTTATACCATAAGCAAGATCCAAACTCAAACATGAGTCAGTACTGCACCATAGTCTCCCCGTTTACCCTCCCTCAAACCTGCTGCTGGATGTCCACACTGTGATATCGCATGGGGCATCTGGGTAGGCCTTACACTCTTCCTCAAGGGACACGCTGTCTACAGCGCGCGCGCGCGCACACACACGCACACGCACACACACTAATCCATTTCAGGGCTCTTACTACTAATAATTCACACTTTCTTCTGCACTTTCTTCCCCATCACTGTCATTAGTCTTTCCTTCACTGTCTGTTTGCCATGTCTGAATTGAAGATTAAAGGGAAAATGGCACCACGGGTTCCTTAAATCCCTGCTGCAGCAGCAGACCACTCTGAAGCCTCATCCGAGGCACAGAAACCTTAATGAATGGAGTGGGTGGAGGAATGCAATCAGGGGCTGGCCATGCTGTTGCTTACCATGTCAGACTTTTCAGGTTTGAAACCCCTGCTGTTACTGAGAACAAATATTAAAAGACAATAAGCGTGATTTTGGAGTGCGACCATCTTTATTATTCTGGATTAATGCACATTTTAGAAAACACATCCATTGAACAAATTTTTGGTTTGTCAGACACTCATTTTAAGAGTTGATTGTTCCAAAACACCAGCCGCCGCACACACGCACATATAAGTATAAGTATAAGTATATATACTCTTTTGATCCCGTGAGGGAAATTTGGTCTCTGCATTTATCCCAATCCGTGAATTAGTGAAACACACACAGCACACAGTGAGGTGAAGCACACACTAATCCTGGCGCAGTGAGCTGCCTGCATCAACAGCGGCGCTCGGGGAGCAGTGAGGGGTTAGGTGCCTTGCTCAAGGGCACTTCAGCCGTGCCTACTGGTCGGGGTTCGAACCGGCAACCCTCCGGTTACAGGTCCGAAGTGCTAACCAGTAGGCCGTGGCTGCCCTACATGCGCGCACCACCAGTGTTTCCTCTACATTGATTTTAGCATGGCGCCCGCCACGGTAAAATTAATGCCGCCATGGTATCAGAATCAGGGCAGACTCACAATGTAGTTGCGGTTGCCTTTTAAATAATCCTGCCGACGTATCTCCCCCGCTGGCTGCCGCTCACATTGCAATTTGACAATAAGTAAAACTAGTCAGAGGTTATTATGGCCCGTCCAGTTTCACTTCACATGTATTGATGTAGCCTATTTAAAACAATAACTTTCTTCCCAGTGTTTCCCCTTCATGTTGTAGCAGTGGCAACTGCTTCAGAATTAGGGCAGACGCACATTATTTTCCGGGCACACAGTTAAATGCGATCCGCTGCCAGCAGATAATTGCAGTTTAACAATAGAACAGCAATGCTAATCCGAGGTACCTGTCTAGTTTTATTCCATAAATATATTGTTGTTATAGACGTTAGTGGCATGCGCTATCAACTACAATTTTCGCACAACTTCGTGGAAAGGTGTAGCACAGGTTAAGGAAAACCCATTCATTTCTGGAGCTGATCGTATTCAAAAAAATTCCCATATCGTAGCCTATTAGCTCGCAACAACAGCGCAAATGAAACATGGAGAGTGGATGTCTCCCCACGGAGACATGTCTCCCCATGTAGATGCGCTCAATCGTCTTGTAGTAACGAAGGTAAGCAATTTTTGCAAATGTGGGAACAGCACAAAACTTGGCCATAAACATTTTGTATGCACTTGCGGTGATGGCCTAGTAATGTGAATAGCGGACTATAACCAAAGAAAGTAACCAAAGAAACCAAATTTGATTTGTAAGGGATAATGTATTGTCCGCCGGTAATTATCAGAAAATTAGTCCCGACAGGGAGAACAGAACACCGACGCGCAGCAGAGGGGTTTTGCTTCAACCTGAAGGGACTTATTTTCTGATAATTACCGGCGGACAATACATTATCCCGCTTATTACACGGCTACTTGCCAAAACGAGAAAAAAAACCTACCGGTAACACAACGAATCTTTAAAAATTATTTTGCTACCGTTTCGTGTCTTCCGCTGACAAAATAAATAGTTCGCCACACAGATAGAACTTGACAGTTTCAGGTGTTGCGTGCCAACGTCTTACTAGCTTTCCCTTTCAATGAAATTCCATTGCAATAAGCGAACGGAATTCTTGCGGAGGGATATGAAAGACGTTAATCAACCCGTTGCCATTGACAGCGGTGATTATATACTTTGCTGGTGATTTATATAGATTTAACATAGGCCCGAACGTTGGGAAGGCCTATTCATGTGAATGGAACTTTCTGCAGCACTCTGAAGAGCCGTGTAATAAGCACCAAATAAAGGCTGTGTTGTGGGTTGTGTTTCTACAACATGCACAAAACGTTCAAGCAGTGACATGTCCCTTTCAAATCACATTAAATGGTGTGATTAGCAACTAATTAGCAACTAGAATTAAAAAAAAAATAAAAAAAATCACCCTGTGTTATTATTATTATGCTATAGGTTCAGATTAAGCTATAGGCTATAGATCCTATGAGTCTAAGCCATAGTAAAAAAAGCCTAATTAGTCAGAGCTGTGTGTAAATAGAGGTTAAGAAAGATATTATATTCTAATGAAATGCCAGTTTAATCATATTGTAGCCTTATATGTAACCTTCTGATATTTAGTTGCAGATGTGGCAGGGGGGTGCAGATGGTCAGGCTGCCCCCACTGCTAAAAACAAATCTAGAGGAAACACTGCACACGCACACACAAACCCACAAACACCCTAACTCACCAATGAAGGCACTTTCGGACTGCAGCAGTGTTGGTGTGGTGCCCTCTTCAGTAGACTTCTGAAAAAGCAGACACGCATCAGTGAAAGAGTCACCATGTCATCAACACACGCTTGAACTGAGAAAGCCACTGCCAAGGGGTTAAGGTCATTGCACAACAATTCCACATTCCTAACTTGAATGATGAGCAAAGTCTTAAGTCTAACTAAATCCATGGTTATTAACTAGGCAAAAATCTATGTGACAATTTAACACCATGGGCAAGACCTTCACAGCAAACACTGATGAGCTCAAAGCTCCCACCTGCCACACGATAGCTATATTTCCTGCAGGAGAATTGAAACGTGCGTAACAGATGAGGGTGAGATCCCGCCTACCTGATGATGAAGCGCCCTGGACGGGGATGACAGATCGAAGTAATCTGCAGAGAGGAGAGGGGCTGGTGAATGAATGAACAGCGTAGGCGCGCATGTGTGTGTGTGTGTGTGTGTGTGTGTGTGTGTGTGTGTGTGTGTGTGTGTGTGTGCATGCGTGTGTTCAGTCAGAAAGAAGAATATGACTAATGACAATGAAATGAAAATATGACTAATTTGAAGATCTATGGTCGTCTGAATATGAGAGAGATACAAAGGGAAACAGACACTTAGTACAGACAGATGCTATGGCTGTGTGCGTGTATGAGAGTGTGTGTGTGTGTGTGTGTATGTGTGTGTGTGTGTGATGTTTCAGTGGAGAGGAGAAAACAGAACAGCAGGTGCAAATACGCACAGAACCCATCATTGTGATTAATGTAATTATTAATGTCATTAATGAAGCAATGGGCATATTGTCGTGGGAAGGACATTGTCTGACGCGGTGAGTGTGTGTCTGACGCGGTGAGTGTGTGTCTGACCTGTTCTGTCTTTCCTCATGTTGTTGATCTTGCGTTGTTGGTGGCGTAGCAGTGCCTGCTGCTGGAGCTCCAGACTATAATCGTCACACGGGGGGTCTGGGTAGGCCTGACGCACCTCCTCACGGGACGTGCTGTCTACAACACACACACACACAGCAATACAGTCAGACATAATGCAATCACCATCACTCTTTAGACTCTATTGTGCACATTCTGTAATTGTAGACACAAAAACAAGCAATCAGACTCATCTCTCATCTCACACACACACACACACACACACACCATGTTCACAAGTCACACAGGACTGCACTAACAACCAAGCATCAGCTGCTCAAACCAACAGAGTTCTGCTGCTGGCCACAACAAACAGACCCCAGCCAATCACAGAGGACTTCCTCCTCTAAGCCAGCCAATGAGCCGGCGCGGCTGCCGTTCAGCGAGGTGCTCTGAGGACACACGGGAGGCGTCATCAGCAAGCGGAGCAGAGTGCGGGCAGAGCGCCCTGAGCCCCAGTGATTACAGCAGGACTGAAGGGACTGAGATTTCTCTGGGATGCCCCCACCACCCCCACTGCCCCCACCGCCCCCTCCACCACTGCCCCCACCACCCCCACTGCCCCCACCCCCTCCACCATCACCCGCCTGGCGCTCTGCTGGCCCAACAGTCAGAGCATGACTCAGCATAGAGTATTCATCTGATTATACTCTATATGCCAATAAAAATTGTTATGTATATTGTGAAATTAGATTGAAATCCAATTTTATGTAATCGGAATAAGTGACCTGGAGTATTCAATTTTAATCTGATTAGATCGGTCATGTGACTAATACTCCGATTTTAGTTGGAGTTTATCATGATTCCTGAATGTAGATGTGTCAGCATGAAATCAGATTATTACTAGTTCGCTTAACATGTAAAGTGGAATATTCTGTATTCTGACAATAATCAGATTGGTGGTTTTATCAGATGTGAACATGTGACAGACAGAGAGAAAGAGAGAGATGGAGGCAGGTGGAGATGGAGGCAGGTGGAGATTGAGGCCGGAAGGCAGCGGCCCCTCTGTACAGAAATAGGACTGATACGTGGAGCACTGACTCATGCCTCATCCACCACCGCAGCACTGACACAGACGCTCACTAGTGGGGAGAAAGGAGTTGGAGAGAGAAGATGGACACTGTGGTGATTTCTAGCCTCCACACACACACACACACACACACACACACACACACACACACACACACACACACACACACACACACACACACACACACACACACACACACACACACACACACACACACACACACACACACACACACACACACACACACACACACACACACACACACACACACACACACACACACACACACACACACACACACACACACACACACACACACACACAGGAAAAAAACAAACAAACAGGGCACACACACACACACACTTTGTGTAATAATCCATTCTGAGTGCAGTCTTTCCCTCTCTTTCCCTCTCCTCCCATGCCTGACAGACATCTCCGAATCTAAATGAACCCTGTCAGTGCCTTCACTCAGCCATCTCTCCAGTGCCGTCCCCATCCCAGCCGGCCAGCCGTGGACCTCTCTGCCGTCCAGTGTGCCGTAAAATAGCACAATCATGACCTGCCAGGTCACGACTTCACAGGCTCATTAGCTCCCAGGTCAGGCAGTAAGGCACGCACACAGACTTTAGTGTTCAACATGCATTGTCTAAAACGTTTGGGAACTGCTGCCATAGTCAGTAGTACGCAGTTGTTTTGGAGCCAACAGGAGCGGAGTGGTAATGTGAACATGGGACATCGCCCAGAGAGTGTGAGAGTGAGAGAGAAAGGAGAGCAAATGGCCACAGTTGGAGAGCTTGTGACCACACACACACACACACACACACGCATGTGGCCACAAATACAACATGTGCGCACGCACGCACACACAGCTGTCTCAGATTCATTGGCCAGAAACCCAGTAAAAGTGTAACTTAGTTAAAGAGTTTTCAGAGCAGATGGTGGATGTGATGAACGGCCTCACTTGGCAGCAATCCATTTCAAGAAATATAGCAGTGTATCTCTATGTGTGGGCAAGTGTCTGTGTGTGTGTGTGTGTGTGTGTGTGTGTGTGTATGTGTGTGTGTGTGTCTAAAGCTTCTAGGAGTCAATGTGAAGGGGTCGTGTGGCAGTGAATGGCTTTGGCTACGTTCCAGTCTCATAGGGTGGCATATAATGGGAGCACTGGGTTCAGAATAATGCATATAACGAGAGGAGAGGAGAGGAGAGGAGAGG
>NW_027468650.1:30611344-30803844 GCF_046254945.1 Alosa pseudoharengus | reverse complement strand
GCGGTCCTGCTCGTGGAGCTGCTGAGGCGTGGGCATGTCCCTGAACACGTTGCCCCGGGCGTGCGACCCCGCCTGACCCTGAGGATAGCCTGCAGAGAGATGAGAGACGACAAGCAGCCCGAGCATAAACAACGCTCTTCAAAACAAACAGTGTGTGTGAGAGTATGGGCCAAACTTCTCTCAGTCACTGTCTGTTTAGATCAAGAATCAGAGACGGGTAGCAAGACAGGACATCTCTCATCGTATATCTATCATTTTGGCCCCTACAGGGCACCACCTGCCTACTCAACAACAACCCCCCCCCCCCACACACACACACACACACACACACACAAACACTTCAAAAACTAAACTACACAGCACCCTTGTCACATTCTTTCACGCCTGGTCCTACCTGCTATCATGTGGACAGAGGGGGGCCTGTCCTCCCCTGGCGTCGGAGCATTCCTGCCTGTGTTACCCGTCCCCCGGCGGGACTCTGGGTTCAAATAGGCCTCCTCGTTGCTCTGGTGCATCCGTTTCAGGTCACCTGCAAGATAACCAATCAGAATTAGGGTTGGGTATCATTCAAGATGTATCGATTGGAATTCCGGTTCTGATTATTGTCATCGATTCCAGTTCCTGGCGATTCCAAAATGTAAAAATCGCATTCGTCTTTTTAGTCATCATTCATTACCGTTGTGGATAAACCTTAACAGCATTCAAGACACCATCTTTCTGTATCACCTATTGGTTTACAGCGGAGTAATTTCACCAACACACAGGGTAGTGCATAAACTACATACATGGTGACTAAGTACAACAAATACAGAGCAAATATCACATGCAAGCCACTATTCTTCATTATCTCCAAACAGCTGAGAAATGTAGTGTTGAATACTGTATATAGCTCCATATGTATGCGGTAATGTTCACTTATGTTACTTTTACATTTGTTCCCCTTCTCCACTCACCTTCTCTCCCTCCCCTGTTCTATCGCTTTTTCAGACCAGCCTTTGGCAAATGTTTCCCTCTGTTAGAATATAGAGTATCCTAGCCACTGTTGTGATTGTTGTTGCTGCCGCCAGGTTGTTTAGCCTTTGTTTGCAAAAGTCAATGCTTTGAGATAATGCCAACAGCCTCTTGACTGAAAGTATTGGCATGGGCTGAGAAGGCCTTTTAAGATAGAAACAGCACTCATCTTTGGACCCTCTGATGAGGCACACCTCTTTAGTCGCGTGACTTGCTGCATTAACATGGTATGTGCGCTTGTGTACCTGTGGCGTGTATGTTAACGTAAGCCCTTTTCACACATACGGCAATTCGCTTGTCCCTTCCCTGTCGCTTCTCGCTTCAAAAGTTGAAAGTATTTTAGTACGCATAGTAATTGTAATTGCATTACATTAACATGATCTTGTTGTTTCAGTATATGTGAATGGGGGTTTCAGTCAGTCATGGCCTGTGGGTGCACATTTTCTGGCCAACAGTAGTGCTGTATGGTGCAAGGCATGATGGGACGTACTGATGAGGTTGCCGTGGTCGTCCTTAATAGGGGCTCCTCCTCCTCCCCGCCCCCAGGGCTTGTAGTTCTTCATCTCCGCCTCCAGTTTGGCGTCGCAGCGTTCCCTCTCCTCCAGCTCGCGCATCTTACGCTCCTGACGCTCACGGATCTGCCGGCCCACCCACAAGTTTGTGTCAAGGGGGGTGGGGGGGGGCACTTCATGTTCACAAACGATCTGATTTTCAGACACACAGCATGTCTACACAATCTAATACCTTAACTGACTTAAGTGGACCCTGTTAAGTTTCTAAATTTCACTTTACCTTTTGGAAATGCTGACTCCACTCTGCCCTGATCTCTTCCTGTCAAAAACACGGCATGCTGTCACAAGTCTGACTCACTGGCCTCTGCTGTGTTCACACTCAAAAGCGTCTGAGACCTCAGCCGTTAGCGTTCAGAGCCTCAGCAGTCTGCCTTTCTCGCCCTTTACTTTAAAACCGTCGCAGTCACAACACCGCGCTCACTGTGCCGAACTGAAGTCACCGAGCTGCTTTGTGAAAATGGCACAGTTAAGCACAGCAGTCAACATTCAAAAGGTCGCCGTCGCCAGTGTGTTTAAACGGCTAAAAGTGCTGCTGTCACTGACACACTGAGGAGGTTTTTCTTGCTTTGGCTGAAAACATATCCAGAGGAATCCGTCCACCCACTCCTATCAATGTGTTTAAACACATCCAAAAGAACTAGTAAATAGAGATGGCCTTCCCTTAGAAACAGAAATGTTCTTCCTTCAGAGTATCTAGGGTTGGTGATGTCTATATTGGTGTAAAGGTGGCTTGTGAAGAGTATTCAGTATTCTCCAAGGAGTAGAAGTTACATCAGCTTTAAGTTTTCATCCACATTCATTTTTTTAGCATGTACTTTTATTTGATGTGGAAAAGGTAAAAAATATTATATCACTATATTGCATTTTCACATTTTATCAGTATAGGACCTCCATACCTTGAACTCAGGGGTGTGACACTGGGAGTTTGTGTATTATGCTTTGATGACATATAGGTGATAATGTTATAAGAATAAAATCAAATCTCCTTAGCAGGGAGTTGAATTTAAAAGTAAATAACTAAATAAATATGCACGGATGCCTGAAGCTGAGCTATTGAACTGAACTGTAGTAAACTCTCTCATCTGGGCAGGTAGATGGCTGGCGCTGATTTCTGAGTGTGTCAACTCCTATTACCTCTGCAATGTATTCCATCCAGCCCTAAGCACAAAACAAATGTGACCAATTTAGGAGCTCCACGACACATCACTTCAGTACAGTACACACACACACACACACAACCCTTCAAAAGGTCAGGTGGAACTTCCCCCCCACCCCTTCCTCCTCTCCCATCTTCTCCCTCTTGTTCTGGCTGTCTTTGTGTGCACATAGCAAAGCAGTGGATGATTTCTGGAGGGTACTGTGTACTGTGGGGTGTGTGTGTGTGTGGGGGGGGGGGGGGGTACCTGCTGTTTAAGAGCCTCCTGGTAGCTCAGTGCATTCTCCTTGGACTGTTTTGATCTGTCAACAGCAAAGACTCCCATGCCAAGCTGACTAGGCACTCTAAAAGAGAGAGAGAGAGAGAGAGAGAGAGAGAGAGAGAGAGAGAGAGAGACATAAAACTTCCTCTTACACTACCAAGGTCTACTTTCAAAAGTAATGGACTCTGTTTTAAAGCCATTAACAGAACTCAAACAGTCTCTGGAGGGCAGCACAGAAAGCATGCATATCCAAATGAAAAGGTCATGTGATATTGGGTTATGTGGTAGGTGCCCTGTGCCTTGCAAGTGACTAATACATACTGACATATTCTGTTTGTAATTGACGCATCACAATACTGCAAGTGAATTGAGTTTCTAATACATATACATTACATTATAGGTCTTCTAGTGCCTACGGTGTTTGTTTAAGGTTGCACCTGATGAGGACTGGTGAGGACAAAACATTATTTTAATACCAACCAAATCCTTCTGGGAGCCTTTCCTTATGGACTATGCGAAACAAAGGGGGCTCAGATGCAAACTCAGTATGGATGAAACGGAGGAGAATTTAAAAAGGTATTGCTGACAACCTCTCTTCCCTGAGAACTGCAGTGATGTATTAGCTGACACATGTGTAGGCACAAATTTAAAACAAGTTCAATGTAAGCCATATATAGACACAAAGAAAGAAATAAGCAGGCAGCATGAAGGGGAGAGAGTGAGGGAAGGAGGGAATCGGGGTGAGCCAGAGAAACCACAAAAATAAACATTGGGCTGAGGGTACTGCAACTATGACTCAGACAGAATGGTGTGTGTGTGTGTGTGTGTGTCCTCAGTGAGGTGCACTGTACTTGAGAGAGGAGACAGGGACACACACATATATATATTATATTATAGGTGTGTGTATACACACAATAGCACCACCTTCTGGTAGAACAACATCATCTTCTGTTAACACTAACATCTTCACTAACTCCACTCACAAAGTAGTATGGAAAAAGAGAAAAGGAAAAAAAAAAAGTTACAGATTTCACACATTTTCAGGAGAGCTTATTTCAAAAAGACAAACTGTGCACCTGCACCTAATCAGTCAAGCTGAGTTTCACACCATATTAGACCAACAGGCCTCTAAACAGTAGCAAACAGTGCTGTATCACTTAGAACAAAAAGCAATTCAGCAGTGTGAAATTGAATAAAATGACTTTCCTAGCGGTGTAATCGTTCATAAAAAGGCACACTCGGAGCCAAAATAGTGTCAACAACAAACAAAAACAGATTGTTGAAGACGAACACAGACATGGCCCAGTGTGGAGGGTGAGAGGAGAAGAGACCTACTGTATGAGAGAAGTCGACCGACCGGTCCTCAGAGGCTGGGGGACTCCCATGGGCAGATGGGGGTAAGAAGCCACACCAACAGCTCCGGGGCCGTCTAGCAACACACACACACACACAAAAATGGAAAAACAGGCCACATGAAACCACACACCTAGAAGCTCCAAACAAATTGGCCGTGCTACGACAGACCGCCTGATGGAAAATTGAACAAATAACATCTCGCTATGACTACAAATGAAGAGCGAGGCTTCAGTCCATTAGCCCCACCACACACATCTGCACAGCTTAGAGGTGAATGAACATGCCAAAGCAATTAGTCAAATGGAACTCCCTTGCATCCATCAGTATAGATCCAGCCTTAAAAGCTCTCCAAACAGCACAAAGGTTAACAATGTTTTCCTAAAAGTCACACACAATAATAATCACTGTAGATCATAAAAGTGTAGCATGTGGCATTACGGTGTACTCATTTAGGAGACTCACAGTAAGCCAGATTGGGGTCTAGCGGGTTCCTGGCTGCGTAGTAATAGTAGGCGTCATCGTAGGGAGTGTGGTAAGCATCTGGCAGCGTGGGTGGAACAGGTGGAGGTGCACCCGTGACCCTGAGGACGGAGAAGAAGATGCATTCACACACATCTCTCTGCCAGGCACTGCACTGCTTTTACAACCACCACTGTGTCCTGTGGGACTTACAGAGTTCAACTGAACTGCATGGCTTAAAGTGAATGAGCAGAGAAGAAGAACGTACGGTGATGAAGATATATAACGAAGAACTGAATAGATAAATGAAATAACTAATACACTGATTTATCGCAGACTGAAATGCTTTGAATTAAAGCATGGCAAAGATGGAGCATGAAATATAAGGAAAAAACAAATGAAAAGATAACAAGGAACAAATGAATGAATGAATGAATGAATGAATGAATGAATGAATGTTTACACACCTTGGTGCAATCATCTCTCCAAGCGTGCCTGATAGGTTCCTGTGGAAGTCCTCATTGATGGGTGCTCCCCCGGCCTCCACCCTGCCCCCACCACTGGCTGCGGCCAGTTGGGCCAGGCTGGTGCTGTAGTCCACGAGTGGGGGCGACTGGAAGGCCACGTGGGGCCTCTCGGGGGGAGTCCTCTCCTCCGCACCACCAGCTCTCTCCTCGGGGGGCTGCCTGGCTGAGTTGCCCCCCAAGGAGTCCAGCGTGGGCCCCGGGCGATAGGGCACGTCTCTCCGCCGCCTCCCCTCATACTCCCGGTTCACCGCACCGAACTGCTTGATCCGGTCAGGCTAGAGGACAACACGGGCACAGCTGTGAGGAAGCGGTCAGGGTTACCTTCCTGCTTGCCTAAAGATCACTGCAAGTTCATCCAAGACTGTTTGCAGTAAAAGACTTTTCCCTCACTACCCAAATCACTTCCCACTGATTTTTAGTGTTTGAACAATACTACCCATTGTGTAAATATGCTGGATTGACTTTCATATTTTAATTCTACGTGTCTCCCAAAGCAGGCAACAAGAAGTTACTTGTGGTCTTATGAAAGGTTATTTCATGAAATCATTCAAGGCATGCCATGAAAAGTCACCAAGCATTCGTCCTAAATAGCTTTGAACTGATCAATATTTTGACTATACCCAGTCATGCCTACAAAAAAACTTTCCATGAATGTAACCTAGAGGCCAGAGTGGGAAAAGAAGGCTCAAGAGGTTTGACATTTTGAAGAAGGGGAAAAAAAAGACTATTAGTTTATGCTAACATTAGGCCTCATGTTACATGGAGATGGCTTGCATTTCTCAGGGGCTTTTCAAAGGGTTTTTACCTGCATTTTTAAGTGATCTGTTTTGGTTGTGACTAACTCACTGTCCAACAGACAGACGTTTTACCTGTTTTTCTGGGTCTACAGCTCCAGAAGCAGCAACTCTGAGTTCAAGTTCCTTCTCCCTTTTGAAGGAAAAAAATG
The DNA here is from genome assembly GCF_046254945.1 of Alosa pseudoharengus. Classification (NCBI taxonomy): domain Eukaryota; kingdom Metazoa; phylum Chordata; class Actinopteri; order Clupeiformes; family Clupeidae; genus Alosa; species Alosa pseudoharengus. Next base: position 30,797,555 of record NW_027468650.1, on the reverse strand, counting down.
GAACATCATGAAACATACATAACAGTCTCACAGGACTTGAAAAGTGCTCTTATCGATCGACAATTAGGAGAGTAGTCTGCGTAAATCAGAGAGGGACCATTAGGATGGTCACCACATCAAGGTCGTAGCTCTGTTGACTCAAAACAAAAACAACATGGGTGCTCTCCTCAAGCTGAAGGCATATTTTAGAGGTCAAATGAGCTATATATTTTGGCTGAACCAAATACCAAAATGGCAGGTGGCAGCTGAATTTTCTCATAAAGCACTACAAATTAGCCCTGTGACATTATGAAGAGAGGTCCTCAGGTCAAATCAGCAGTCTGTACACGCAACTCTGTTATAACACTGAAGAGCACGGTAAACGACAAAGAGGACTCACTTCTTCTTGTTCTTCTGCTGTTCGGCCATCTGCTCCAGCAGCTCCTGCCTGTAGCGCTCCTTCCTCCTCTGCTGGGCCAGGTCCCCTTCCGCTGTCCCTGGTGACGTCACAGGTCAGAGGTCACACACCCTACTCACAGCTCACTGGACATCACATCATTCATCATGCCACATAACACTCCATACCATGGTGGAATGGCTCTAGCAACCTACATAACACCTGAGAGCTAAGAATGAGAATCTTGTTTAAATAATAATTACAAATTCAAGTATGTATGTCAATTCAGCATGCACCAATCTTCTTCCAACTGATTTCACCTTAATCTTAGAGCTCCAATACAGGATTGTTATATTTAAGTGACAAAGACACAATGGAGAAAAGAGCCTCTCCCTTTGAAGTCCTGAAACATTTAAGTCCATCACACACACCGTTTTGATTAACTTTGGAAGTGTGTGTGTGTGTGTGTGTGTGTTCCTACCTATGATAAGCCCCGTGGAGAAGTCGGCCATGTTCTTGTTGGCCACCGATCTGGACTGCTCACTGGTCTTCACTGGCGCTGGTTCTGCCTGCAGACTACAGCACCCACCAGACCAGAACAGAACAGCTCAGCACAAGCACAAGCACAAGCATAAGCCAGCCCATAAACCACTGCACCCCCTTCCCGTCACGTCACTAAACGCATCGGATCGATGTTCGTCAGGCTGGGAGTGCAGCCCGCAATGGACCGGGCTAAGCCTCAGCGCCACGTCACGTAACAGGCGGAACAGAACAAAGCGCTGCTGCTGTGGAGCCTTACGCCTCACTGCTAAACAGGCAGATTCACAGACAGTCAGCCAGGGCTGGGATCAATGAGGCTGAGGGAGAACATATATTGGAAATGACCTTATCAGCAAAGGCAATTATTAATTAATCAAACACTGAAAAGATTATGTTAAACAGTAGAGGATTTTCTGATTCTTTTTCCCCCTGCCCAGTTCACAGCACAGGCACCAATCAATAAAGAGGATTTATAACCCTCTGCGAAAACGCGGTTCTCATCAACCCCTTTACTCAATGCCACTCCTCTGCAAATATAAGTGGTAAGCTTCAAAGCAGAGATGGGGGGGGGGGGTCAAATTAGTATAATTAAAGGAGATGAGTACTTAGGGTTGTGTATGGCTGACAGCGTCCGCCGGCTCTCCTCGATGTATTCCTCTGCTTGGAGGATAGGGGCTTGAGGCTCTCTCCTCTCCTGGACAATTCTGCGAATGAATAAGAACAACTACTGTTAGTATCAGTCAGCCTAAAAAGAGCATTTTAATCACTGATATGAATATTTTACATATTGTAATTTACACACAAAATTGCTCCCTTACATAGTACCTACTTGGGAAGTAATGTGTTGATTAGCTAAATTACTGCATGGCTCAGCTCTGTGTTTTCCCATGTACAGAGCCAGGGATGAGTACAAACAGCAGAGATTTTTGAGCATGACAGTGGACAACTAACCAAATATCTGAATCAGACAAAATTAGTCAATTAGACTAGAGAATCGCAAACTCCACTCTTAATGTCAGTGTTTGTATTTGGCTCGGGAGATAAATGTGTATCATAGTTTTATAGGGACACCAGGCAACGTTTTTGTGTTAATTACTCATCTTCGTAAGTCGGTATATGGTTAAATGACTCATTACAGGGCGAATGAAGACTCTCTCGCCCACCCTTACTGCCTGTAGGAAGAATATCCCGCTTGCAAGTTCAGTGTATCATACCCGCCGACCGAAGCAGTTTCAGTTTACATCCTGCATCCACAGCACAGAGGCAGGCTAACAAAACGCTAGAGATTGTTGCAAACGTGTGTATAATGGCAGAGCCGGCGAAGAAGCAGCGAAAACTCTTGACGGAAGATGCAAAGAAAAGGAAAAGAGCTTCAGACCGAACGAGGGGGAGTTTCGTAGAGAAAAAGCATCAGGCTTGCCTGGTGTCCCTTTAAGAGCTAAAGCACATCAACAATGGGAGCCATGTGCGTCCAGTTCAGAGCTCAAACCTGTCGGGTCTGTGATGATGGACTCTCCTCTCCCTCTTCCCCAAGTATCCAATCAGCTCTCTAGGCCTGGGCCTCCTCCTGGACATGTAATCTAGCTCTTCCTCCTCATACTCCTCATCCACCTCCCCATAACTCAGGTCTTCCTCAGAGTTGTAGTAATGGCCTTGGGGCCTCCGAGGCTTTCTTTCGAGGCGCACAGGGGTGCCTCCCCACCGCCTGCGTGGTGTGCCGGCCTGTTGGACTCGAGAATCTGTTAGTGTGGCGGCGTCTCTTCTGGATGACTGCGTCTCGGCCAGATGACCCCTCGGGTCAGGGGGTGGGGAGCCCCGTGTAGGTTTTGACAAGGGCGGTGAAAGGCGGTCTTGAAATTGTACCTAGCCAGAGAGCAGAAAGGTAAAAGTTACTATGCTTCACAAATACAAGCCTTCAGAACTGAGTGATGAATCACTGTAAATACTTCTGTTGTAGACAATTTACATCCAAAACAGTCCCAGTTGAGGTTTCAGTACTAGCAGCACAGCACAGGTACCTTCATTTATGCATGCTTTGAGCAGAAGTGGCCAGTCCAATCAACAGAAGCAGAATTCAAGGCCAATATCATTATAGTCCCAAGTTATAATAAATAATTGGCAATTATAGTTCTAAGTCCCTTTGAGAAACTCTGCTATAGCCTAGCTATGTTAGCTGTACCTTCCAGGAATCTGGTAATGTTCTGGTTACAGCCGCCTGCGTTCCTTTTTCTTTAAGAAAGGCATTGTACTCTTTGTTCCGTTCATCTCTTAGCCGTGCCTAACAACAACCATAAAAACAAAAAAGTAGATAAACTCAAGTTGCATGCTCATAGCAAAGAGAGCTCAATAGTCATTTAACCTTTTAATTTGATTTAAGTTTAATTTTTAGTCAAAGAAGGCCACAAAGTTGTCTGAAGTCCTAACAAATGAAATATGAAACTCTATACTTACCTTACCTATTTAGTATTAGTAAACAGTTATAACTCATTTCATATTTAATTCCACAAATTTCTCCCCAACTCTGGAATGAGCTAACAGGAAAGCAAGGCTCTACTGTCAACTCAAACTGTTGCTCTGGGATACCAATTCTTGTTTAATCAAGTTTATGCAACAACAGTTTTCAAACCATAAATCACAGCAGGCACCAGTTAACATACGATGTGTGTAAGAAAGAAGATGGTTACCTTGGCAGATCTCCTTTCTCTGATAGGGAGAGAAAGTTCCTGCGGTTGGACACATGCCTCTTCAGAGGTCAAGTCGTTTTTCTTTACATAAAAAAGGTAGTAAAAATAAAAGGTGAAACGGTTGCTAATTGTTTTTACCTCTGAATACAATAGCCTACTCAAACTGGTCAACGCTTTGTATAATTCTGACCAAGAAGCATCTAAAATGCTAGCTCATTATGTCTCCAACAGACAAGGCTGAGCTTGCCATTCAACAAACAGTTCCGATGAAACAGAGCCAAACAAAATGGCAATGACACATTTATTTACCAGGTGAAGGTTTATCCAACTTCATACTAGACTCCTGATTATGTCCATGCTTTAGAATGGAACACCTCTCGGACAAAATAATATGTTGAACAGAAACGCCCTTAGTCTGTAGCCATTACTTTTTATCTTATTTCATCTAAACAATCTCATGGAAACCGTGATACCACTGTAACTATGACAATGCAAGGGTATGTAGGCCCCCAACAAGTGATGAGGTGGCATACCTGTGACACATATCTTCTGTAGTCCATACGAAGCTCTTGTTTAAGCCTCTGTTTCTTCCTCTCATACTCTTCGCCTAAAGGCAAACTAAGGCCAGCGCTGTCGTCTGTCAACATCATGAACAAACTTAATGAAAAAAGCTTATGTGTACGGAGTCAGTCCACAAGGATGAACACAGAAACATGTGCGCTACCTTTTCGCTGCATTGACTGCGAGGGTGTCTCCACGGGCACGTTTTCCTTTGAAGAGTCATCAAGTATACTCTGTCCCATTAAAATAAAATAAATGGTCGGATCTCATTGCAAGCTATTGCTAACTTACAAGAACATACAGTAATGGATGCTGTTAAATCCTTGACGTGCTTAAACGTTAACATTACCTTCATTTCCAAATAAGGCACACCATCGTCCAAAGTCATTTTGTCAGAAGACTGATGCTTTCAACATGAAGGTTAATGTTACATCGCCAATGTATTCCTTCTCAACCACTAGACGGCTTGTCAAGTAAATTCGAGACGTCAAAGTCCTAGCGATAACTTCTGTAACGTTGACGTTGTGGAAATAACAATCCTATTTTCAGTAACGTTATACATCATAACAATCTTAAGGTTAGCTGACGCGAGCTAACGTTAAAGTACTCTATAACGTTAATGTAAGATACGAGCAAAGCACTTAACTCTCAAACAATACACTCCACTCATTTTAAATGCACAATACAAAGAAACGTTACATTATCCTTGGTGGAAAATCTGGTTATAACAGGTTAACGTTAGAGACTGGAAAATGTAATCATAGTAGGATATCCTTCCTTGTCCTAGCGGTGACAAGGAAGGATTCATTTCCCGAAGAAGACAAGGTTGTTAGGCAACCAACTCATACACACATAGCTAGCTGGCTGGTTTGCTAAATAACATTAACGTATGATAACCTTCCTCAATGGTACGTACAATTAGTTACTTTAGAGACATTATGTTGTAAGACTTCAGTGGTCGATGCTACTTCCGGGTATTTTAGCCTTTGCTATGTATCCGAGAAACAAACATTATAAACTTTAGGTTAGCCTGGTTACAATTAAGATAGCTCTCCAAATGAATGAGCGAATGAACCAAGGTAGTCTATGTTCGCGGGACGCTTTTTAAAATGACGCAAACATTCAATCTTGAGGACACATCAGACCTATCGAGGTGGTAAATCACAGAATAACGTTACATACATTAACGTTTACGTTGTCTTCACAAATGAGCGTGGTAGCCAAAGAAACCCGTTTGCACAGCCAGCTGTTAAAAAAAGTAGGAGGGAACCATAGACTGTAAAAAATAGGAGGGAACACAATCCCACAGTTCCGCGGGCAGTAGGCTAGCTTCTACCCATGGTTCTAATGATTTACATAGGCGAGTAATGCTAACTTAAATGTAAATGTATGTTTTCTTTGGAATATTATGGCAGACAACAGTTATTTACAGCTAAGTAAATGTTATTTACCGCTGTTGCAGGAAATACGGTTAAATAAAGTTTCTTAATACTCTTTGTCCAGCAGGTGGCATAACAATATTAGACTTTTTGAAATTGAACGGGCAACATTGGATAAAATGGCTGGGACGTCATACATATTTACATATTGAGCGGACGCATTTATCCTAAAAGACTTACAAAAACTGGGATAGCATTCAAGTTACATTACAAAGCATACATACAATGCATACCAAAACAATAAATAGTCTATCAGAGGATGAGAGTGCAGACGTGTATGTATAGCCTGTGTGGTTGAAGGAGATAGTTAGAGGGAAAAGGAGGTAGAGGAAAGTAAAAAGGAGGGGTAAGTGAAGTGCATCGTAAGTGCATGTAGGTGTGTTGGGTTGTTAGAATGCACTTGCAGAAGAGTTGTGTCAAGTACTTATCTTACCAAGTTTCTGAGGGGTTGATATTGTAGGCCTATTGCTGATCTCCAAAGAAAAAAGAAAATATATTACCGTGTTCATGTCACATCAATTGTGCAGTAAAAATCTTGTGCAAAACTTCAGTTAAAAATTGGACCCACAAAACACATCATACTTTTGACAGAGATTAGAAGTCAAGACAAAGTGGAATTGTGAACGTATGATGCAATGACACATGTTGCCTGCCAGGACCAATTAAATTTCCTGCAACATAGTCTGAGCAACATGCAGTCTGATGAATTAATATGTGAATGCACTATCCATTTGACTTGATTACTCAGACCAGATTTGGAGGTGGTCTTCACCACATATGACCACATTCTTTTGACCATGTGTAAGCTTAAATCTAGTGTGTGGATGTGTTGTGAGCCACAGTGAAGGACTGCCAACTGAACTGGGCTTTGTAAGCCACAAACCACAAACTGAAAACTATAAACTTTCATATGACAATAATAATGAAACAACTGGGAATGATGATACAGCACAAAATAAAATAAAGTAGAAAACAGCACTCTCAGGTTTGCTCTTGGTAAGACTTTATTGGAACATGTCTTAACAAAGATGTAGTCATAGGCCATCATCAGCCTAGGGCCGAGATGCATCACACGCTGGTGATGGCCTAGCATTCATTGTTCAGACATCTCCAATGAAGGCTTACTAAGAGCAAACGCTTGAGAGTGCGGTTTTCTGGTGTATTCTAAAGTCTTTTTCTAACTCACAATCAAAGAAAAAATAATTTTTGGTGTTGAGCGTGCCTGCTCAGGTGTTCACTTTAATGAGAATATAGCCCCATGTGAAGTAACTAATCAATTCTAATATAGCCTAATGTTATCTGTGCTGATATTATTATGATTACAGGTAGTGTTATGAATGGTACTGGCTGAAGAGGCTCTTAGTTGTATTGCATCCATTTATACATTTTCATGTCCATCTTTGAGAATCTCTACAAAGGTTTGGACTTAACAGGTTATGACACATTACAAGGCACATATCAGGTCTGGAGCCTGTGAACGCACTATGGGTGGTATTTGACCATGCATCTAATTATGTATTTTCACTGTAGGAAATGGGAATCACTTTTTTTTACCTCACACCAGTGGTCCTATATAAGTATATACTTATATATGACCACTGGTGTGAGGTAAAAATGTAGGAAATGGGAATCACTTTTTTTTTTTAAAGTGGTCCTCAGGTTGTTTCTAAGTAATCCTTATGAACGCAACTCCATAAGAATCATATGAGCACCTCATCTATGGATTCAGAAATGTATCATGCTATCCCTTTCTCCACATGAAACTCACAGAAGCCTGGTTAAAAGTGTGTCTATCAAGGTGGGGAACGCTTTAATACTCTCTGTCCAGCAGGTGGCACAACAACCATCACAGCTTTGGGGTTGGACTTGGATCAAACCAAGTCTGAAGGGGGGGGGGGCTTTTATACGTTTATTTAAACATCCCACTGATACTCAAATGCAGCATAAAGGGTTAACTGATGTTTTATTATATTGTTTTTTTTTATAAATACTTATCACAGACCCTTCAACAAAACTGTTGTGCCTTTGTATAATATCTACAGATAGTCTACTCTTGGTCTACTCCAGTGTCATGGCGTACTGACACAGCTTTATTTGGTTTTTGTCGAAATGCTCCTGTGCATATCGTAGTTGTTTTGTTGAAGTAAATATTTTACAGGTTATCCCAAGCCATTTACTACAAACATAGTTGTTCTTCCGGGCATAGCAGTTCGAAGGTTTTCTCAGCAATATGGCTGGAAGCAGTATGGCTCAGAAGACTTGGGAGCTAACAAATAGCATGCAGGAAGTTCAAAGTATTGATGAAATTTACAAGTATGACAAAAAACAGCAACAAGAAATTCTAGCAGCGAAACCATGGACAAAAGAGTAAGTGTTGACCTTTTTCTGTGTTGTATATGATGGTGTTAAAGCATGTAATTGACGGGTAGACATGCTAGCCTTTGGTGGACAGCTGGGATAGCATTAGCCGTTTGGCTAGCCAGCTAATTTACAACACCATTGGTCCGTAGTTAGCGGGCTGGTTATGATCGAGTCGTTAGATGCCAACGTTAGATTGTGAGGACTGATATACCTTAATTGCAGGCAAAGTGTTGAGCTATTTTTTTTCTAATGTTGATTCAGCCATCACTACTTCAAATACTGCAAGATCTCAGCTTTGGCTTTGCTGAAGATGGTGATGCATGCCCGATCTGGGGGTAACCTGGAGGTGATGGGACTGATGTTGGGTAAGGTGGACGGAGAGACGATGATCATAATGGACAGCTTTGCTCTGCCAGTGGAGGGTACGGAAACTAGGGTGAACGCACAAGCTGCAGCCTATGAATACATGGCTGCATACATAGAGAACGCCAAACAGGTAAGAGTCTGGTACTTACATATACCTTTCTCTTTTTCCAGTCAAAGTAATGTCTGTATTGTTATGAGCCTTTTGGGCACATTGCATATTGCACAACTTCATGATGGCTTCATGTGACCCCCTAGGTTGGGCGCTTGGAGAACGCTATTGGATGGTACCACAGTCACCCGGGTTACGGATGTTGGTTGTCAGGTATTGATGTCAGCACTCAGATGCTCAACCAGCAATTTCAGGAGCCTTTCGTTGCTGTCGTGGTAAGCGCCCATTTTTAGTGTCTCTGTACTCCACAGATAAAATGAATAGGCTCTGTTTTGATAATCATTATTAGACTTAGCAAATAGCACTGTTTACTACTATTTTAAAACGTAGTTTTTGTGTATGTCCTGATTATTACTATTTATTATTTTGACATTGCTGCAAAGCATACAGCTGTGGCTAGTTAAATGTTCACTTTTCCAAACTTTGTTTATTGTAGTGGTAAATTCCAAGGATTGGTGCACCCACTGCATGGCTTGACTATCAAATTGACTAGCGGAACTATGTGTGTTTTGTTTATTTATTTTTTTCAGATTGACCCAACTCGCACCATATCTGCTGGGAAAGTTAATCTAGGAGCTTTCAGAACCTATCCCAAGGTATATTTTTCACCCTGAGAGAGAGCAAGCACATTGGTCGGCTGCGTTAACAGTATCATAGACAAAGCATTAGAGCGATTTATTTTTGTAACAATCCTGAAAAATATTCATTGTGAGCATTCACGGTGAATGTAAATTCACCGTTTTGAAAATAATGTCTTGTTCAGTTCATATTAAAATGCCCCACATTTTTTTGCGTTGTGTACATAGGGCTACAAACCACCCGATGAAGGACCGTCAGAGTACCAGACAATTCCCTTGAATAAGATTGAAGACTTTGGGGTGCACTGCAAGCAGTAAGTCAGAAATCCCAACCTCTTATTTTTTTAGGTTTGACAAAACAACATAGAGTTGTGTGCTGAATATTACATACTGACATAATGATTTATATATATTTATAATATTGTGAATACTCTGTGTCGGTGTGTATGGAAAGAATTATTGCCCCAATGACAGTTGTTAGTGAGTGTTAATTGGTATATGCATTAGTGAAATAAAATGTTACATCTATTGTGCAGTTTATTACTTTGGCAGTTAATACATGGTGAATGAATTAGTTATTTTTGAGTTCTGTGGAGCCATTAGTTGACAGAGTTGTCTTATACGAGCAGAGAAGCCTATGCCTTTCTCCTTATTCTCCTTTCCTTGATTTGTTTAGGTACTATGCATTGGAAGTCACTTACTTTAAATCATCTCTTGACCGCAAATTATTGGAGCTCCTGTGGAATAAATACTGGGTTAACACTCTAAGTTCATCAAGTCTGCTGACAGTAAGTAGACCTAAAAATATTCCGACATATTTATAATTAGATAGATAGATAGATACTTTATTGATCCCCAAGGGGAAATTCAGGGGGTCTCAGTAGCATACAGACATCACACACAGCATACAACATAGTTATTTAATAATGTGAAGACTTGATACATTTTTTTTTTTTAGTGTTTTTATTCTGGTATATGCTTTTGTCACATTGGAAAATGAAAGGTCATGTGACTATTATAGCAAGTGTTTAGACATTAAGTTAGCTCAACTAATGATACGTTTGCTACTGTTGTACATCATAGATCATCCCCTTATCAACAGCTCTGCAATGTGACAGGGGACTCAAGCCCATTGTGAGTCCCATCAGTCTGTCTCGGGCACTTCTTAAAGACAGCAGACTATCCAAACATGGTGTGGGGGGTGTGTGTGTCTCGTGCCTGGGAAAGAAGACGAATTGACTAGTTGTCAAGAGAAGAGGCCTGTCTGCCAGGGGAGAAACTTTTGTCAGTAATTATTTTGTCACTGGCAGACTGAGGCTTCATGTCATTGTGCTCAGGGTCGCCTTTGCCCCCCACCCCCATCATGTTGCCTCACCTTCAGTAAACATCTGCTGTCTCCGTCGGAGTGTTTTGGCGAACAGACAAAGCTCATAACAGCTTTAAAACATGCAATAATTACTCTTTCTATTTCTCTTCGGTGGCACGTTGTGAAGACTTGAAGTATTGTTTTTAAAGTGTATGTGTATGTTTGTGTGTGTGTGACCCGGGAAAGCTATGTTCATGACCCAGGTAGACTCCCGTTATTTGAGGGTTTTGACTGGTTTGGTAATTGACTGTGCCCTGCAGAACTCGGACTACACCACGGGACAGGTGTTTGACCTGTCGGAGAAACTCGAGCAGTCAGAAGCTCAGCTGGGTCGGGGCAGTTTCATGCTTGGCCTGGACACACACGACAGAAAGTCTGAAGACAAACTCGCCAAGGCAACCCGAGACAGGTAATGCTTGCCGCCTTTCTTTGTGTTTAGTTGGTGTTTGTTTTACTTTTTTTAAATTATGTTATTGTATCTGCTGATGAGATGTTTCATACTTGCAGAAATTAAATTGTGTAGAACTGGACAAAATTAGGTAGATCGATAGATACTATCCCAAAGGACATTTTGTCATTCAATAACTTACATTATATGACATTCAGAACAAGGAAATGCACTTCCAGAACAAGAAAACAATATGATGAAATCAAAATGAGATTAGAAACCTTAAAATTTTTAATCCATTACTTAATTATCATATGTTTCACAGGTGACATCAAATAAAATTAATTTGTTTATCTGCACCACTGTTGTAATCAGAAAAATATGGATGACAAGATGTTTATATTTACAAATACAATTGAAGAACCTCACTGCATGTTGTGCAGTCCATGTGTTTTCGCTTTGTTTGTCTGGGTCACGGATGATTAGTGGTTTGTCGTGGTGGGAGGTCCCAAGCGTTTCACTGCGGCTTGACTGAACAATTGCAGTGATTGCTTGAGTTTCTCCTGAAAGTGCATTATCTGTTTATTCATCTTCTCTGTGACTCGTGGACGTCCTGTCAACGAACTACCTGATCTGTCTGGCGCACCCAAATACTTACCCCTTTATTTCTCCTGTCTGTTCTAGTTGCAAGACGACCATTGAGGCCATTCATGGGTTGATGTCCCAAGTAATCAAAGACAAGCTCTTCAACCAAGTCAATACTTCTGCCAATTAACAGCCCTTACAAAAGTGCATTTGGTTTGTTTGAAAGGTATTCTGTATTTAGTTTTATGTGTTATAGTTGGATTCTGAATGATCCTGGGGAGACATAAATGTAACCCTGTTCTTGCTATCTGAATAAAAAAAGTAAAAAACTACAATTAATGTTATTTTGATAATCAATATAATTTTCTTGATTTTATCTTGTAGCACGTTTCTCACTAAAAAACGAAATACCTACAGTGTTTCCCACAGAATTTAATTCTATTTGTGGTGGTAGGTTTGCAGAATTAACTTGCAATTGTTTTTTAACAAATTACCGCAGCGGGGTTATGATACTAACCAGATTTAAGCACAATTTAGCCTTCTAGTCGTCTTCTATCCCTTGCAAGATTGTTAATGTTGCCTTTAAACATGCATGTAGGTTCTTGAGAGACGACTGAAACAAGGAGAGGCTTTACAAATGTGCACATAGCTCTACAATGAAAGAATTTCATCCAATTGAAATAGTACAACATGGAAAATCATTGTGTGGTGGTCAATGTTGATATTGTGGTGGGCCGCCACAAATAAGTCAATGTATGGGAAACACTGACCTAACTAAAGCTATCACAATCTGAGAAGATAAATCCAATAATAATGTTTTATTTTAGGCCATCTATATGCGGTTAAACTGCTCAATCCATGGCCCATCCATTGGACCACACCAGGCCTGTTACTTCTGACATCTGACTTTCTTCATACATCTGTGAGGAAACTCAATCACATAAAACCCTTGTGAACTTCTTTTGCCCCTATATCTCCTACCACTGGTCTCTGCCGTCACTCATTGGATTTTTCTGTACTTACATAGTCATGAAGCCCTTACCAGTATGTCTGAATCACCCAAGGGTTTGTATAATATATTTTTCTTTACTGTGTGAATACCAGCAGACTCTTGAAAGGTATTCTCCTTGGGGTTTAGTGTAACATATATTCTGACATTTCCATCTAGCATGACTTTCTGGCATAGGCTAGACCCTTCTCCTTGAACACCATGCAACATGAGTTTAACACTTTAACAAAGACCATGGATGGATTTCTCCACAACAACAAAAAAAAAACAACCACCAGTCATTTCAGTTCCAGCCAGTCATAGCATTACATAATGGAATAACAAACTCAACCGGCCTCGTCGGCTCAAAAGTAAACACGGGCTCCCGTGCATGGGACGTCTCGACAGAGAAAGCCGTGGTGCAGGTTGTCTCTGTTTGGTACACAATCCTTCAGGATCCTGAGTCCTGACGCTGTGTTGTGTCCATGATGCATCACAGAGGCCGCTGCTCCACACACAGGAGCCTATTCAGCCTTCGTGTCTGCACTGCATCGCCACGGACACTGGATGGGCCTGCATTTTCTTACACATAGCAGCTCTGGCATCAATTAGCATAATGATTTTTTCACATTACAATGCTGTAGTTTTAATGCCTTGTTTTAGAAATAAGAGGTTTATTGAGTTAGCCCTAATGCAATTTGTGTGTGTATTTTGTTTTATTATTATTATTATTATTGGGAGGGGGGGGGGGGGCGTAAGGAATTATTTTCACCATTACACCAATGAGCCTAGTTGTGTAATGAAACATACACACTGTGTATTTTCAAGGTCTTTAAATATATTCAGTAAATGCATTAATGAGGCCTGTGAACTTCACCACATAGAAATGCTAGACCAAAGGATTGTTAAAGGAAGTGTGTGTGTGTGTCTACAACCATACAACTTAGGTTCATTTTCACACAACAAAACTGACACAGTATATTAATTATCCATACAGTATGTTTCTAGTTATAGTAAGGCCTTGTTAAATTACACAGGAATTCCACTCCATTTACAGAATTCAAAGAGAATGTATTAGAATAATAAATAAGCATTGTTTCATTTGATACATTTTTGTCAATAGCAGTGGTTTTGAAAGTTCAGTGGAGTGATAAGTCTAACTAATGATGAATGGCTATTTATCACCGGCCACCTATTAAGAATCCAGCCAGGGGAACGAAAGGCCTCTACCCAGGGTTGAAGATATTTGGTACCAAAGGTGTTTACTTTGGATCTCCAAATAATCTTAACAAGCGTGGTAGTGAGAGGTTGAAACATGCTCTGAGCCCCACGGGGAAAGCCCTGGAAAAGAAGAAGAGGGGGTGGGGGACGAGTCTCAGTGCTCGATTTCCTCCCTGCCAAGTACTCTGCATGCGTAAATGGAGTCAAGTCACTCAATCTCAGGAAGCTCGTTCCCTGACGTTATATAACAATGCACGGGTCATTGCTGTGACTCGCACACCCACAACCTCCACGGGTCCCGCATGTTGCCAGAAGGAATGATGCAGATTATTACTGGATGTAACCTGATCTGGAACTCAGGACTGTGTAAGGTGGGGGTGGACAACATTCAAAATTGTTAAACCGATAAACATGAGCTCTGATTACAGCATGTGAATTTCTGAAAGAGCTCTACCTTGGAACGCCATGGTCTTAGGAGTACATCTATAGGTCATGAGCCAACATTTAACAAGGTTTAATTATGTTTCTTTATTTGCCCCCTTCATCGAGGTGCAAAAGATACTTGTTTCTGCTGTGACCTCCCTAGTTATTGACTGTGAAATTTCATTTGGCACACATAGACTGTACTTAAGTGCTGATTCCATATCCACCAAAATGAATTTATTGAAAAAACAGATTAGCCAGCCCATGCATGATTTATTATATGTCAGTGTCATGTCCAACATCTGGAATAAGAAAAGGAACAAAATGGTATTTCACTGATTGATTCTGTCCCCATCAGTATTTTCCTCCTAAAAATGACTTCCAATGACTTCCTTAGACATTTCCCTCTGAATGAATCTAGTCTGCCAAAACCAACACTTGTTTTACAAAAGACTGGGAGAGGGAAATATGATAATGGAATACACTTTTACACACAAAGACTTACATTTTAGACATGCATGCACATATGTACAACAGTGAATATAATGCATTGCCAGGTCAAAAGGTAATCTGCAGATTTATTAGGCCTACCTATACAGAATTACTGTAGGCCTAAAGGTTGTGTTTTGTTTTAGTACTTGACTGCTGTAAAAATCCTGTGAATCTGATCAATTAGTTAATGCCAAAGCCAGGTAGGGTAATTCATCTACTCTGTCCTTGGTGAATTCTCATGTTTGTTTTAGGATTGGTTGCCTTTAGGTGGTGTTTTATTGGGGTTCACCATGCTATTAATCCCAATGTGTCGACATTTTATGAGCATGCAGATTGGTATCATCTATCTGAGAATGTATGTTTTTTTTTCCTGTGTCAAAAGCTAAGATAGTGTATGGTAACTGGCCTGAGTGTAGGCCTGAGAGTTTCACTTGTCCCAAATCTTCTCGCGTTGACGTCGTCCTGTCCTGCTTGTCTTTGCACTGTGTGCAACCATAGCAACCATCTCCCCAAACAATGTAATGTTTGGTGGCTCGACCTCGATTCAGTGGTGAATAAAGGTGATTAAGACCAGGTGAAACGCAATAAGGAGGTGACAATAACAGTGAGTGTAACCAAGTCAATACTTCAGCATTCAGGTTTCATCAGTGCATTAAGGTGAACAGTTTAGTAACTTGGTGCTGAAAGATTCCTAAGGTAAGTGATGCAGAAAAGCTAATGCTGCTAGCTGTATCGTTAACTGTTATCAACTTCATCTTAAAATATTAAAGGTGTTACGTTTGATGACTGAGACTGGAGAACATCTTTGAAAGTCAGGTTATGTTAGCCTTCTCTTGTCATAGCTTACCGTTACATCATCCTATCCTTCACCTGCTTAAGATCGTTGTAAGTGATTCAGAATGCTGCGTGCTGCCAGGTCTTCAATCAGCCAAAAAGGACACATGTAACTCCTCTCCTAGGTAGCTGCTATACTCTCCACTGGCTCCCTATAGTGGCCAGAATTACATTTAAATCCCTCACATTGGCCTATAAGACACTGACTGGATCTTTTCCCTGCTATCTTAATTCAATGATCAAGATCCCCAACCACCCACTGCGGTCTTCTGATGAGCGCCTGTTGTGTCGACCAGCCATGGTTCAAATTCAAGATTCTTTTCCTCAGTGGTTCGGTTCCTTGTTGGTGGAATGAGAAGCCCAGTGCTCTCCGTTCCTGTGATTTTGGGTCTTTCAAGAGGGGTCTAAAGGCATATCTGTTCAACATGCACTTAGTTTAGCGTTTTATGCATTATGGTTTTGTATATTATAGTATTTATTTATTTTCATTAGGCTATTGATTGGATTGACATTGTTGTGTATTACTATTACCTTAATGTAACCTTACCAACTTTTTAAATTGTTTACTGTTAAATTTAACTTCGTATTGTTGTTATTTGTATGTCACATGTGGACAAAAGCTTCTGCTAAATACCATAACCATAATTATCTGGGATTCTCCTGTTATGGCTTGTCTGTCGTTTTAACCAAAAAGCCTTCTGTAGCCTGCCACATGTAGCGCACTCACACACAGACCTTTTTATACATTCAATGACTCAGACACACACACACACACATGTTGAAAGCGAAAACAACTAAACAAAACAATTGCAAATAAATATCTCTATTAAGCTGTCAAATTTACTGTTTGTAGGCCATGTATGTTAATTGCTTTATTTTATATTGGCTGATACATTTTTGATGTCAAAGACATTTGAACTTCATGGGATTTGGGCCTTCCCAGGTTTCCTTATTGAGATATCATCAGACCAAAATCCATCATGCCAACTCCTTGAGGCAGTGCCTTGATCACATGGAGGAAAGACCTCACTGCTGTCAGATTTAGGTGATTTTTTCTGGATAATGACCTTTTGATCAGGGTATTACTGATCTACAAAGTGGGAAAAGTAAACATGTATTATTTTGGCATTTATAAAAGATTTTACATGCACCCCACTAAACAGTTTTCCAGTTGAGACATGGTTTCACCTCATATGGTATCTATGCTAAAGTGGTTTGAACTTAGACTAGCCTACCAACCCTGACAGAGGAATCTTATGCTGGAAGGAAGTAAGCCTGTATCAAGCCTGTCTCAGGCAGGCCAGGGTCAAGCTAATATGCAAACCTCAAGGGCATTATGATATAACTTTTCTGCCTCTCCCTTGGCAATCAATTCATCTTCTCTCATCACAACCTGTCTTTCAGACAAAGGCTGTCGCTACTGTGCATTTCACCTTTGACCTCCTCAGCCTTGTTTTTGAAATGCTGTTTTTCTGAGGCAGTAAGAGGGGAGTTAATGGTTTTAACATCAATCATCTGAAGTACCTTTGGGTAACACTGTCAGAGTTCTTGCTGGTTAGGTCTACAGCCCATATTTCCCTGTTTTAAATTGATTTTAATTGCAGTTCATATATGCCGGATGATATGATATAGTTTCATTTTAGTGTTTTACCATTGATGAATTTATTACATTCCAGAGAGCTAAAAGGTCATTTAAATAATTCTATTTCATTCAGACTTAATTACTAATAATTAACTTGTGAGTTAACAGGTGTAGTATTTTAAACTAATTAAATTGAAAGATCTTTTTAAAGTTTCAACGTAATTAATATTTGTCTCTCTTCCCATTTGTCATTTACAGACTTCTGTGGCACTGTCCCATGACTGCTTTGACAGAGAAATTTTCTTCTTTTTGCATTTTGGTGTGACGAGCCATCATGGTCCGTCTGACTGTAGATCTGATTGCCAAATACAGCAGTCGGTCTAAGAATAAAAAACACCACTCCCTCCCACAATACCTCAAGAAAGTGACCCATTTAAACTTCTCAGACAAGAACATAGAGGAGATTGTGAGTACTGTTTTCATTGTGTGCTTCATTTTACTGGATATATTTAGATTTTTTGTGCCAACATTAAAGCATGTGAAAGCATGTGAAAGGGCCATTATTTTCCATAGAATATTTTAGCATTGCTAAATATTCACCTATTAAATATGTGGTTATTCATTTTTGGTAATGCTCTTCTACCACAAAACCTTTTTCTACAGGATGACCTGTCTATGTGTCTAAATCTCACAGTCCTGTACCTGTATGACAACCAGATAACGCACACCTCGAACCTGGCCCACGCCTCCAACCTCACCCACTTGTACATACAGAACAACAACATCATGCACATCGAGAACCTTTCTGCTCTGAGCAAGCTTACCAAATTGTGAGTGCAGGGCAAGACCTCCCACTACATATACAGTTACATGTGGGGGAGTGAGCGGTGGTTGGGTGGTGGGTTGGGTGAAAACAGAAACAGGGCTCTTTGAAATAGGATCAGCCTATTCTGCCTGCTAGTGTTGGTGATATGAAATAACAGAAACAACAGTAGTGTGTTACCTGATCTAGAGAGGGACTGCAGAGGTCTGTGCTGCTGCTATGTGTGTGATGGTAGTAGCAGTGCTGCCGTGACAGAGCTGTGGCGGTGATGTGTTGTGTCAGGTATCTTGGGGGAAACAGCATCATGGTGGTGGAGGGTCTGGAGGCGCTTAAGGAACTGAAGGAGCTGCACGTTGAGGGCCAGAGGCTGCCACCGGGAGAGAAGCTGCTCTTTGACCCCATGACCATACACTCGCTTGCCGTAAGAAACCCCATTTACACTCAAACCTTTTATCAAGATAACTTCACTTTTAGGCTTAAAACATAGGCTACCTATACATCAACCTCAGGTTCAGGCCATGGCATTACAAGAACCTGATATTGAAACTTAAAACTCCCCAGTCCCATTTTATAAAATGTACAGGCATATGCTACCTCCCAATGCTGCGCTCCTAATGGCAGTCCAAACTTTTCTCATCTGTAGTTCACGCGTTCACGCGCCAGTCCTACCAGAGCAGGGGAGTCCCTCTCTGTCTTCAAAAATCCCCTGAAGACCTTTAGACCTCCAAGAGTACCTCCTCTCTTAGTACTACTAACAGTTGAAAATGCTTAATCTGGCACTTACACCTTTTTCCCTACGTTGACTATCCCTCCTCTCCCTCCCTTGACTTTGCTTGAACTGTTATTCTATTCTGTGTGGTAGTGTAGTGGTTAAGGAGCTGGGCTAGCGTGCAGTAGCCTGAAAGTTGCTCCGGGGACAATGTGATCCCTTGTAATATAGCTGACATATGTAAGTCACTTTGGTCAAGAAGTGTCTGCTAAATGTAATGTAATGTACTTATTGCTGCACAAACAATATCCTAGTGGTGCTATACCTTTATTGTACCTTGATTGTTGTAAATTGCTTTGGATTAAAACAAAAAAAAAATATTTTTGTAAATGTAAATGTAAAGTTGCAATGAATTCATTCAATGTTATTGGTTAGAGTACATTAGTAGAAGATGCACACTGCCCAATTTTATTTAGTATAGAGAACACTACATAAAGATGCTCTGATAATGTTAACATGAGCCAAAATCTTTTTCTGTAAGAGTCATCATACAGTATGATTTCCATGTTATTATCACTCACTGATCTCTTCAGAGTGTAAAATAACAGAGAGAAAATGTAAAACCACACACCGCAAAATTACCAGAGGTCAGTGCCATTGCCAAAGAAGTGGGTCCTAGTGTAAGTGAGATGAAAAAGATCTTTTCCACTTGTAAGGTGGTCTAAAAATCAGATATAATGTGTTTGGCTCTCCAGAGCCTTCTCAGTTTAAAAGCACCCTCTGTTTTCCTCTGACATATCATCAAGAACTGTTTATTCATCGGGCCGTGAGTAAATACAGTGCAAAGTTGCACATTTTGTTTATTTTGATAATTAATTAAATTACAGCACACTTGCAGGAACTGCATCTTACCCCCTCAGCTTGGAGGAAATTCTCTCCATTTAAAACCAAATAAAACTGCATAGCCCAAAAGAAATGGCACCTCCTCCCTTCAAAAGGAGTTTTGTAAGCATCTCTGGGATGTGATATCTCTGTATTCACTGTACTGTTAAGTCTAGCTTTTAATGTGTTGTATCATCAGGCATCACTGTCTGTCCTCAATATCAGCAAGAACAACATTGATGAAATCAGGGACCTGGTTCCTCTGACGAAGCTTACCCATTTCTATGCGACAGACAACCAGTTGAATGACATAGAGGTGAGTGGAAACCTCACTGCACTTCTCTGCAGGAAGACAGACATTCACTCACAATATGGATAGACAGAGGTGCGCATTGGAGTGGTATAGACCTTATGCACAAACGGCTCTTCAGGTAGCTCATTTGTTTCCAGTGGAGCGTTAGCTGTGTTGTAACGGCATCTACTGTTATATTCTGCTCCTTACAATGAAAATATTGTTTGCCCAATAATAACAATTTCAACGAATGCATAAATCCTTTCACATCGTAACACGGTGATTCACTAGGTGCAACAACCAACCGGGTCCATGTAGACACTAATTACATTAACAATAGCGGCAGGTTCAAACACACCTGACTCCACTGGAAACAAATGCGGTACCTGAAGAGCCTTTCATGCATAAGGTCCATTGGAGTAGAGAAAAGCTAACTTTCAAAAGTACTACTGTATTTGCTAGGTTTGTACTAGACAGTACCAGCAAACAGTGCCGCAGCAGAGAAATATGTGTGGTGGCATTGCACATGAGCATCAGCGAGGTCTGTGACACCCTGTTGATCAGAGATTATTGACATAATAAAGTTGTGTTCTCTAGTGATGTGTGAAATGATATGGAGAACAGGGTGCTAAAAAACGAAATCCCTCAAATCCTGCCAGTTCCTGGTCCCTGGATTTGCACAGGCTCCGAATTATTCAACAAATCAGCGAGGTATTCCCCAGGGACAAGCTCTGCTGACAACTTAAACAAGCGCAAACTTCTCCCTTTCCTCCCAGGGCTGATTTTGCTCGGAATCACCCATTTGATACCCTTCCTCCACCACAGAGTTGCATGGGAGAATCATCTGAAGCAAGCGATATATTTTACTTTCTTTGAGCTAATACTGAAAAATCTGTTGTTTTTCCTTTATTTGTAATGTTACAACCCAGGAAGCTCTCTTGTTTCCCCCAACTAAACCAAAGCATTTAAAAGTAGCAAAAGTAGTCTCAGCTTAAAACATAAGCCTTGGTTGGGATGCCCCTGTTTAAAATAGGGTGACTTGGACCGAATCTAGTCTCTACTGACTTCTGACAGATATATCTGTGGCAGGTAATTGCAATACATGTGTCACAGGCAGCTTTCATGTTTAGTAGATATCTCCTGTAATTTATACAACCCCGTGGCCACATATTGATTGGGCGAGGACAGCACCGGCACGATCAATCCCTCCTTTGGCACAATCTGGCCCTCAGAATCCACAGAGGCATTATGGATTTTTAAAATAGATTATGACAGGCGGGGAGCCCAGTGACAAATGGGTGTCTGCAGAGGCCGTTAGCGGCGCGTGGCCAGACTGCAAGGGCTGGGGCTGGTGGGGTTGTGAAGTGTTTGGGGGGGGGGGGGGGGGCACTGGTCAAATACAGGTTCATAACTGGCCATCATTAGTCCACTGTTGGGGCCAGTGGAGGACTCAGCCAGAGCCCACTCTCAGCGCTTACACACGGGAGGGCAATTTGGCGCTGCCGGGGCAGTTCCCAGCCAGGCTTCTGTGAGTGACGGGCCTGACACGATCATTTATCAAATGCCTGAGAGCAGCGCGCTCCGCTCTGGGGTAACCCCGCGAGAAGCTGATTGCAGGCGGACTGAAAAGTGGAAGCACTTTAAGTTGAGACAGGAAGGCAATGAACAATCAGAGCGTGTCCAGAGAGTATTCATATTTCCAGGCCGGGATTAATGTGCCTTTAGATAAACATACTGTGGGGCAACATGCTGGAGGACTGGCGCCCCGGGGAACTTGTTAGTTAAGCCATGCCTTGTGACAGTATTTATTAGAACAAGCTGATGTCTTGTTTATGCATGTACTTTCCCCTGCATTGACTTCATATTGTTAAACACGCTTTCTGCCTCTGTTTGGACAGTTGAGGAATTGTACTCTTAATTTGCTAATGACATGTGTTGGGGAATTTGTAAAAATATTTTTGTAAGACTTTACTCTCTGTTTAATCACCAAATGCACATTTTGCGTGTTTAATTTATGGTGTTTAATTATAATTTAATTTGATAAATTAGCTTTATTTAGATTTACACATACCGTGTGATAGATAGATGGATAGATAAGATAGATATATAGATAGATATATAGATAGATCTAGATAGATAGATAGATAGATAGATAGAGAGATAGACTTTATCCTTTTTGACACTTGTCACCCCCTTTCTTTTATTTGTTTAGGACTTAGAGATAGTGTGCAGCCAGTGGCCTGAGTTACTTCGGCTGGACTTGACTGGAAACCCCATATGCCAGCAACCCAAATACAGAGACAGACTCATAACTGTGTGCAAAACACTGGGTGAGGAAATCCACATGCAGCATATTTTGTCATTGTCATCTTCATAATCAAGTCTTCATAACATTTCTGTTAAGATATTGAAGAGATAACTGTACAGACATAATTTTAAAGCTTGTTTGAATTTAGACCGTTTCTACAGAAATTATTGATGAAAAATTGGATGGGGTGGGGGGGTAATGAATGGAAATAATAAAGTGTCATGATAATGATCTAAAGTTATTTTGCTTTAGAGGACCTTGATGGGAAAAAGATCAATGAGCTGTCCAGGCAGTTCCTAATTAACTGGAAAGCCTCCAAAGAAGCGAAGAAGAAACTGAAGGATGAGAGAATCATGACAGGACAGATTATTTACCCCTTCGATGGTGAGAGAATAGAACACACCGTTGCAGTAGATTCCGTGCTGCTGGGTGCTCATTAAGCACACTCTTGATTCTTTAAGCTTTGCAAACACAGGTCAATATAAAGGATCTGTGGCATTGACATTTGTGTACATCCACAATAACATCACAGTGAATGCCCTCATATGATGTAAAGATTATGTCAGTCAGGGCTTTCTTTCAAACAAAGTGCCATTGCATGGGTGTTATATTGACACACATTCAACTGAGTGAGTGCATGTTATCACAAGAATTCCATAGGAACAACTCTTGTTTTATCCTCCTGTGTATTAAGACCCCGCTTGTTTTACAGTCGCCATTCACGCGGTCCCCGAATGTTCTCAAATCGTCCCCTACGGCAGCTTCAAGGGCAAGAAATGGACGAAGGACTTCGGCAGACCCATTGCTAAGAGCAGGACGGATGGTGCGAAAAGTGAATGCTGTAAACTGAGGTGCGGTATGAGAAGTACAGTACAGTAGATGTCCATTAACCTTACTTCTATTACATTCCTACATATCTGTCTTTAGTATGACACAAAGGTTAGTTGAAACTTAAAGACTCAGATATCAATGCGATTTTATGCCCCTTAATGTGTTTTTAAAAATTTGGGGAAAGACATTTTGCCAGTATAATTAGTCCAAAATAATTATCAGTAACAAAGTATTCTTATTCTGTAAGACACGTATAATTAATTTCAATCAGCAAATGAATAGGCTACAAAATGTATTAACAAATTTGAAACAATGTCTCACCTAAATGTTCCTGAATAACTATTCTCTTTTCTTTTTAAATGTTTGATGAATGGTCTGTTGTTTGTCAAATGTTTCAACTACAGTTTTTTCTCTTTCTTCCTGTACAAATAAACATCTTACAAGCTCTGGGGGCATAGGTCAAGCATGAGCTCATTATGTGTAGAATAAGCACAGCACTGCCCTTTTGATTTCAGATCTTACTTTACAGACACTTTGGCTCTTTAATCTGATAAGTACAGTGCTAAATCTTGCAGTACAATGTGTGTGTGTGTGTGTGTGTGTGTGTGTGTGTGTGTGTGTGTGTGTGTGTGTGTGTGTGTGTGTGTGTGTGTGTGTGTGGGTGCATGCAAGCGTGCGTGTGTGAGAGAGAGAGAGGAGGTGTGTATTTGTGTATAGGTATCCACTATCTCATACATTTTGAATTTAACTGGATTAGCACTGGATTCCACTTTATCATATTAGGATATTAGTTATTAAATCACTGTTAATATATATATATATATATTTTGTATTGCTTTTATATTTCACAAAGGCTACGGTGATAATATGACAAAATTCACCAATTACTTCTGGAAGCATCAACTTGTGAAACATGCTTTGTCTCATAATCATAATCCAAATGTAATCCAAATTAATTTATTTGTGTAAATGCATTGATATCTTTGCAAATGGACAATACAACCAATATCAAACAATATACCATATGTAAAATGCAAGATACAACAAATATTATCAAATACTGTATAGATAAATGTATGCCAAAAAAGGTTAGATTCAGCTTTTTTTTTTTTTTTTTTTTAGATGCAAGGAAGAATTACAGTAAATCTCAACACTTCTGTGAAACTATTTCTGTGATGCTTATGAGACACTTCTACTGGCAAACCTGACAACACTTCTGGGTCAGGTTTCCCAATAATGTTGTCGCGTTATGAAGATTGTTAAGAGTCTTCGTTCCTATGTACACCTTAACTGCCTTAAGGTATACCTAATGCTATGGCTAAGAAGCTGAATCTGTGTTTCTAGCATACATAATTTGTACTCAAATAGTTTTGAGCATGCGTGAAATTGGTTTGATTGACATGACAGTGGAGGTGATCATAATATCAATAAGAATTTTTGACAAGAAGTCAAAATGTAATAAGTGATGTGTGTAGGTAACATGTTAGTTATATATTTCAAAGAAATAGAAACTTAAAGCAAAACAATTTATACTGATTTTTTCCCTTTTTATTAAATGAAGCAAAAAATGTAATGCAACACATATACAGCTCTGGAAAAAATCAAGAGACCACTGCACATTTTTCTGATATCATCCTATGGTTGCTGAGTGACATTCAAATGAGTTGACAGTCATATTAAAATTTGCAATGGTCTCTTCATTTTGAATATGACCATCAACTGATTCGAATGTAAATCAGTAACTCTACGATGACATCAGAAAAATGTACAGGGGTCTTTAAATTTTTTCCAGAGCTGTAGGTCTTCCTTGGCAGTAAGTGCTGGTTTTGCCACTAACACGAAACTTTTAAGCTCTAAAAAGTTTAAAAATCTGGAAATTGTGTTAACTGTTAAGTATAGCTAAATGTTGGTCCAGACATATGACTTATGCATATAGCTATAAGTATAGCTCATAAGTGACGTAGTGTTAAGGTTTCAGGAAACAAAGCCCTGACGTGTGTGTGTGTGTGTATGTTTGTGTGTGTGTGTGTGTGTGTGTGTTTGTGTGCCCCGCAGGTCACGGAATGTAAAGTTCCCAATAAGGGTTGGGAACCTTCTCACCGACTGCCATAAAACTAGGAGTCATCTCGTGTTGCTTTAAGGGAGGATACAACTGCCACTCTTCACCTAAAACATTTTTTTATATAATTCCTTTCCCCATACATATACCTTTAGTATATTTATTGTCTGTCTCTCTCTTTCACTCACAGTCTCCCTCTCTCTATCTGTCGCTCTCACATACATACACACACACACACGTGCGCACGCATGCACACACACACACACACACACACACACACACTGTCACTGCAGCGTCTGGAGAGGATCTCTGCCCTCTGAAGATTGAAGTCTATAGCCATAGTTTGCCACTGTCACTTCCCTGTCAGTGTGGAACATTTCACATGGATGGAACACACTGCTCTGTGGACTGTGCTGCAATTCCACAGAACAAGTCCTGTTTCAGCTCCTCTGCCCCCTGTTTGAAATAGGACTAATATAGTTTCATATTGCGCTTGTTCTAGTTTATTGTGAAACCACTATTAAAATGACATTACCTTTAATGAATCTTGGATCTTATTTTCACTTATTTTAATTCCTTGGTGATTATTCCTTGAGTTATGTATTAGCTAAACTACTATCTCACTGTTTAGAATTATTGTTAAAATAGCTTGAGTCCTGCACCCTCAGAGTAAACACATGGCTATCTGAATAAATACTGGATGAGATAAATAAATAAATAAACTATTCAACAGACTGAAATACCAACAAACAAAAGTGAAGCATACTTTTTATTATTCATAATATTGCACATAGAATTCAATTAACTTTGAATTTTAAAAAACACTAATATCATGTTTTACCCAAATTGCTTTCTTTCTGTCACGAATTAATTTAGGCCTTTACTGAAATCTGAGAAAAGCATCTTTTTAAGACCTTTATGGCTGCAGCCTTCCAATGTTAACATGTTCATTCTAATAACCTCACACAAATAACTGACTGTTTTAATGGCTTTGTGGACGTCCGCAAGGTGAAAACTCACCATAAAGAAAATTTCCAATTGCTTTCATTAGCCTACATTTCCCGACCGTGTCTCCGTTTGAATGTGAACTAATCATCTTGCAATTCTCACTCTGTTACAAAAAAATCGCTGCATCGAATAAACATTCTTAGGCCATTGTATTACTGGTGCGTGGCTTCAGTTTCCTGCGCAGCCTATACCTTTGAGTGAGCCCTAAAGAGTGTAACCTCTGAAAGATGGGGAGTAATTAAGCAGAGAAGCTTACTTAACCTTTTTGCTTTACCTCATAATTAGTGGCCTGGAGCGATACTGTTACTTCATCCTTACAAAAACAATGTTTATTAAGAACAGTCTGAGATATACATGTTATGAATAATTTCATTCATTAATTTGCCGACATCTCCGTTTGCGGACCTTGGAAATCAGGGTGATTAATTTACTAGTCTCTCAAGAATTTCCTCAAGCTTGCCTGTTGATTGCAATGTTTGGGTCTTATTTATTAGCTGTGTCCCAGAAAATGAAACTGTGTATGCTTTCTGCAACTACAAACACTATGGAAATATCCTCTTACTAGCGCATTACTGAGAATTGTTAAACTAATCTAGAGGTCAACTGCAGTTTTTGCAAGATGCAGATGAACGATGGGAGCACTTGTAAAAACATCAGCTATTTCGATTAAATATTTAAAAGAACTCCCTCTCACGAACCATGTGCTTTTATATGCTATTAACGTACACTATTTATCTCTAGATTGAGGTCTAGCAAGAAATACGAGATGGTCCCCCAACGGCAGGAAAAAATGCTGCCTCTGGCGTTGAAAATAGGTCTTCACTCTCCGATAGAAATACGTTGCGAAAGTGAAAAGAGCAAGGAGCCTCGGTGGCTGCCAGGGAGTTTTAAGGGTTCTTGATTAATTGCACCAGAGTGAAAGACTTGTCAGCTCTTTGTGTTACCAATAAATTAGAGGCTCCTGAGACTTCTGCAGTCATTCAGGTATAAGCGCAACGTGTGCAGGGGCATCACCGCACCTTCTCCAGTAACCTCGCCCGGTTTATATAGATTTTTGGGGACTTGAAACTGGACTAGTTGGCTTTGCATCTCCTGAGCGGAGCAGCGAGAAGCCACGTATGTGTGTTGAGACACAACTACTTTGATGTATGCAGTACGTTTACATCATTGCATAGGAGAAAAGGTAAGACAGACATTTTCATACTGTTAATGTTCTGAGATATTTTTTTGGGGGGAAACATGGTTTGTCCCTTAAGTGCTTTATTTTTAAAAGCTTCCAACTTCTGCACGACTTCGGGTGGAATGTTTTGCGCATGTTTTCCACTTGTTTGGGAAATGTTGGTTACACGTGCATTTCTTTTGCTGTTTGTCAGTATATGAACACTTAACTTAATGCACAACACCACTGAACAATCAACACTATCAATATTCATGCACAAGTCATTAGGTATTTATCGCAGCAGCGACAGATT
Organism: Alosa pseudoharengus; assembly: GCF_046254945.1. Classification (NCBI taxonomy): domain Eukaryota; kingdom Metazoa; phylum Chordata; class Actinopteri; order Clupeiformes; family Clupeidae; genus Alosa; species Alosa pseudoharengus. Next base: position 30,770,218 of record NW_027468650.1, on the reverse strand, counting down.
TTGATATTTGCCTGGGCTTTATGCATGTTCATCAATCAGGCACTGACTGCAAAGGTGACTTTAATGTGGTCTTTAGGATTTTCTACATTTTGACAGTGTGTTTGTCGAATCTATCAAACGAGACATGTGTTGCCATTCAGGTTTAGAAGTGGTCCCTATGGTTGGAAGACAGACGATCCGCATGGATGGTGGAAATGGTCCACTGACAGTTATGGATGAGAGTCCCACGTCAAGCCCCAACTCCAGTCCCAGTCCCGACATGCTATCGACTGAAAGCCGGCGCACTGAGGCCCTGTCTCGCTCCAGGGTGGTCCCGGGCAGCAGTCTTGGAGGCAGAGGACGTCCTGCCGCAGCTAACGCCGCCCGGGAGAGGAATCGGGTGCAAACACTCAGACATGCGTTCTTGGAGCTACAGAGAACTTTGCCATCAGTGCCACCGGACACGAAACTGTCCAAGCTCGATGTTTTGATTTTAGCCACTACGTATATTGCCCATTTGACACGAACCTTGCAGGAGGAAGGAGTGGAAGAGGGAGAGAGCACGAGACAAACCGAGGCATTACAGTCACTCAAAGGTGATGGATACCTGCACCCTGTAAAGGTAGGCGTCACAAAAAAGACCTCTAATTTATTTGAACATATAATGCATGTTATAAAAAATATTTCCCCCCTAAATTACACCAGTGATTTAGATGAATATGAAGTGATTTAGATGAAGTGATTTAGAGAATTAGATGAAGTTCTGAATTAGAAACGTTTTGCCATATAGGCCCAACTGCAGTTCACACTGATACTGCCAAAAATACAGCAACATGTTCTGATTGTCCTCTTGTTTGTGTAGTGAAATATATTTCTTGTGCTTTACAGAAATGGCCCATGCGATCACGGCTGTATGTAGGCGCTTCAGGACAGTTCCTAAACACCCAGGCTGATAATCAAGCAGCATCGTCATCGTCATCCTCCCAAACGAATTAACTTGCATGTCAATCTTTTTCGAGTCAACAAAGGACTGTTTTTTGTTTGTTTTGTTGAAGGTTGATGAGTCTTTTATAGGCTAGCCTATTTCCAATTTTCTTGTCTGTCTCTCAACCATGCAAAGCATTTGGATCTTCAACTGTAGGCCTACACCAATCCAACAACATTGGTGATGGGAAAAATAAGTTGACTGTGCACATTAATATATTATAAGTATGTATACTGTATATACGTTTAAGTTTTAAATTTTCATGTGTTTTACGTGTGTTTCTGCGAGGCTGGGTTCTCCATTAAGTTCTGCAGTTCGGTACATGTTAGGCGGCTGTAGGCCTACCCGGACCTCTCAGAAATTCCGTGTGTTGGGATAATGAGCTTGTCATGCTTGACTTGTAGACTATGCACTTTCAGTTGAAACATTTGCACTAAATGCATGTGTGAATAACTTAACATTCGTCATGTGAAGTGGAGTGTCAGAGGCGCTCAATAGTAGTAGACGTCTCTTTCTTTCTCGTTGTTTTTTCACGAGAGTGATTGCAAATGTTTATGAACTTTGGTGAAATGAAGTTAAACCAACAAACATCGTACCGTATATAGTCTATTTAAATTTGATAACAAAACATAACAAAACGTCTATCATTTGCAGACGATGCGTCTTCTGATCTTCGTTGTTTTCCCACCTTCTGTCAAAATCTGAGTGAATGATATGATGATATGATAAATAAAATGTAAATATGGATGTAAATGCATATTTACGTGCCATTTGTGCTTGATTTTAAGTACTGTGTGCAGACAGGCCTAGGCTATGGGTGGCCTTTTAGTTCACAGTTCTAATAAACCCATAAAAATGTGCCATTGGATAAGCTCAAAGCATCTAATCAAAGCATTGACTAAGTCGGTGTAGGTCTACGAGATCAAAAAGGTTGACGGGAAAATAATGCAATAGGAGGTAAAACAACAGGGGGGGAAATCTATTATTATTTTCAAGTTGTCATCTGACCCTACCACTGCCAAAAAAGACTTTATGCAACATGATCTAGACCTTCTGTTATCCATATTTGTTGATTGAAATTAAACAGAGACCTAATTAATTAGGTAGGCTATTAATTAATTAATTGGGTATTAATTGTATTAATATTTCCTGAATGAAGTTCATAGGCCTAAACCTACAGCATATCTTAAAATATATTTCCTAACTTTGTAAATTAAAGGACAATTCCCTTCAGAATTTACTATTGGATCTGATTGTTTCGCAGGCCTCGCAGTGATAGGCCTAACCATAGAATCGTTTTTATAGGCTATATTTTATTTAACTTTAAGTTGTAACCTATCCAACGACTTCAATTGTTGAAGTTTATGGATGCATTTGCTAAATGTAATTTCCTTTAACTAAATATCTGACGGGTGGTTGCTGGAATAATATCTACCATGCTCTGCTATCCTTGTTCTCCATAATCTTTGCTGTACATTTTATTATGTAGCAGTTTTTTTACCCACTATGCGTCAATGTTTCTTTTATATTCCGCGCATGCGCCCATCGTTCGACCTCTTCTCAGCGGAAGCATGCTGGCAAGCATGGACCCAGCCTACAACTGTTGCAGATTGTACGGTTTTGCGTTCAATTTAACAGGTAATTTGCGTCTTTCAAATCACCTTTCTTTATTTAGTAGTTAATGACATATGCATTGAGTTAAGATAATAAAACCTACTGGATTCTATTTTAGCCAACCTAAAGGTAATGGGCTAGCATGTTATCTGCTCACCAGTCCCTTTAACGTTAGCTAAACTGTCGGTGTAATCAGAGAATGTCTAATAAGGGTGTAATGTTCATTATGATGGATAGCAGTGAACTACAAAGCAATTACATTCAGTTCAATAACTGTTGGGAGGCAACGTTAACTTAATGATCAAGTTACCATGCGCAAGCACAATACCAGGAAACTGCCAGTGAACTAACGTTAGTAACTGGGCCTTTTTGCTTTGCCTTCTGTTATTAGTAGTAACGATTGATTGGATAGAAGTCAGCGGTATGTAACATTCTGTGGCATATTTTCCTTTAAGTGGACATGTTTCCTTTGCTTACTCAGTCTAAAATCTTCCACCATTAACGCTTGGCCACGTGTCGGGCAAATAGCCACATGGTATCCCTAGTATCCCTCGACACGCGTCGAGATGGATGGGAAGTAGTTCGGGCTCAAACACAAGATTTGTGAAAGACTATTTGTGTTTTTATCTGATGTACTGACATTTTATTTGCAGAGTGATGTACAATATTTATTGAAAGCATATTTTACATTAGGCGGATGTTAGCTGGAAACCCTTTTGATGCATTTCCGTCGGTATGGGTGGACCGCATAGTGAATCATGTTGGCCAACCAACCTTGTTATGGCGATTCGCACGAAGCCGCTTAACACTTGGTAATTAACAAGCAAAGTAAAATTATGACATGCTCAGCTGAAGGTCTAAATGTCCCAACTGCACCAGCCATAAATCATACTGGCAGCTCAGTATCCCTTTTCCATGAATAAATGGGCCCTTTGCCATTTAGGCTGACATTGTTAGGAGTGTCCCTCACTCTGGCCAGGTCTTGGAGGTCCCCTGTGTGTGTCCGCACCGCTGAGGGACTACCCCCACCTAACATGCTTCTGTAGGGGAAGAAGCTCAACTTCGGTGCCCTCTGAGGGGCAGCAGTCTTGGTAAAGGTCCTGACCTTGAGTTGCCTCAGCCCTACTGAGGCCATTGTGATGGCTTGAGCACAGGGCTGCTCCCAAGCTGTGGAACATGCGACCTTTGACCATCAGTGCATTTGTCATAGTTGTCCAATCAAGCCAAAGACCTATTGGCTGTTTCTTCAGTGCTGCTTATCTAGAAGTGGTGAAAAGTCAGTATTTTAAACACGAGAGACCACTAATTAATTTGTACCATTTTTTTGTTTTGTTGAGTCAATTAAGAGTAGTAAGAAAAACCTCATACCCCAACCGTAACATGATAATTTGACCAAGGAAATGAGAATAAATTGTGGTTTACCATCAGATGTAACTAAATAAAGCGTATACATATAATTGGTACTACTGTGTGAGGTAGTATTTTTTTACGTTGAGGAAGAGATTTGTCACTTATATGATTTTTGTTCCTATATTACAGATTTGGAGATGGGAGGTTCTGCTTTTCTACATTTGAGATGGCAGATGCTGGCAAAAGGTAATTCTAGATGTTAATGGCAGTCAAACACTCTGATATGGATGTGCATGGCATTTAGAGTTCTCATGACAACAGCTACGAATCATAAGTAATAAGAAATAAATATATTAAGTGCCTTTTCTATAATGATTATTTTCCACATTTTCGCCGTTTACCCATCTGGCCAAAAACTGGGATGGTGATGCTGTGATAAACTGAACTTGAACTTTGCTACTGTGGTTTAAACTGATAATTAAAGAGCTCTTCCATCATCTCAAAGATTTTTGTTCTTGGATTCTAGATGGCATTGACCAGGAGCAGCATTCTCTCTACCGGTGATGGCAGACTGTGAACACATGAGAATCATTACTCCTCAAAGCACTGATGACCAATGTATGTGTGTGTGAATTTAAAGTTGTGTTGCGGCCACGTCTACAGATCCTAAAACAAGTGTGCTTGAAAGTATTGTGAAGTGCTAGAGTTTTGCTGTTTTTAAATATGATGACTTTCACATTTTTGCCGTTTACCCGTCTGACCAAAAAGTGGGGTGGTGACACTGTGATCAGCTGATATTGAACCTTGCTTCTGTGGTTTGTGTTGATGACAAAAAAGGCTTGTCACTTAAGATTTAGTTTTTTGTATTACAGGTTACCCTGAGCAGGAGCAATATTCTCTCTGCATCTGTGACTGCAGAACATGAAAGGTGACACACTAATGATGGTGTGAGTATTACACATCTATGGATTGCATTATAATGTTATGACCACAGCTATAATCCATAATTTAAATGTTGCTGGGGTATGTTAAATGCTGCTCTTAATATGATGATTTTCCACATTTACGCCGTTTACCCATCTGACCAAAACTGGGGTGGTGATACTGTGATAAACTGAACTGGTAGCATGTTACTGTTTACATTGATGACCTCTCCAAGAAAGACTTAACAAATAAAGATTTTTGTTTTGGGTTTACAGATCCTGATCTTAAGGACTTCTCCGTCTGAGAGTGCAGAAGGTAATTTTAAAATATTTGAAAGTTTTCTCGTGTATACATTTAATTGGTACTACTGTGTATGGTTAGATTGAGGAAGAGGTTCGGTCACTTAAGATTTTTGTTCCTATATTACAGATTTGGAGAAGGGGAGATTCTGCTTCTTCACATATGAGATTGCAGATGGTTGCAGAAGGTAATTATAGATGTTAATGGCAGTCATACAAGGCATGTGCCCGGATGTGCATGCCATTTTAAAGTTCTCATGACAACAGCTACGAACCATAAGTAAACCTGGTGCACTAAAAAGAAAATGCTAAGTGGCGTTTCTATAATGATGATTTCCACATCTTCGCCGTTTACCCATCTGACCAAAAACTGGAGTAGTGATACTGTGATAAACTGAACTTGAACTTTGCTACTTTGGTTTGCACTGATAATTAAAGAGCTCTTCCATCACCTCAAAGGTTTTTGTTCTTGGATTCTAGATGGCATCGACCAGGAGCAACATTCTTTCTCATTGATGGCAGACTGTGGCAGAAGGTAACTTTAAAAAAGAACACGAGGAAATCATTACTTCTCAAAGCACTGATAAGCAAAATGTGTGTGTGAAATGTAAAGTTGTATTGGGGCTGTGTCTACAAATTATAAAACAAGTGTGCTTGAAAGTATTGTGAAGTGCTAGAGTTTTGCTGTATTTAAAATGATTTCCACATTTTTGCCGTTTACCCATCTGACCAAAAACTGGGGTGGTGACACTGTGATCAGCTGATATTGAACCTTGCTTCTCTGGTTTGTGTTGATGACAAAAAAGGCTTGTCACTTAAGATTTAGTTTTTTGTATTACAGGTTACCCTGAGCAGGAGCAATATTCTCTCTGCATCTGTGACTGCAGAACATGGAAGGTGACACACTAATGATGGTGTGAGTATTACACATCTATGGATTGCATTATAATGTTGTGACCACAGCTATAATCCATAATTTAAATGTTGCTCTTAATATGATGATTTTCCACATTTACGCCGTTTACCCATCTGACCATAAACTGGGGTGGTGATACTGTGATAAACTGAACTGGTAGCATGTTACTGTTTACATTGATGACCTCTCCAAGAAAGACTTAACAAATAAAGATTTTTGTTTTGGGTTTACAGATCCTGATCTTAAGGACTTCTCCGTCTGAGAGTGCAGAAGGTAATTTTAAAATATTTGAAAGTTTTCTCGTGTATAAATTTAATTGGTACTACTCTGTATGGTAGTATGGTTACATTGAGGAAGAGGTTCTGTCACTTAAGATTATTTTTCCTATATTACAGATTTGGAGAAGGAGATACTGCTTTTCTACATCTGAGATTGCAGATGGTTGCAGAAGGTAATTATAGGTGTTGATGGCAGTCATACACTCTGATATGGATGTGCATGGCATTTTAAAGTTCTCATGACAACAGCTACAAACCATAACTAAATCTAGTGCACAAAATATGTTAAGTGCCGTTTCTGTAATGATGATTTCCACATCTTCGCCGTTTACCCATCTGACCAAAAACTGGGATGGTGATACTGTGATAAACTGAACTTGAACTTTGCTACTGTGGTGTGCGCTGATAATTTAAAGAGCTCTTCCATCACCTCAAAGATTTTTGTTCTTGGATTCTAGATGGCATCGACCAGGAGCAACGTTCTCTCTATCTGTGACTGCAGACTGTGGCAGAAGGTAACTTTAAAAAAGAATGGGAATCATTACTCCTCAAAGCACTGATTGTGGCCAAATCTACAAATCACAAAACAAGTGTGCGTGAAAGTATTGTGAAGTGCTAGAGTTTTTAAATATGATGATTTCACATTTACGCCGTTTACCCATCTGACCAAAAACTGGGGTGGTGACACTGTGATGAGCTGATATTGAACCTTGCTACTGTTTACATTGATGGCCTCTCCAGGAAAGTCAGACACTAAAGAGTTTTGTTTTGGGTTTGCAGATCCTGATCTTGAGGAATTTCTTCTCCATCTGAGAGTGCAGAAGGTAACTTTAAAAATGGTTTTCTTGTCAAACTGATGCTGTACACGCATAATAAAGTAGTTTACATTTTGTTTGGCACATCTGATCAAACACTGGTGTGTGGTGACACTAGGATAAACTGAACTGACATGTATTTATAGTAGCAGATGACCTAATTTCTAAGTAATGTATGCATTCTAATTTGGAATTAATGTATGCATTCCCTCTAAGACTGCAGGATGGAAGAGTCTCCTGTTTGGTGAAGGTGTACAGATGGTGGCAACACTGCAGGTCAGTTTTATGATACGCAGATGACTGTTTTACTATATCAGCGGCCTCATCTGTCTGCAAAGATCTGATGGCACTTAGATAATTCACATGTAGTAGTAGTACCATATCAAATTGGGGTGGTGAACCTATTTAATCACTTAAATTGTGGAAGTAATTTTTAAACTGGCTGAGCTTACCCATATTTACTTTGTTTGTAGGCGAGTCATAGGATGAGGACTAGGCTGTGCCCAAGCTACTGGCTAAAGGTAATTTGAAATATTATTGAATGAAGGCCTTTCCATACTTAACCCCACAGTGTTAATCTTACTGATTCTCTGTAGTCTTTGCATTATGATGATTCACTTTTGCCGTTTACCCATCTGACTAACAGGGTGGTGACATTGTGACAAACTGAATTGGCTACTAAAAATTGTTGGTATAAATTAAATGTTGTGAGATCAGATCACTGATGCATGCTTTTTTTTTTTATCCCCACATATAGGTTGCTTTGATTTTGGGGATTTCTATGTGGCCCCTTGAAGATGATCCATTTGAGAAATGAGACTTGCCATGGTCACTATTTTCATCTTGTGAAAAACAGTGAATTTTCTGTCAGAGGAAGAAAGTTATTGCACACTAATCATTCCAATGTTTTGGATTAAATGTTTTTAATACACCTTACAATTATTACAATTTCCATGTTGTAAACCTGTATTTGGTCAGAGATGTGGGAAAAGATTTTCAAAAAAGTCTATTTTAACTGAAGACTGAACATATTTATTTAAGGTATTTAACAAATATAATTATTTATAGTTTCATTTGATATTTTTCCTCCCAAGCTTTGTGATTTTGGTTCTTGCTTATACATTTCAATCTCAACATTTTATTGAGCAATTGGCTTGACCATTTTATTTCAGTCATGCATTTTGAAATGTTAAGCTGGAAGTATGGGGTAATTCTATGTACATTAATGGTTTTAATAATACATAAATTAGAAAAGTTACAATAAATAATAATATTGCTAATTAAAAGTATGCACACTTTAAATAAATACTTTACGTAGTGTAAATGTAATAAATAAATTCTTAATGGTAAAAATATTTCCCCTCCTATCTATTATCTGGTCAGTGTCCTCATCCGAACGTGGCCTCCTTTTCTGGCCTAATAAAATAACCTCTAAAAGTACGTCCTGTGCCCCAGCTACCTTCTCTCTGCTGTGGAGTGCAGAGCTACTCCTCGGTGATGTAGCTGGCGGCCCCGGGTGCGTAGGCGTACACAAACTGAAGGACCTGCTGGTGCAGCTCCTCCAGGGCAACGTCCCGTCTCTGCAGAGACTCCAGGTCGTGGAGATCACAGGGAAAGACGGCGTCCGGTGGAATAACAAGCGCCGAGACCCCTGCACTCCCATAGCAGACACACACACACAGCTCATAAGCACAAACTAGGTGGACTGCTTTAAGAGCTGACCTACCAATCATCCTAATCTAATATTAGGAGTAGGGTTTTTGCCTGACCATTGCATTAACCTTGACCTAAAACCACACAAAAAGTAAATTACAGGTTGTTTCAGGGATGGATATGATTTGGGTCTCACCATGCTTTAGCGTGATGGAGTTCTCACAGAGCAGTACAGCAATGAGGGCATCTTCCTCCATAACCTGGTTCCTTAGGCTCAGTTTACTGTGTGCCTCGGCCAGTGCAATCCTGAAGCCAATGCAGAGAGGCCAGCTGAATGACTGTTAGGAGTCCTCATAAACTCAGGTTACAGTAAACCCTGCTACTGCTTCCTTGCGCTCTGACCTTCACTCGGCTTCACACACATACACAACGACCATGAAAAAGCAACTGGTTCTTGTCTCAGTATAATCTGACACAACACTGAAAGGTTTTTTAAAACATTTTGCAAGGCAACATAAAAAATTGGCCTCACTTGACATTGCTTTGGAAGAGTTGAAAGGAAGGGGTGAAAAAGCAATCAATTTGGTGGATGACTTATAGAACAACCCCATCTAGTGGCTATATAAAGTATCACAAATTAGTACTCAAACCGACTTGAGCAGAGGCTCTCCACATTTTGTGACTTCATCCCAAATGTCCCCGCTTACAGTGTCTTGCAGTGCATCAACAAATTCAGGGTGTTATTAAATTGTAGGGTATACCATACATTACAGACCTATTGAAATTCTACTTCTGCTTTATACCTTATGGAAAGTGTCCACAAGTCTTTAAAAAGCGCTACTGTATTATATACTGTTTATACTGTACTATAAACATACTATAACCATTCTGCAACACTTACAGTAGTTTGATGGAGGCAACTGACACAGAGGAGCCTTGCGTGGTGTCGGAGCGGACTCTACGACTGGCCATGTAGTAGCCATGGATCATCTTCTCCGCCTGCGGGCTCATCTCTACCTGTAGACTCCGTGCAAAGGCCAGGAGCTAGAGAGGGGAGCCCAATATCAATTCTATACAGTTCCATTTTTATTTTATTGACTTGTATAACAGTTTCAACAATAGACATGGGCCTCAAATTTAAATGACAAAGTGCAAGGTCTAAAGTCTAAAGCTAATTTAACACCTAGGCAATATATTTTTGCTAATTTATTACCATGAGTAAAATCCTAATTGGTGGGTCAGCTCCATACTCCTCATGAAGACACTTTGCCTGTTGCCTCACATCGATATGAGGGCCTACTGTCTCAAAGTGTTTTACTGAGCTCAAAGCCACACCCATCTCTGTCCATCTGTACCTGCTAGGAGCAGACTCAGGAGCGGACCTGGCCCTGATAGGGGTACTGTGCAGTTTCCATTGTCTTCAAGGGTTACTTTACCCTATTATTACATAGTATTACTTTGCTTTCAAAACAAGGGTGCGTTAAGCTGCTGGAAACACATGAGAACGTGCGGTCGCCATGTTATTGGTTCTACTAATCTAATTGTAATGGAACAGGAAGGAAAGTATGTAGGAGCTTCCTCCTCTTAATTTCTAATGTATGATCCCTGCTATGGCAATGGATCTCCTATTCAAACAGGAAAACTGAGGCACAAACGCACGTCAGGCTTAATCAGTAGTGGCTTCTGCTCATTAGTCACTGCAGCCACAGGAAATGCGAGGGGTCAAGTCGAACGGGATCATCGAAAGTCAAGAATTCATTTCCATTTGCCTGCCACATGTCTGTGGTCTAACGTTACCTCCTTGTAGTCTTGTGTGGTAAACTGCATGCAGGCTGGGTAGAGAGGCTCCCCTGGCTGGATGGCCTGCCTAAGAGTGTGCACCGTTATTGGGAGAGAGACCGGATGTCCCCCCAGGTCTCGACACTGAATCATCAGGCCAAACGTCTCGGCTACCTTAGGTGGGACTGAACCGATCTCCTACAGTGTGGAGCAGATAGATTTCCATTGCATCAAAACTGTAGGAATTGCAGTGAGCAATAATTTGCAATTATGCCTTTCACAATAACATACCAGATACTAGTGTGAGTGTACCACTAGTATCTATTGCTCTTCTATGCTTTTATTTGCTATTACTGTTTGCTTGTGTTTATGTAAAGCACATTGAATGACCTCTGTGTATGAAATGTGCTCTATAAATAAACTTGACTTGACTACCAGAGGACTCGTGTACCAGAGGACTTTTTTCAAGGGGAAATGACTGTGATTGTCTATGCTTTTGTCTGTGGCTAAATTAAGCCTTGGGTGTTTGCATTAGTGAGAGCTATTAGGCCCCTCCTGAAGAGTGTGTCTATTGTATCCACTTCCTGTATCAGAATGTGCCCTAAATATGGACCATGAGGTCAGAGAGAAAGCAAGCCTCTGGAATGTGAACTATGTCATCTTGAAAAGTGTTAACTTTTGACAAGTAGGACGTGGTGCGTCACTGAAATGTGCTTCGACATAACAGTCTGAAAGCATTGTTTGGCTTCTTAGACAAGTGCTATTTCAAGAAAAAGTCCTTGTATATGGCTCTAGAGGCATTTCTTAGTAAAAGTTGGGAACAGGACTTTTTATCATATTTAACATGTGCTGAATCCAACTAGCCCTGTTCCCAAGCAGAATTTTGAGTTTTTGACCATCTAATTAGCATCAACAAAATGGCTGCCAAAATGGCGATTTTGGGCACTTTCTTCGGACGGGCATCATTATACCATGTAAATAAATTAATATTGTTCACATCTGTGCATCTGAGAAATCTCCCGTGGGCAATAAATAAAAAGTAAAGGCTATGAAAAATATAAAAATGCAAAAAAAAACTATTATTATGCTAATTAGCCTTATTGTCACCTCATTAACCATACTCTTGACTATGTTTACGGTCCTCTTTGGCAAAGAGTCTTCATTGGTAAACATCTTCGTGGTGGGTGGACACGTGTTTGGTGTTTAAAATCATTGGAGTTCCTTAACTAATCACGAACAACTGTTAACTAACAAGCTACCATCATATCCTTGATTCCAAATGTGAAAGATGGCCAGCAGTCACATGTTTCATTTGATTAGATTATCTTAGATTAGATTCACCTACATTGTCATTGTGCAGAGTACTGAAAAAATATAAGTGTATGTGCAGTATGAACAGTATAAATATCAGTAGAATATCGCTGTGTTTAAGTGTAATTACAGTATGTACATTTATAAATATAAATAGAATACTATGGGTGGGATAGGGCCAAAATGTTCGGCTCCTTGTTGTCGTCCCTGTGAAGGTTGCCATCGACATGGACACCTCAACAGGCACAGGCAAGGAGGCACCGGGGGGGATGGAGGGGATGTGAGGAACCAGTGATGCGTTGAGCAGTTTTCACCATCCTCTGCCGTGGTTTCCGGTCGGAGGCAGAGCAGTGACAGTTGGTGAGGATGCTCTCAATGGTGCAGCGGTAGAGGTTTAGAAGTTCACCAGGATCTGAGGAGAGAGGTTGTGTTCTTTAGTCTCCAGGAAGAAGAGATGCTGGTGAGCCTTTTTGATCAAGGTAGAGGTGTTGAGGGTCCAAGAGAGGTCCACAGAGATGTGGACACCCAGAAACATGAACTGGTGACATGCTCCACCTCAGTCCTGTTGATGAGGATGGGGCTTTGTGTGCTAGCTTTTGACTTCCTGAAGTCCACAATGAGGTATTTGGTCCTCTTGGTGTTAAGAGCCAGGTTTTTAGGTGCTGGACCTCCTCCCTGCAGGCCGTCTCATTATTGTTGCTGATGAGAGCAATCACAGTAGTGTTGTCTGCAAACTTGACAATGGTGTTAGAGCCATATACAGGTATGCAGTTGTAGGTGAAGAGGGAGTAAAGGAGGGCTCAGCACACGCCGGTGTTCAGGGTGAGGGTTGAATGGGTGAGGTTATCTAATCTAACAGACTGCGGTCTGTTGGTTAGGAGGTCCAGAATCTAGTTTCAGAGGGAGGTATTAATGCCCAGTTCACTGAGTTTGGTGATCAGTTTGGAGGGGATAATGGTGCTGAACTGAAGTCAATGAACAGCATATTCACATACGTAGGTGTTGCTATTGTCAAGGAGGGACAGGGCGGAGTGAATTGCCGTAAAGATGGCATCCTCTGTGCTCCTGTTCTGGCAAATTCTCTTGAAGCACTCTATACTGCAAACAAAATCTACCTCTGGGTACAAATAAAGTAACTTGAACTTGCACTAGTTATAAAGTTATTCATCTAGCTATTAATTCACAGGACATTCAATCATTTTACTAACACAAAGGTTATGAAGAAATATGGGTAACACTTTATGGTAAAGGTACATGAATTATCATGATTTAATGCATTAATTAATTCATGATTTATGCATTACTTCATTCCTTTATATCCTATGAATCATCAGGAATTGACAGGAATTTATATACTCTCATTCATGATGACCTCATGTATGAACAACACATCAACTAAAGCATTAGGTGTGATGGGTATATCATTATGATTTATGATTTCTTAAGCATGATCATCATGATTACATGAATTTTAGGTTAATTGGTCATGCATTCATCATGTCTGTGGCCCCTCAACTAAAGTAGTGAATAATGGCATGTGTTTAGAAAACTCTAAAGTTATGTTCAAATCAGAATTTGAGCAGTGATGACCACATTTTTGGCAGAAAAATAAATAGTCATTATCATGCTTAATACATCATAATTCATAATGATGTGCCCACCGTACCTAATACTTTAGTAATGTGTTCATGTATGAGGTCACAAATGACAAACTACGAACTCAGTAAATTCCTGATGATTAATTAGATATTAATGAATGAAGTAATACATAAATCATTAATTAATTCATGCATGAATTCATGATAATTCATGTACCCTTACTGTAAAGTGTTACCGAAATGGGTAAAGGCCTATGTAACTTACTCCAAGACTACATACATTACCAACTTAATTCACTTCAATTATGTAAAATGTAATGTAAATCAGGTTTTATGGCCAAGTATACTTGCGTATACAAGGAATTTGGTCTCTGCATGTATCCCATCCGTGAATTAGTGAACACACAGGTCACACATTGAAGCACACATTAACCTGGAGCAGTGAGATGCCTTGCTACAGTGATGCTCGGGGAGCAGTGAGGGGTTAGGTGCCTTGCTCAAGGGCACTTTTTTTCCTACTGGTCGGGGATCGAACCGGCAACCCTTTGGTTTCAAGCCCGAAACCCTCAAAAAACATAAGACTCATTCGTCAAATACCGTGTGCCTGCTCAGTTATAAAATTTTAACAATTCAATTTTTCAAAGGTTTTTTCAGGTAATTGACATAGGCATAATATAGATTGTTTTTCTTTTTTTCACAGCCTGTATCCTTGATCTATTGGCCAAGGGAGATTTCTGTGAACAATATGAATTAATTTACATGGTATAATGACATCCTCCCAAAGAAAGTGCCTAAAATCGCCATTTTGGCAACCATTTTGTTTATGCTAATTAGATGGTCATAAACTCAAAATTCAGCTTGGGAACAGGGCTAGTTGGATTCAGCACACCTTAATTATGTTAAAAAGTCCTGTTCCCAACTTTTACTAAAAAATGCCTTTAGGAAGCACATATCTCAAAAATATCTCCTGTCTATCTTGTCCAATCATGTCCATACATCCAAGCTAACCATGAAAAATATCCCTCACCGCTGCTGAAGTGACAACAATAGGATCATCACAACGGAAAGAGACACAAATGCAAAGACATGACAAGAAAGCATTTTTGAATTAGCCACTTGTCCGTCATCTATTGACGTGCTACTTCAACCACTCACATCGAAGCCAACCCGTGACGCTGATAACAGTCGCTTCTACGCTATGTCACATCTATGAAACTCCCGCCCTGCGTCCTGATTGGCTGTACCATAAAATCGGTTGCAGAAATCACTCTCAATGGAAGAGGTCCCAGTGACTGTGAGTGAAGCTAGGTGGAGCTAAGCAGAACGAAATTCATCTGGCTAGGGTCAGGTTACAATAAACATGCTTCATACTGCAGAAACGATATGATAGACTGGTTTATAGAAAATGACCTCGCTGCACATTTATATATTTATTTCTATGACCTTATACAAGCACATTATCTGTGTGTATTGTATTCCTGCCAAATTGGTTAAAACAAAAATGATTCACTCCTAATTCCTGATTATAATATAATGACATTTAAATGTAATGTATATCTAAATACAAAATTAGTCAAGACCAGCTGTGATACTCGGGACAGATAATGCAGACTGAGGATCCGATGCAAGCCTACCACTGAGCCCAAGGCTACGGTGTCGTTTTTGGCTGACTTCTTTGAGGTAGTGGCCGTGTTGGCCAGCGCCCAGAAGTTACACTGCAGGGGGAAGGAGAGCTGCAGGTCAGAGTCCTCTCCGTACTTCTTCCCAGGGATGAAGACGGACACTGCCCTGCTCTCCAGGCCTATGGTAAGATCAGGAACAGGAAAATGGCTCGAAATAGCTAGTGGCATAGATCCACAGTAACCCAGGGATCATGGATCTGTACTTCAACTTCAATTCCTTCCAGAAGACTGTCAACTTCAATTCTTCCCAGAAGACAGAAATAAACAATGTTCTGTCCTCTCATGATTTCACAATTTAATTCTATTGTTCATTTTCTGTGATTATTTCCTTAAAGGAATGGTTTTGCACTGATTTACACTGTCAATATGAGAGAATGACTCATTATGTTCTGAATTGATCACACTACATAAAACCCACACAATCACATATAAACTTAACCAAAAAAAACTGTTGGCTTCTGAGTATTCATGATTGACTATCAAGCTACAGTACCTTAATTACAGTAGGACAAGAAACTACAAAGAGGCATCTAAGTGGCCTCAAGTACCTGACTGGAGGGCGTCCATCTTGTCCTTCCTGTAGATGCTGAGGTCACCTAGTAGGCACACCCCTCCAGTGGCCAGCAGGGCAGAGCCGGCGTGGATGTTTGCTGTGCCAACGCCATGCTCGTCCTTCGACAGCAACGAGAACAGCTCTCCTGTGGCGTGGTGGCGGACGCCACGCGCGGCCAGGGCTAGACTATACGTCATGAGCCTGAAGTACACAAGCAAACAAGTGCGCCCTTCATGACTGGACCTCATCCATACAGCTTTAAGTCATAATAAAGCTAGTAGTGTTCCAGTGTCTGATTATAATGGAAAGTCAGTCACTTTCTGTCATATTCATGATATCCATTCAGTGTTTACTAGCACTGGTCGGTCTGTCTGTCTATCTATCTATCTATCTAGTCATCAGTCTACCAAACTTAGTGTTGGTGTTTACAGAACCTGTCTATGATGAGAGTATCGCTGGTCAGTGCCAGCACATCCAGCCACGTGTGTGAGTCCAGGCCTGTGTCTCCACTATGAACCAGGCTCAGCAGAAGACCCAGCTTCAGGGTGGTGTAGAGGCCTGGTGGAACCACCTGGGCACCGAATGAGTTGGTCACCACAGCAGAGAACCTCCATGGAGACCCGCCCATGGACATAAACAAAGCCTGGAAGTTTTTACTGACTTTGCAGGGATCTAGGTAATATACAAATGAGAATGAAGGATTAGAACCTAATTTGATACTATTATCCCAAGATTACCCTAACACTTTTCAATATAAAGAAATATAAATATATTATAACATAAAGGCAACAAAGTTAACCTAGTATAACCAGTGAAAGCTGAATTGGGAGCAACTGACAGGCGGTGCCAGGCTACAGGCTATTGGCCTAGGCTAATACAGATCATTAACTTGTTTAGCAATATGCACTGGTCCTGTTAAATAAACCAGAAAATAATTGGCATAAATAAATAAAATAGAGATGGTAGAGCGAGAATGTCATGTCATCAGGAATGCTAAAGTGGGTCCTTACTCTCTGGCATCCACGGCTGAATGCTGCTGGCCTCCACGCTCCAGGTGACAGTGGGCCACTGGTGGACGTGCGCCGGAATGCCCACCACCCTGTAGAGTCGTCCGATTCTCATGGAGTTGCACAGTTCATCTAATCATTAAGAAACTAAACAATAACAGTCCAGGGGAGAGTTGTTCTCGCTGATTATTTAACAGCCGTGCATGCCACCTAGCGCGGCTGCCAAAAGAAACAAAGCGTGGTTTTGTGAACAAAGATCCCACTATGTGTGCTGCTAGCTAATGAGTGTTCCTTACCTTTTTTAACATATATGTTTAGTAACTGGAGCCAAATGTATTGAATTCCTCTCTTAGACTGGGTCAACAGCATATGCTAATACTGGCACCGAGAATAGACAGGCCCCCAAGAGACCTGACTGGACAATATTATTGGAAGGGACAAGAACACTCAATATTACACTGGGGGCAACTGCATGGCAGCCAGCCCCAGAGTCTATTTATTTGAAGTCTCTAAAAGGCTCTGTGTCTAAAAAGTTCATTTAAGAATATGGAGTAAATTGCAGACATCTTTTTTCCAACCCTAAAGTAGTTTACCTGATTGTGTTCACCCCAAAGAATTTCATGTCTCACAAGAATCTGGAAGCATTGAAAGTGGTGAGCAAACTAAGGGGATTTTCAAAATGACATTTACCAGTGAAGCCGCTAGACTTCAATGAGCCTGTCCGCATGGGAAGTGTACCATAATAAAAGACCTTCTGCTGAATGCATCTAACATGGAAAACTAAAGCCTAGTGACATCCCCCAAACACCAGTACTGACAAGTACAGAAATGCAGCTGTGGATAGATACCTCTCAGGAACAGGGTGACAGACTGATATCTGAGCGAGGAAGGTGGGTGAACTCCCAGCACATCCAGTGCATCAACATGTATCAGTTCCACCAGCTGCTTATCTGTAACAGTAACAGAACATTTCCCACTGGTCTCCATCTCACCGCTCATGCCTAAATCAACACTTCTACTTTAACGTGCACACACTTTCTTTTGAAATGCTGCCTGCTTAGATTGGCTCATTTAACGAGGTGTGTCCACTAGGTGCCGGACCAGACTGGCTCACCCCCCAGCACTCTGGACTTGACGTCCTCTTTAAGTGGCGAGGAGCAGAGGAGGCAGGTGAAGTCACTCCTGACTGTGGCCGTCTCTGTGGCTCCTGGGGCGTGCACTCGAATGTGATGAAATCCTGTAGATCAGAGGAGCCAAGATCCATCAGTGCAGAGACCAAGAAAGTTATAGAAAAGAAAAATGTGTATCAGGGGAATCTAGCATATGCATGGACACTGCCAAGGTGAGTGATCCATGACAAATAAATGCATAAATGAAGCCCCTACTCAAAAATGTCTAGATCAGGGGTCTCAAACTCCTGGGCCGCGTCCGGCCCAATTCCGGCCCGCGACCTATGTCAAAATAATAATGTAATCCGGCCCTTGAGGGTATTTTTTAATTGCGACAAACAACGATACTGATTAAAATAGACGATAGATCCAAGTACGGTGACAAATCTCATTTGTACTCTCCTCCATTATTTGCTAGACATCCAGAGCTTGATTCAAACCAAAATCGCTGCACAACGTTTTCAGGAAATACTTGTATTACACGCGAGAAACACGAAGACGTGCATTTGTAATGACGCGGAAGCGATGCAATAGTTTTGCACAAATTGAAGCAGACATAGCAGGCCTACACCAAATGTTGAAAAACGTTCACGTGTGATGAAGTCTTGGGTAGGCTATGTTATTCACCTATTCTGATTCTGAAGGAGAATATCCTGTTGGAGATTATGATCGATCGTCTATTGACAGTGAAGGCGTGAATGGAGGTGCGTCTTTTCGCGTATACCACGGTGTCCACCATGCTTATTTCGACCCTAAGCCCAACATAGCTTGGAGGTTGCAGTGGTAATCGTGATGATAAGTGTCCGTAATGGACGTGCTACAGACAGCAGGGGTTGTAGAAATAGGGCTTTGAAGAACTACAAAGTCACCCACGATATAGGAACTGATTTGACCAGGATACTTTATTGTAGGCCTTGTGGTATCGTTGGTATACATCTTAGGTGTTTTCCTGTTAATTTGTTATGTGGGTAATATGACAAAAAAGAAAGTAAATCTGTTCAAATATGTTCATCCAGTATTTACTGAAAGGTGCATAATTTGCTTGCCATCCAGTGGCAAATTAAATGGGTAAATGTACCCCCTTCATAAACTTTTGTTTATACTCAAAGATTTTTACATTTACAGCAGGACTTTATCTCTGACCACTTTCAAGCCATGGCCTTTTTAAATTTTGATATAAAAATCCAATGGTTGCTTTCTTAACCCTGATGCCTAGTTTGCCAGGTTTAAAACAGTTATGAGGGGAAAATATTTTTATTTGGTGTGAAACACACACATAGGCCTACCTGTTTTTATGCTTTTTTGTTTGTTTTTATAATTTCTATTAATATTTATTTATTCATTATTTTATTTATAAGCTAAGGTTGCTAGCACAGGTGTCTAAAAATAGATTTAAAAAAAGTCTTGCACTTTCTGTTTGTAGTTTTGTGTTTGAAAATACAGTATTTGAAAAAAAAAAAAAAACGTTGCATTTTAGGAAAAACCCGTTCTTTTTTTGTATTATTCTTTAACACTGACGTGGCCCTCCAACGAGATGACATTGGCAAAAGTGGCCCCCAGCTCATTTGAGTTTGAGACCCCTGGTCTAGATAGTGTAGCAGCTATTCAAGAGTAAAACCATCCTGATAGACCATTGTTCTAGCTTCATATTCGATCATTGGTTGAGAGTAATACCTTCAGCACCTGAGCAGTCCTCATTCGAACAAAGGAACCGAGCCCCCTGTGTGTATTTTGTGACCCGTGTCATGGCAATTACGAGGCCCTCCATGGCCATAGGTCGCATTGGTCCATAGCCCCTTGGAAATTCGCAAAGACTCAATTGATAGTTGGGAAATGGGGGCAGGTGAGTTACTTTCAAGACAACATTTACCTGAGAAAAGGAATGAAACTGTTCTCATTTAGACAGTTTACAATTAAGCCAATATTATAAGGCCCATTTTTTGTTTCAAATAATGGCCCCAATAACCCAACGTGAGATGATCACCTGACTTTCCGTATGAATTTGGTCCAAAAGTGACAGTGTTTTAATGGACAAAAAGCAAACCTGGATGATTGGAGAAGACACATGACTGTTAGAACAGTGAGACCACACTTAACAAACTAACAGGTTTATTCTGTGACCCTAAATAGGACAGGCTGGGCTAACGTTACTTACCGACCGAAACAAGGCTCTGGCTTTCAGTGGGTCATGTAAAACAATGTCCCCTAATCTGCCATCTAGTTCAATCAGGTCGGTGGGGTTCACATGAAAACTGAAGCGATAGACGGCATCCATCTGAGGGGATTCTACAGGGCACGTCCAGAAAAGACAGCTAAATTAAGCTCTAACATTAACTTTAGTGGTGTAACGTTAGTCACTGTAGTGTTATCTTTTCACAGGTTTAATGTGGTTCAAGAATTAAATCACAGTGACCGGAGAACGAACGGCAACTGACTGCCATGTAAGGTTACCATTGAAAGTAGGACTAATGCATGATACAATGAATGAACGGTAACGTTAAGTTAACGCAAACTAACTTGTTCGCTAGCCAGTAACGTTAACGTTAGCTAAATTCTCAAAGACTATGTTAAAATTGATTTTAAAAGTCAGATTCAGCTCACCTTTAAATGATTTACAGTCATCTAAAAGCTGTTGAAGCCCACCAGTCTTGTCTAAATACGAAACTATTGCTTCTTTCAAGGATAGAATATCCTCCATTATCATTTTTCTTATCAAAGATTCTAGTCTGCTCTTATTGTGGTCGTAGCCCAGGGGTCTCAAACTCCCGACCCGCGGGCCAAATCCGGCCCAATTCCGGCCCGCGACCTATGTCAAAATAATAATGTAATCCGGCCCTTGAGGGTATTTTTTAATTGCGACAAACAACGATACTGATTAAAATAGACGATAGATCCAAGTACGGTGACAAATCTCATTTGTACTCTCCTCCATTATTTGCTAGACATCCTTGATTCAAACCAAAATCGCTGCACAACGTTTTCAGGAAATACTTGTATTACACGCGAGAAACACGAAGACGTGCATTTGTAATGACGCGGAAGCGATGCAATAGTTTTGCACAAATTGAAGCAGACATGTCAGGCTACAGGCCTACACCAAATGTTGAAAAACGTTCACGTGTGATGGAGTCTTGGGTAGGCTATGTTATTCACCTATTCTGATTCTGAAGGAGAATATCCTGTTGGAGATTAAGATCGATCGTCTATTGACAGTGAAGGTCACGATGTGAATGGAGGTGCGTCTTTTCGCGTATACCACGGTGTCCACTAAGCATACCATCAGGGACGTGCACAGGAATTTTGAGGGGCAGTTGCTCTGCCCTGAAATAAGCCCCCCCCAAAAAAAAAAAAAGCGTCTTTTTTAAAATATATACACAAAGAAGTAAAACACTGAAATACAGCAATCACCTTAACTTATAATTATTATTTTCATGCCCACTAGTGGTATTTATGTTCTGCTCAGGCAAGATCTTTGAAATGACCTTTAAAATAGCCTATGTTTTTTTAGATTACAATTATTTAGCATGCAGGTCTTTAATCCTGTACTTTCTAGCATGGTCCTCTCATTTCATCTCGTGATCATCACTTAGGCCTTCCTGTCCTCTGTGCCTCCTCCTGGTCCACATTTTCCTCACATACAGTAGTCTGGAGGCTAATGACTGCTCCTCATCTTAAATGTAATGTAATTATGAAACATTGCCATTAGTAGGCTAGGCTAAAATATGAGTCTGATTAATTAATCAATTCGTCTACACAGTGTCATGTCATCTTTATCACAGTGCAAAGTCTCTGTCTCACCTGCTGGTTGGCTTTTTCGCAGCCAACCTGCAGTGATTGCTGCCTCCCTGAATTGTCTCTGCCTCTCCTGAATCTGACTCTTTTCAGTGGGCATCTTGGCTTCAAACAATACCCAAAATACTAGTGATAGGATTTAGGCATTTAACCATTTTGAATAAAATAATTAAAGTGATGCATTACTTCCATCATTCATTCTTCTTGCTAAAACGAAATGTGAGAAACTAACTATCAGCAGACATGTAGCTTAGTTCGCCTAATGCCTACCAAAAAATAGTAGCATATATGTGATAACGGGCTGCTTATCTGCAAGCTATCTGTCTGATTATTTAGGCTAAACGTGGCAAACTCAGCCTGGCTTTATGAAGATTTTAATTAATTTCATAAAACTTGATGACGATGATCGTTCGTTTGTCACAAACTCACCTTTTCCGACAATGTTGAGTCGTACGACAACCGCGACAATCTCCTTCTAGGGCCGCTTATGCAGGTTCAGCTCAGGTGCCGGTCGCGTGCAGCGCTGCTCCACGTAAACAGAGTTTGCCCTTCCCCTACTGACTTTCACTTTCGGTGCCCGAATGGAAGTGGAGGCTTTGTGATTTTTTTTATCTAGTCCTACGTGAAATTCTGCATCCATTGTACGATTTATTTATTTATTTTCCCTATTGGAAGGGCAACATGAGTCAAGAAGGGAATATGGGCAGTTGCCCGGGCAACCTGAGCAACCCCCCTGTGCACGTCCTGATACCATGCTTATTTCGACCCTCTGCCCAACATAGCTTGGAGGTTGCAGTGGTAATCGTGATGATAAGTGTCCGTAATGGACGTGCTACAGACAGCAGGGGTTGTAGAAATAGGGCTTTGAAGAACTACAAAGTCACCCGCGATATAGGAACTGATTTGACCAGGATACTTTATTGTAGGCCTTGTGGTTATAGGCTAGTAATAGTTTACTATCGTTGGTATACATCTTAGGTGTTTTCCTGTTAATTTGTTATGTGGGTAATATGACAAAAAAGAAAGTAAATCTGCTCAAATATGTTCATCCAGTATTTACTGAAAGGTGCATCATTTGCTTGCCATCCAGTGGCAAATTAGATGGGTAAATGTACCCCCTTCATAAACTTTTGTTTATACTCAAAGATTTTTACATTTACAGTAGGACTTTATCTCTGACCACTTTCAAGCCATGGCCTTTTTACATTTTGATATAAAAATCCAATGGTTGCTTTCTTAACCCTGACGCCTAGTTTGCCAGGTTTAAAACAGTTATGAGGGAAAAAATATTTTTATTTGGTGTGAAACACACACATAGGCCTACCTGTTTTTATGCTTTTTTGTTTGTTTTTATAATTTCTATTAATATTTATTTAATCATTATTTTATTTATAAGCTAAGGTTGCTAGCACAGGTGTTTAAAAAGATAAAAAGTTTTGTGTTTGAAAATACAGTATTTGAAAAAAAAAACGTTGCATTTTAGGAAATACCCGTTCTTTTTTTGTATTATTCTTTAACACTGACGTGGCCCTCCAACGAGATGACATTGGCAGAAGTGGCCCCCAGCTCATTTGAGTTTGAGACCCCTGTCGTAGCCTATGCATAGCAACGTAGCTAAAGCCAGAGCCACCTACCGCTCTAAAGCTACATCTACACCAAACTTCAGGACACTTGATTAACAATCCAAAGAAACGTTTATTGAGGACAGTATCTTACAGCTTGAGGGTAAACCACCATAGGCCACAGCCTACTAAACGTACTTTTTAAAAAGCAAAACAAACAAAAGATACAGGAGCTTTTGGGAAGGGTCAATTAGACTACTGTACGGTATTTTTGTTTTTTAGTGCTTAGTGTAACAGACCCTAGCTACGCTATAGCTGCACTTTATATGGTCCCCTTGCAAATCCAACTCTGTAACTTTACATCTCAGATGAGTTCTGTACAAAAGTGCTCATATTTTTCAGTAAGCACAAAATATCAATTCATTTCGTGTTTTGAAAAAAGGTCAAAATATATATTCATACTTCCATTTATCGGCCTATTCAAAGTTTCCATTATAAACAAAATCCTAAATTGCATATGTTATATTAACATACATTTACTCGGCTAGGGCATGTATAACAATCTTTGGGTGAGAGGCAAAACAAAATGGTTCAGCCCATTTTATAATTAAATGTGATACTTTTAACATTTCAAAGATGATCATATTACCCAAATGGAATTTGTATGAATAATTTTATCAAGATATAATAGGCTAGCCTACTTTACAATTCAAAGATGTTAGACTTCTTTGCTGTATTACGGTTCAATTCATGGAAAAAAGATTAACCATGGAAAATAATTTTGAACAAAGCAAAAAAAACAAAACAATAGATATCAGGTAAGTCAATAGTTTTAAAAAATATAACTCTGTTATTTGAGAAATAAAAAATAAAGATTTGAAACACACTGTCTCAAACCATTCACTCATTTCTGTTTTATGTTATTAAGTGCTATGCTCACATCTTGAGTCCATCCTCCTAATCAAAAAATGCTTCCCTTATATCCAAAGGAATGATCTACAAGCAAGGCAATTATTACAAAGGAGGCAGTGGAGCCCGGTTCAACGCAGCACACTAAGTTTTCCAGAATTCCAGTTCTCACAGGAATGAGTCATCGGAAGGTGGGGCATAAGAGAACCCTAGGAAGGCGTCATCAGCCTCCATAACACTGGCGTTGACAATGGAATGCTCGGTGGAGTAGCAAACAGAGTTGGGGACAGTTTCGTCTGTGAACTCTGGGTCAAAATTAGTGAGGTCATACGGAGAATCCTGCAAGAGAGAGCAAATATTCAATTTTTTTCTGCATTGTTACATATGATTCATTTATGCTTAATCTGAATGAAATTTACCACATTAGGGTTGAACGGAGGTGAGACTTTCTTCTGCTCCAGGTCATCCCAATTAATGGAAGCAAAGAAGTTGTGTCTTTTAACTTCATTCTGAAAGACAATAAAATACATTTATTTGAATGCGAGATTAATGTAACTAAATACACTTTGCTTTTTTACTTGTGAGGTTAAATAAGAGTCTACACAATATCACAACTGAATTTCTTCTGTTAAGATCCTCATTAAAAGAAATTCATAGACGAAATAAATCCTTCTTTGCTAACCCCACCACCCAAATCTCAGCCTGCACCTTTTACTGCTAATGTCTCCAAGATAGTGGTGGTAGGCTACACATTATTCACACTAGAGGGAGACATCTGTGCGACTGCACACAACAATGCGAGATGTACGCGAGCACTTACAAAGTCGTCCCTGTAGCCCAGCCTCCTGGTGTGGTCCTTCTCCAGCAGTGCCTGCAGTATTGACCAGGCGGTCGAAGAGGCTCCTGGCCGCATCAGCAGGTCCTTGTGGAGTATGTTGTCATACATCTCATGGGTGTCTCTGCTGTAGAATGGGGGCTAATCAAAAGAAAGAGAATCGTTTAAATGCATAATGTATAAATATAAATGTCACACTTTTCCAATGTTGTTATTAATTATGATAGATAGCTCTTTTGTAACTGTTCTTGGTACAGCATACTAAATCGGCATTGGCATTGGCAAAGTAATAAAAGAAGTCTCATTTGAACAAAAATTCAAGTTCAAGATACATTCAAGTTCAAGAACATACCAGGCCAAATAGCATCTCATATAGCACCGAACCAAGGCACCACCAGTCCACTGTGTTATCATATGGCTGCTTCCTTAATACCTCAGGGGCTAGATACTGTTCATGCATGGGGCACACAATGGCACAATATTACATATGTCTATAAATATGCCTATTACACATTTTTGTGTAGATCATTCAAAGGCTTATCTATACTGATTAAGCACAAGCTATTCAGTCAAAAATGTATTGAGGGTGAAAATGTTAAGACTGACTTTCACTTTTTTGACAGGGAATTCACATGAAATCAAAATAGGAACAAAGTATTGTGAAACAGGAAAGAAATGAAATGACATTTTCAAAACTGATATTTACCTCTGGTGTCCCACAAAACGTGGTTGTTGTATCTGCCTGGGAAATGCCTTCCTTGCACAATCCAAAGTCCGTTAAGACTATATGTCCCTAATAAAGACAGCAGACGGACATGTTTAAACAGCATTATACCACACAGGCCACTCTTTCACTTCCAACGAAAAGCTGAGGAAATCATTTGTTTAAGAGGAATGCAGGTCCAACTCCCTCATCCCACTCCATTAGCCTGAGATAAGCATTACAACACAAAAATCAAAACTAGTCTTTACTAGAACATTATTGTAGAGCCTACAAACTATTTTATTTGGCTACTGAATGGTACAGTTTCAAGGTGCACTGAGCCGCATTCTTATTTAGAGGTCAAAGTGTTGGAATCTTAGACCTACAATACAGATTACCTTCAGCTAGACTTCAAAGGGGGGCAATATGACCAACTGCCGACATAAGGGATTTGGGAATGTAGGTGTAACAGGTCCTCATATACGTCTCTTGAAATCTGACCCCAGAAAATTCAGCTAAATACATAATCTGATACCAGAACTAGAAGAGGCTTCAGAGGGAGGGAAATCTTACTTGGTAGTCCAGCAGAATATTCTCTGGCTTCAGATCCCTGGAAAGACACAGACCATTTTGTTGGAGCAGAATACTTAGGCAGATAACACAACAATGACAATTCTTAAGGGCATAGCAATGGCCTTCAGTGTAAGCCAGCACAATTATCCATATTTCCATCGGAATGTCTGTGCAGAGTATTATGATGTGAACTCTTCATATTTAAAAATACTTTAGATTATAACAGATATCCTACTTGAAGAAAATAATGTTCATTCAATTGTGCTCATTGGGGCCTCATAAATAATAGAAAGCATGATTTCTGAAGGTGTATGATAAAGTTTAATGCTAAACTTAGACATACAAAAATGTGCAATAACATCTCTAATGTCCTGTTGTATTCCTTGTATCTGTACAACACAACCTATTCCAAATGAAAATGATGTGAGGAGCACTTCCACCTACATTGAGGTCTATCCAAGAAATAGTTTCCCTAGTATTATCAATCTATTCAAGGAACTGTAAAATGTTTTATGACTGGCGAAATAAACATGAATGCAACCAGAGAAAACATTGGGTCAATGTTCACTTAAATGTGAATGTGACTAGAAAACTGGGGCAGTTCAGCACAAGAGCTACATTACTGAACTAAATGAATGTGAAGACTTTTTCCAAAAATAAACGTTAACTAAATTTGGCCAACACGAACGGAAAAGATCTTTTGAGGTGACAGTGTGCACTCTAAAGAAATTGTGCTCACATGTCAGTTATTCCACAAAAATGAGCATGCTGTTGTAACTGATGACATTAGCAAAGACCAACATTGCCATGACCAATAGGAGTACAGCAGGCAGGCACTTCAAAGAAATGGTTAAGTTTGGAATGTCCAGTAACATTTTTTTGGTCAATGTGAAAAGGAAATTGTATGGATAATTGAGAAGAGGCATGTTGCATTTAATTCCATGCACATAAAATAGTGCAAGGGAAAAGGCACCAGCAAAAATTTGCCAAACTTGTATATATGAGAGTATGAACTATTTTTGTAGCAGGTCATCGAAATGGGTAAGAATCAAAAGAGGAAATACCTGTAAACAATATTGAGAGAATGCAAATAGCCGAGGGCACTTGCTATCTCTGCGATGTAGAACTTTGCTCTAAGCTCAGGGAAGGTCCGTTCTTTTTGCAGATGGAAAAACAGCTGCAGCCAAAAATAACACATTATATTAAACTACAATTAAGACTTCAGGTATTACAGCAGATAAACAGATGAACCAGGCACAAAAGAAGCTGTACTCTCTTGCAGCCAAGAGACATCTGGACATCCCATCAATAAGGGGGGATGGGAAGCATCATTTGGGAGAGACTGAGATGCACTTTTTAATCTGTTCAGTTAAATTCACTATGCCAAAAGACTGCCAAACCCCTTATTAAACTAGAGTGCTGCTTTCCCCAACAAGATCTAAGATGGTTTCCCATCCTCCAGACAAACAAAAAATAAGACAAGGCCCTCGCAGCAAAACCAGTTCACCAACACTATCAGCATAATGGACTCTTGCTTAACTAGCCCACTGAGAACTACACAGGTCTCATGGTCAGTCATGATTGGGGCTGGTTCCCTGGGATGATTATAGTGAACCAAAGCTGTTATAGGCAAGTCTCGACTTGGCAGCCATCTTGGCAATTTCTGCATATCAGCCTCCTATCTAAATGAATGGAAAGAGACTCAATAAATAAAAGACAAATAAAATGGCTAAACAGATCTTTGAAGTAAACAATTGGAAGTACACAACTGACATTAAAAGGCATAAACATTTATTTTCTAGTACTGGACACATTACTCTTATCATTCTTGTACAAAGCAGGACATCAAGTTGAAGATACACTTTCTTACATGTTACGGACTCCACATTAAGTTTTTCCCTTAATGATTCACCTTACAATATCTCTATTAAGTGTACTGTAGCAAAAGGACAAAACAATTACTGTTCCCACCGGCCACAAAGCCGAAATAAGGAATAAGAAAGAAATAAGGTTTGTGCTTAAAGAAAATGGTGATTGAGAAAATGGTCAAAAACCACCCAGTGGCAAATCACTGTCCAGACTGATAACCTGTCAGAGACTAATGTGGTCAGAACACTTTTCACCAAATTCAAGTGGAGAAATTCCTCTTCTCCAATCATCTTCTTGTTGTTTTTTTTTTGGACAATAAATAATTTCTATTATACTTCAAAAATTGGAAGAACTGAAACTAACATGAAATATGTTCTTTATTGTTTGCTTTTGCACAGGTCCGTACAGTGACTAAATGTTGGTCAGTTAGATGCACTCAAAAAAGAACCCCATGATCCTGTTGAAAAAAATATGAGCAGTTGTGCTTTCTAACACCTCATTTGTGCAACGCAGAGCAAGGACCATGAACTGTTCAAAATTAGTCAGCCTTTGTCCAAAGTGGGTTTCCTTGTGCCTTCTAATCTACTTAGCTCTAGCCACATGTGAATTTGAAGACTGCCCTGTTTGAGCAGAAAATTGACCTTCCAAAATGAATCACAAGCCAGATGTCAGTCATTTGCCAAACTAACTGGCCGAAGAGCTTCTTTTGTTTTTATTATGCCCAAAGCCAACCCTCTTCTAGATAGTATGCATGGGCATGCAGTGCCCACGTGTTCGAAAGTACTCACTTCTCCACCGTTGACAAAGTCCAAGACGAAGTATAACTTGTCTGTCGTCTGGAAGGAATAATGCAAGCCAACCAGGAAGGGGTGCTGCACATTTTTCAACAGTACATTGCGCTCAGCCATGATATGTTTTTGCTAAAGTTCACAAAAGAAAGAACACAGAGATGGATGGTAAATAAAAGGAAAAAGTGTATAGAACAGTTTTGAGAAAAACAGCTGTTTACCTCTCTCCTGTTTAAAATGACCTTTTTCTGCAAAACTTTGATGGCGTAACACTTCCCATCTCGTTTCCGTTTTGCAAGTAGAACCTTTGTGGGAAACGCAAGGAGTGGGGAATGTACATTAGCTCCAACATCGAAACAAAGCTGGGAGATATGAATATGGATGCTTCATTCTTGCATTGCTGAACTCTCAATTCTCATTTGGGAAACCCAAATGTTGAGAAAATACAGAACTGAAAATTGTATCCCTAACCATACAGAACTTAATCAAGAGACTTCATTGTTCCTGTTTGAGCTTCACATTTGCTGCCGCCCCTGTCTGCACATTAATGATCTTTTTTTCTGAAGAACTTTAGCCAATATTAACCATTTTTTATTGTTCTGCGCAATATTAGCCATTCACCATTAAATTTCCATGAGACATAGTCCCCAGCAGTCCCTTCCAATTCCTTCAATGTGAAATTATTGGTTAATATCCACACATTTATGTATATAAGCTTAATATAAATCAGCGACCCAAATGCATTTCAGTCTCCCGATTTCCGCAGGAAAAACATTTAGCTTTCAGCAGTTTGTAGTCAAATCTGGTTATATGGACAAAGTTTGGATAAACATACCTTTCCAAAACTTCCTTTGCCAATGACTTTCAAGAAGTCAAAGTCACTGGGTTTTGCACTGAGTAAATGAAAACAAAATACAGTTTGCAAGTCATGGTGAAATCTTGGTATGACACATATACAGTAGGTGCAGGCTTATAGTATGTGTGTCTTATAATAACATATCGATTAATAATTACAGACATGCTCTTTCAGAAAATGCAAATAACAATACACCCAAGTGTATACATACAATAACTGACTCAACTGACTTGACTATAAGAATACTTGAAAAAGTGAAAGGGTGTCGTACTTACTGTGGATTTCCAGATGGACCCAAGTTAATATTTCTGGAGGTAGTGGTGTTCTAACAACAAAAAAGATCCTATGTAAGCATACTCATGCTTGCTACACCATACAGATTAAACAGCAATTGTTTTGTGCTTATCCTAGATTGGTTGACATAATTCCAAATTCTGTGATGTTGACAAACAGTGTGGGTTTATTTTAATTAGATTCATTAAGTCGTTGACAAACCTTTTCATCCTCATCCTCTGAGGCATCTGAGAAGTGTTTGAATTTGTCCATCTGAAGGAAAGCTCGCACATCAGGACTGTGTGTTTGAGTCAGCAAGAGAAAAAAGATAAAAAGTCACAAGTTAGACGTCTGACTATGACTGAAACAAAGCCACTGCTGTTAGAAGTCTATACAGCGCCACAACCACCAGCTACCATTAGGGAATGAACTACAGAACTGATTAGATATCATATTAGAAAAATCATAGTAAAGGGCATTACTGAGAAGAAGTGTAAAGCAGCTTGCATTATGTTATTACACTTATTATATCTAGTTGCAAGGAGAAGCAAAATTTGAATTTAAGATTATCTTCAGTATGGCTGATGACTAGATTTCATAGATGTACTGCATAACTAGCCAATGCACTCACTGGTTGCTGAGCTGCGGATGGGACACGATTCGCTGGATGAACTCATTTAACCCCGTCCTCCTTTGCTTTATAAACTCTGATTGGAGGAGTTTCAGATCAGTCATCATTTAATTTTTCATTCAGAATAAGTGAATTTATGAAAGCATAAGTTAATTCAAAAAGAGTTATTGATACTGCCCATTCATTAATCTCCGATTCATAGGAGAATATCAATTCAAAGTTCAAAGTTTCATGTGACATCAAATATTCACGTATTTCATAATAGGGTGTATGTATTCTCTTAAGGGAACAAGTCATCTGATGTGATATTCCTTCCATCTGTGTATTGTCAATGGCATTATAAAATTACAATCTAGATGTACATGACTTGTGAACACAAAACAAAACACATGACTTTTGTGGGTGGGGGGGCAATGTAAATTGCATTTGAAATAGTTCATTGTCATGTTACTACCTTCTTATGATTTAATTTCAGTCAAATTGACTTAAAATCTAATTTCACCGCAATGACCAAAATTACTGCTAGAACTGCCTGAAGGCTAAAACAGCAAAAGGGGTCCTGTTATGTTGTACTATTTCAATCATCCTAAAGAACATAAATCCAAACCAATGAAAGAAGACACAGACAGGACTTCTTTACATTGTGAATACCTGGATCAAAATTGTCTCCAAATATCCTCTTGGCAGGGATCTTCAAGTTCAGGGAAGGAAACTGTTTTTTCAACTATAAAAATAACATGCAATGATTCATGAAGAAACTGAAAGCCTCATTCATAATTGACAAACAGCAATTATTATTTCACAATTGACATGACAGATTTTTGAGTTTGTTCCAGTACTCCTCTCAGAATATCTATCCTCACCCTCTCTCGTTTTAAAACAAAGCACCATTAACATTGCTGTTAATGTTTCCAAAACCATATGATGTCATTCACTATCCTTTCACTTTCAAAAGAGCATTCAATTGGACAAGGTCAAACTACTTCTTCATAGGGCACATACTTTTACAGTTATAAGAGGATTTAAATATCGGAGGAAATGTGAAAAAAAGTGTTTTGATAAAACCGTGGATATAAATAATCCTGTCTCTGTAGAACAGCTTATCTCCAACTAAACTACTGGAATGAGATGCGGAATGCTTTGTTTATTCTGGGCACCAAAAGCCCTCTGTTTGAGCTATCAGGTCATCATTTGAGCTGTCAGGTCATGCTTTCACTCACATGATCAGAACAGATAAGAAGAACGTCTGGAAATACAGGTTCAGCTCTGCTCAATACTTGTTAGACTTGAACAGTTCCACTTACCGCATTGTACAGCTTATCAAATTCTGTGTATCGCCTGAAGACAAACCATTCATGTCTTCCAACAGTAACCATCACTTTGTAAACCTGGAGAATGGTGAAAAAAGATTTTCGATTTTTATGTTGTTTTTGTTATAGGCTCTTCATGAACCATAAAATCCCACACCCATTTAGATCGTTTTGAATTAGTGCTCCTCCTGTGCAACCTGGATTTCTACACGCGCTACAGCGCTAGGCTTTTATCCAAAGTAGCCTACAGCACAGTGCTGGCCTATTTTGTTAACCAAGGCATTGCTGAGAACTTGTTCCATCAGTTGAATGACAGAACGACATAGGAATCTAGGATAACACAACCTGCTCTTTTCCCCCCAATCTCACGAGACAACTGCCGGGGATGGAGATCCCGTGTACTCACAGTGTAGCGCTTCTTCTTGTCCCTTTGCTCATTGTGGCAGGGAATGCTGACATTAGGGCAGCTAGATGTCTCCTCCATGCTGCAGAAGCCAGCAACTCAAACTCGTCGTGAAACTCGGGTGTTGCAGCTTCTTCAGTGGTGAGAAGGTTCTGTGACTCTCTGGTGCAACGGTGTACAGGCGATCTCCATAGTGCCACTAATGTCTGTAAACAGATGCCAAGAAAAAAACATTGAGAAGTGAGACATTAAAGAGAGAAACAACATAGTTCTAGTTCCCTGAGCTGACCATGTGCTTAAGGCCATTGTCTGAAGCAGCCAGGGTGAGTGGGTGGTTTAAGCGCAACACAAGAGTGAGCACAACAGGTCAGTGGTCACGTTCAACCTGCTCACAGCAAGGGGCCTCTGCCTGCACAGCCAGGCACTGCAGCCTCTTCTCCTCCTCCTCACACTGGCTGCTGTGCCTCTACTGTTTTCATTATTATTCATCCCTTCCTCATTCGCTCATATGTCTCCCTTTATTTCTCTTGTGTCTTTTCTCTGCCTATTCTATTTTTTTGTTAACTGTTTCATTCTCTCTCTTCCTCTCATTCTATCTCTTACACACACACACACTACACTCTGTTTCTCTCTCCATTCTTCCGTCTGTTTGATGCTGATGGCCATCATGGAAGCAGACGGGCATGTTCACCCTTTGCATGCTACCCTGGCTCTGTCCCTTGTCCAGGCACCCGGCACACAGCCTCATGCTGGGTTGCTGACATTCTCCTTCCTGTCCTGGTATTTTTAGACGACTTCCACAACTCTTCAAAGAGCGAAACATGCACGCCAAGCCTAGGTTTGTGCACTCAGCCAGACAGTCAGATGACAGAATAACAAAGCATCATAATTCTTCTGATCCGTAACGGCATCGAACGCAATTCAATCATATTCAATTCAGTCAATCATAACCATGGACCGGAACTATCGGTTTTAGAAAGGGCACTCTATTGACATGCTTACAGTAAATGTTCTATTGCATGTCTACTGCAAATGGTGAAAGAATAACGATCAGACTATTAAGCCTTTTCTTTTCAAAAGTACGCTTATGCTCTTCATACATCAAGGTCTGGATACACGAAAAACACAAAATCAGGCTCAGAAAGTTCTACCAAACCCATTGAAGTGTAAGAAAGATTTCACTTTCACTTCATAAGCCCATGCACAGGTTCAAAAACCTGCATGCCTGTTCACAACCACTGGTGACTGAAGAAGCCTTGAGAAAAGCTACACAGGAAAACCCCCCTCCGAAAAGAGTATCTGAGAAAACATCTACGGCCAGCTCCAATCCGCCTCAACATGAAACAGAAACAATGGTTAGCAAGTGCTTTGACATTCCAAGAATATTTCAGTCTGAAACAAAAAAAGAAAAACGTAAAACTCCCTTAGACCAGCAGGCTTTCACTCAGAATGTAAATATTAAGACACAGTGAGCTACACCTGACTCCTGACGCAGAAACCCCTATGACTCTTTGGAACACACCAGAGCTACAGAATTAGTCTGTGCTACCACACACATAGCCTACAACATCTTCTAAATGTTTTAATCAAGAGAGTATTTTGGGTTCCAATTGCTGTTAGACATTCTGACCAACCTCTTGTGACAACATTGAAGAACTCAATGTTCAACGTGAACTGCAGCTCTGAGTAAGTTAACACGTTAACACGTTAATCCCTTTAATGTTTGACCAGTTTATCTTAAACAAAACTGCTACACTGAAGTGAAAGTACTCACCCTTAAAGAAGCTACCAAATGCCCCACATCCAAACACAGAGGCCTTCTGTGCAATTTATGCTGGTGTGATATACACATGGACGTGTCCAAAACACAAAAAAAAGTTATAAAATGTTGCAAGATGAACATAAAAACCCCACACTCTGTGAGAGAATTAGGAGGAAGTTTGAGAGTGAACTGTTCCACACCACTGCCTCCACACTGCAGTTCTGAAGTAATGGCCAACCACCAGACTTGACCTCTCGTATATTCTCACAACACTGGCAGACAGGGAGCTGGGCATACAATCAACCAACTGTCTCTGCTAAGCAGTAGAATAAATGGCTGCTGGGTCCCACTCCGCAATGACAGCGCACACAGTCACGGCAGGCTTCCTTGTCTGGGTCCACTACATTGCAAAATGACAGGTAATGTGTGACAGAAATAAAGATGTGCAAGAGTCTCTCAACTCTTCACCTGGACATGTAGAGGAGTATCTGAGGGCACACTGGACCCAAACAGCCTTTGTAGCTGTTGAAATGGTTGGTGTGGAAGGTTTCCCCCTTCACAACAGCAAGGCTTGTTACAACAAACCACGGGAAGTCCTGAAAAGGGTAATACTATTACCGGCAGTACAAGCCTTAAGAAGCCTACTCACGTGTCCAGAATGTGTCTGAATGGGGTACATTTTAACTAGTTTGTTAAACAGTGAGATATCATTCCCACCGTTGTCTACACAGTGTGAGGTTCTTTTCTCTAGTAAACATTAAAGCTTTCACTCCTCTAAACTTATTAACTCAACTCAAAATACTTTCAGTTGGACAATCCCATCCAGCACTCTCTGAAACAAGTTGTCCAAACCCCTTTACAAGATCCTCCTGTGCCAACTGTTGTCTCTCCAAATTGAGCATGGAAAAAAAAAACCATAGTCTGTTTTTGCAAGCCATGTCCAAACTTTTTCAGAAAGACAGCAGACATAAGAGGTTTGAACGTTGGACTTAGGCTATGAAACATTATGTCCCAGACAATTTGTTCTACAGAAGAAAACATATCCTTTGATGTAGCCTATCGGGTTGTAGTAGTAACATAGGCCTATACTGAAACTATGGAATCAATGTTGATGTTGACATGTCTCTCGCTGGTTTCAATTGACAAGCCATTGCCAATGAACGTTCTTGTCCTGGCGACAAAGGTCACAAATAATTGTCTAACTTGTTTGGAAGTTTTTCAAACATCATTAAAAGTTGAAAGACGGATGCGAGTGCGAGTGAAGAGCAACTTAACTTGCCCATAGGCTACTACAGCAGCCTACCAAATCATTACGTAATGAAAGATACATTGTGTACATGTCTCTATTGTATAGAGAAGCCTATTCATTTTTCCATAGGCTACTTTTATCTAGAAAGTTAGACACAAACTTCTGAGCTGAGTTGAGGCCTTAATAGGCTACAAAGTCAAAACTTTTCTGTTGGAATGCCCTTACCTCGTTTTCTCAATGGCTTCCTATGACGTGTCGTGTCTCAAAGGAACTTAAAGTTTATAGGCTACTTTTGCAAGCTGGTCTTTCATCGAGTGTATTCCATAGTAATCGGGCATGGACAGAAATATTCACCATCCATTTTATGCAAGTGGTCACTGCAGGGCAAAGAAGGAAATGTGTATACGCTTGTACTCGGAGTTCCAGGGGAATTAGTCACGGGACTACGCTTCTGGATGAAAATACTGAAAAAGGCCAACAGTACTCCCTAGTGGCAAGAAAGCAGACGTACGACAGTTTTTCATTTAGGCTAAAGTGGATTAGAAGATTGAAATAGTGCTTGAAATAATTATGATGGGGACATCTGTATCCTTCTATTAAGATAGCCAGTAGGCCTATACTTCAAACGTAGATCGACATAATTCTGGAGGATTCATTCCTCGGTATAAAGCTATTACCCAACACAGTAACAGTAACAACAGTAACTTACTGAATTTGGTTAAATGTCATAGGAAATTGTGAAATATTGGTTTTGTAGGCTATACTAAGTAGGCTAGGCTATATAGCTGTTATGCCTATGTCATGAATAACGATATTTAAGGTAGGCTACCTGTAGCCTGTCCTCTTGCGCTGTTAGTTATTCCTGCACTGTAGCTTTTATTTGATATACGATGTTGATGTTGTTATGGTTATTGTTGATTCAGCTCATTGTATAGTAAACGATTACAATGAGCTGTATTAGTCCTAAAACAAGAAAGATCGTAGCCTACCCTTCTAAAGTTCTTACTTCAGACTCTGAGTCAGCTTGAGGGCAGGAGAGTGCAACAGGAACATGTCCACTGAGGAAGTGAAGGGCTCTGCTCTGCAGGAAAGATTGACTCATATCTCAGATGTTTCCTATAAGCATCATTAATCTCTAAAGCCAATTTCTGAATAAAGAGCCTTTCCGTGGCCAGAGCTCATGCAGTGTATTTGTAGAACACATGTTTCTGAATTTTAGGTCATGGCAGAAAAATAAATGAAAACATGAAAAAAAAGCATAGAAAAATAGTCTGTAATGAAAATA
The DNA here is from genome assembly GCF_046254945.1 of Alosa pseudoharengus. Taxonomy (NCBI): domain Eukaryota; kingdom Metazoa; phylum Chordata; class Actinopteri; order Clupeiformes; family Clupeidae; genus Alosa; species Alosa pseudoharengus. The sequence continues at coordinate 30,733,506 of NW_027468650.1, read as the reverse complement.
TTATAGTTATAGTATTTGAATTCGACGCATGTAACGTTTTATAATGGGCATAGTTGAAAAAAGAATAGCCTACCATAATTTCACGTGGCAAGAAAGGCCTACCCACAACAATGCAGAATTGTTTCTCTTAAAACACCCACTAGGGGGTACTAGAGTATCTCAAAACAAATTCAGGTCCCACGTTTTACTTCATCACACTTTTGTCGTAGCACTTCTCTATGATCTGTGACATCAAGGCTAACTTGGTTTGTTTTTGATTATTTGCCGGTAAAAATGGCATGTGCAATATCGCTATTGTGCTGCTGCCAAGATCTTCCGCAGTATAAAACGCGAAGCGCTTTAGAACCAGGGGCACGGCAGAGGGCTTGGCAGTTCTTGACAGTCGCACGGTCCCGCTAGAAACTCTCCTCGTCTTTGACCAATCAGCTGCGAGGCCGCGTGCGCAGATTCAAACACATCTCTAAAAAGAGGCCGGGCGCGAGATTCGGCGGGATGGACAAAAAAAAATTCAGTCGAGGAAAACAAGTAGAAGTACTGACAGTAGTGGGAGGGTAGATGATGTGAACTCGGCGGGTTTCAATAGAAGAAGGAACATGCTCTGCTTATTTACATTAGTCCGTCGTGTGGCTGAATGACTAGGATGTAAATTGTTAAAAATATATTCTGTTTTATATCGATAGCAACAGTGATCTCCTGACGTTAACGTTACACATCTTGGGTCCAAACACTTCATTTAGCCTGTTCTCAAGCGATGTGACTAGTTGAGTAAGTTAATGCAAACTAACATTAGGTTGCGGGCATACTAAACCATTATTCGAAGTGAAACTGATTTGACTTGTTCTGGGATCTAATTTGGTCTTAAATGACAGAGAAGACATGGGTTACAACGATTTCTATGGATAAATATCTAATTGGATTCAAGGGCCTTCTGATTTCGAATAAGGCTGAAGTACAGGGGAGTTTATTCGGTGATCTTGTGGATTAAGTTCGCTAATATTCACATTGAGAAGAAAAGCTTGAATATCAATAACCTCACTGTCATTATACATGGCCAACAATATGAAATCGCGCAGGTGAGTTTTTTCCCCCAGCTTCAGTGAAAGCTTAAATTAACTTATGCATTCATCAATAACATTATTTATGGAATAAGTAATGTCATGCAATTTAAGTTGGGTAGTATGAGAGCTTTCTGTCTTTCAAGTTGAAACAATTTATTTAACTTGGTTTGTGTTATCCTACATGCATGTAGTAGCAGGCTAACTAAATGTCAAGGTGATCTTTGACATTTCAGTAACACCTGCTCACAGGGAAGGCTATCTTGTTAGCAATAAGTCCCACCAGAACCAGACATTAATTGTTACCAGTTTGAAATACTTCCAGTCTAACCACATTGAGTCTTTCTTGGGTGGTACAAGTAAGAAAATATAGTATTTCTAAAGGGAGTGCGCAATATAACATGTTTGATAATGGCTGTGATATCAGATGTATACTGTAACGTTATTAAAATTCTGACACGCTGCCAGGTTTGGTAGCTTAGCAAAGTAGCATGGAACATAATACGTCCACAAAGTTGGCTAGCTAACTTTGGCTGTTTTAGGTTCTACCGAGTGGACTAGCCAGCTAACTAAATTGGTTGTCTCATTAAAGCTACGTCGATGAGGCCCGGCCCGGCTGTCGTTTTACAATAGTGTTACAATTATAGACCCCATTTTCTATGCGAATGTTTTTTATTCAGTGGCTATGTAGGCTCAGAACGTTTCCCCACATTAGCTAGCTAGCGATAGCTGGCTAAATTCTCATACCATGACAACCTGCAGTTGTCGTGGCTACCAATCGCTTAGTGAGGACATTGGCCAAGATTCTATTTCGCTCTGTGTGCTGTTAGTTCTACATAGGTTCTGGTGGCGTAACATTTTGCATTCCTAATTTGTTGGCAGCAAATGTTGCATACTCTGTTTATGAAGTTAACCAACCCTTGTTCACGCTTGTTTGAGCTCACTGCCATGGAAGGGAAGGCAAGGCTGTCATTACGTAACTCCAGACTGATTGCGCCTTTACTAGCGCCCCTGAAAGTTTCACCTCAGCCATCAAACCTCAAGCAATTCTGAAAGGTTGTTAGTATTAAGAGGTCTAAGGCAATATATGCAGTTCTGGGGAATCACAATTAAGTTTTGGAGCATGAATTTCATGCATTTAACGATGGACACTTGTATTTATCCAAATTGCATAAATGTCCAAATTACCAAATAATATTTTCAGTAATAACATTTTCAATAAGTTTTCTAAGTTTGAAGAATCTGACCAGGACTGCGTCATTGACATTAAACCCACAAATATGACCATGACGTCATTTATGGGTGAATGAACAGCTCAGTGGTGCATGTGTCTCTTCTCCCCCCTCTGTGAGCCCCATCTGGGGAGTGGGAGAGAGGGGGTAGGGTGGTTGTTAGCTTGCCTATTGATTGAAGTTCAAGTTTGAATTGTGTTGTGTTGTGAAGCCAGCTTAGGCCACTACAGCTTGATGTTATAATGCTTTCACATTTCTTAATTCCTTTAGTGAAGTGTCTGTTACGTGAATGATTGGTGCGGAAAAGTTAATGCACCATTACTTTTTACCCTTTATTCAAAAAAAGTGAATCTCATTCTGAGTGGATGGATTTGAAAGTTTATCGGATGTGGACCAACCCCTCAGGCCTCATCATTGGCTGTGGAGGCTTGGCCTGCCCTCTCGGAGACTGATGCGCTCTCCACACCTCAGGAATAGAAAGAGCCTGTTGATGTCAAACTCCCACCTACAGCTCCTTCCTTCACCCCCCGCCCTCCACCCCCTCTCCGTCCCCCTCACCTCACTCTTTCCTGGAGAGGGCAATTTATGCTAAAACTCAATTGGCATGTTTCAGTGCTCAAGAGCCTTCTTTCATCAGAGGCCAGAATGACCAAGAGCCAGCGGGAGGCCCTGTTTCCCTCAAAAACATGCCGCTGCAACAGCATGTTTCACTGGCCAAACAGCAAGCGATTTAGACTTCCATATTTGTCCCGTTTCAGTGAAAGACTTGGACCTTTGCCTGTTGGTACACCTAAGTTGGTGTCTGCACTGTGCAAGGGTGAGCCTGCAGAGTGCTGTCTGAACCAGGCCACTCTGAGGTACTCTGAAGAGAGATATGTTGGCTGCACAGTACAACAGTGGTATTTCCAGAGTTTTCCTTACCTATGTCCCAGTTAAGACAAACGTCTTACTCTGGTGTCATTAAGCTAAACTAAAGTTTTACATAATATTTAGGAACTTGTAGTTTTAGGCCTATATGTACTAAAATGTTTTGATTTTATCAGTCTTTTGACTTGCTGCAGTCAGATTTAAAATAAACAGCAATTTTTAAGCCTCAAAGAAGCTTTTTAATTTCACCAGTACTTGCAGTACATGCAAGTTTGCACAGCGGTTTCCCTGGGCAACTTAATTCTCCTAGCTGTCTCTGTGTTCTGGACATGTTCTTCTACACTGTGTAAGGAAATGTTGCCAGGCAACAAGGCCTAATAGATTTAAGCTACAGAGTTGTGCACATCCAAACCGTTTTTGGATTAATACAGAGAGAGGGAACATTTGAAGTGTTCTTTTTTTTTTTTTTTTATACATCACTGATGTAGAATTCACGTGGAGCATTTGTAATTACAGATAGGAATGTCCTGTTTTAGTGTGGCAATGACTGTTGTCATTTCCTGTTGAATGGATTTTTTTTAAAACTGATTTTAATCTCAGTTTAGCAGAGTAGTTTGAATGTGATATAATCACAACAGTGGAGGAAAGCTAGTGTATTTTCCTGGGTAGAGTAGTGCAGTATTTGTGCGGTTGTGTGATTTGTTTTAATTGGCAGAAATATTCTGCTGACATGTTTTAATTAGGGATGTAACGGTATGAAAATTTAACCTCATGGTTGTAGTGACCAAAATGATCACGGTTTTCGGTATTATCACGGTATTTCTAAAAGTGTGTTCAATATGTTCAGAAAGCACTGATAGGCCTACACAAGCTGAAATAGTTTTAAAAAGTGTCCCGTTCACTTTTTTCTTCATGTTTAATTGGCTGTGTGCTTATAGCTTAACTTACCCTACCATAACTCAGAGTTTGCTATTTCTGTTATTTTGACGCAATGAGTGAGACCAAAGTAAGCGTTCAAAATAAAACTTTAGGCTACTGTATTCTTCTGATAACGTGAGTGGAATGGATTTAATGTGGACGCGAACATAAAAAGACGCAGAGTGGCTACATGATACAGTGCACATTTTACGGTGAAAAAGTTCCGCCTTTTAAAATCAGGTGTAGCCTAATCCGAATCGTAGTTAAAACCATCAATTAAACAGAATCAGTAGGGTACCAGTTTTGTTCCATTGTACCAGGCCTACTGTATGTCAAAAGCAGGCTCGGATGAAGCTGGGAAGGATTAAACACACGGTTTCCACACCGCGGTAATCAACAGTGATAATCATGATGTTTAAAATGAAAACGGTAATTATTATCGTCAACATTTTTATCGCGGTTTACCATTATACCGGTAATCGTTACATCCCTAGTTTTAATGTAAACATTTTAATTGATACCCTTGGGAAAGAAAGATGAAAGTATTGACTGTATGTTTCTTTTAGCATTGCTCCTAGTTTTACAGTGGGGATCAGCTCACTCCGGATTCATACTTGCACGCACAAACACACACACACACAGTCCATCTCTTTCCCTCCCTCCTTATCTCCTTCGATCATGCTTTCCCTTTTCCTCTCATTTTCTCTCTCTTCCTCCTCAGTGAGGATGAGGATGATGAACGCCACTCCACAGATCCTGACTGCAGGGACTCTAAGAACTCCAAGAAGACCGCAGGCAAAATCAAATGGTCACGAGACGAGGTAACAGTTCCCTTCTCCCACAGTAAAACCAGCATCCTTTGAGAGGTTTTTTTTTTCAAACTTTTAAATCATTTAAATCAAAGCTACATGATAATCTTTCAGAACATGATTGAACATGGAAAAGCATGGGGTTAAACAAAGCCTGGCTGTATATTCAATCCTGGCTAAATGAGTTATGTTTTCCACATTGACCCTGTGGAGTGAAGGGGGAAGTGTGTGTGTGTGTGTGTGTGTGTGTGTGTGTGTGTGTGTGTGTGTGTGTGTGTGTGTGTGTGTGTGTGTGTGTGTGTGTGTGTGTGTGTGTGTGTGTGTGTGTGTGTGTGTGTGTGTGTGTGTGTGTGTGTGTGTGTGTGTGTGTGTGTGTGTGTGTGTGTGTGTGTGTGTGTGTGTGTGTGTGTGTGTGTGTGTGTGTGTGTGTGTGTGTGTGTGTGTGTGTGTGTGTGTGTCAAGGGGACAGTGTGTCTTAAGGGGATACTGTGTGTGAATCATGGTAAGAGGCCACTAATGAAGGAGGTGCGCCAATGAAAGGGGACACTACCTAACCCCTCTCCCCTCTGCTCGTTCACAGGACGAGAGGCTTAAGAAGCTGGTTGAGCAGCATGGGACTGACGCCTGGAGGTTAATCGCTAATTACTTTCCAGTAAGTTGATAAGAAAACAAATTTACTCTCTCGAACATTGTTAAAATTTCTATATAACCACTTCACAGTTTTGCTTTGCAACCTTTAATTGTAATGTAGAGCGAAATTACAAAATATTTATAAAGGCCATTCAACTATGTTACCTGTCCCCCCCCCCTTTACTTTTAACTTTTCAAGTCATGTTTTTTGTTAAATCTGAAGTGTCCAAATATTATTCAGTGCAATTGTTCATGTGGGGAGCAGCTCCAGCTGCAATTTGAAAGTCAAATGAGTTCCCGCCCAGTGGGGAATTTGAGTTTTACCCGCGTATGTGTTTGCTGTTTAATTATGAATGAACTGAGCGCGGCTGTGTACTGAGAGAGAGAAAATCTGTGTTCGTGTGAGAGAGAGAGACTTAGAGCGTTAGAGATGTGTGTATTATTGCACATGATGAGCGTGCCCAGGTGCTAAGGTAGCTCTTTGTCGCCCCATAACAGAACAGGACAGATGGGCAGTGTCAGCACCGCTGGCAGAAGGTACTCAACCCCGAGCTGGTGAAAGGACCCTGGACAAAGGAGGAGGATCAAAGAGTAAGAGGAGACGGAGCAGGGTGTTCCCAACCTGAGCATAATGGAGGGATAAAGAGAGAGGGAGGGAGGGAGGGGAGGAGGAGGAGAAAAAGAGAGGGAACAGAGTTATCTCCTGAGATAATCTGACCCTCTTTTCCAATTGGAGTTGACAAATTATGAAACGGAGGGGGTACACACACACACACACACACACACACACACACACACACACACACACACACACACACACACACACACACACACACACACACACACACACACACACACACACACACACACAGACACAGTGGGATTCAGTGCTAGGACTGTTGGGGCCAACTTCCATAGAGCCTGAACACAGATCCCAGTCCCTTTCACTTGTCCTGGCCGCTCTTTCATAGCTGGGGACAGGGGCTTTTCTGCCACGGCTTGTCTATGTGGGTGGCTCAAATCCGGACGATGTAATCGGCCAGCGGCTAAGCCTGTGCGGCTCTGCGCCCCTCATAGTTGAATGGTGAATAATGCATTCCCTACATGGTAATATGTGACGCTTCGGCAGAGGAATCCTAAGAATGGCTGCCGCTCGGTCCAACAACAACGCCCCTGGTGCCTGTAGTGATACGGTGTTTTTCCACCATAACACACGAGCCCTTGTGTCTCACTGCTTTATGTCCTGTGGTCCTGTAACAGAGACGTTATTGTTTCCAAACCAGAGGAAAGATAAACAATTGCCCCAGCTGTGCAGGTTATCTCAAAAGGCTACTTATCTTTCATTAGCCAATAGCTACTCAAATGAAGGGATATGAGCAGTGGTGCTGTAGTAATAATAATAATAATAACTAGATGTACCGCAGAGCGGTACAAAATATGACCGCCGCCCAGTCCAGCACATTTTTTCCACAAAAATAAATCACGCTGAAAGGCCTATATGATTCTAACTGTCTCACTAAATTGCATTATCCACACTCAATTCTCACTGATATCTGCTAGACAACAAGTACCAAAACATGATTAGTTCATAGATTTCACATGTAAAATTAATTTTATACAACCCCACCTCCATCTTGCCTGTTCATAATTCTGAGAAATTCTTGAATTGTGTGCATGTACATGTTTATGTTATGCGTGTGTGTGTGTGTGTGTGTGTGTGTGTGCGTGCTTGTGTGTGTGCCTGCGTATGTGCCTGTGCATGCAAGCGTACATATGTCTACTGTGTGAGTATGTGTCATACGTATGATTACTGTGAATGTATGTGTGTGTGTGTGTGTGTGTGTGTGTGTGTCTGTTTTGGCACATGTGTGCACATGAAATGGGTTAACATGACCCCTGGAGGCAAACATACGGAAAAAAATGGTCATCCTAGGCCCTACAGTTCTCAAGATATTCACAGAGAACTGTGTCTGCCCTACCCTTCTTTCGGGGGGTCCAGTCCAGCGGGGGGGCTACAGATCAAAACGAAAAATTACGGTTCCATGCTATCCATGTGGGGGTACATGCCCACCAAGTTTTGTGTACCCCGGTCTTTCAGTGTCCCGGGAATCCTTGTTGGTGTACGTCACTAAATGTACACATAAATTATTTTATTGTAAGGCCCCCCATGAACGAAAGTACACAAAACTTGGCATGCATTCGGAGGGTGTCATAATGATCCTACACTTTTAATTTCGTGCAGTTTTGACCTTGTCAGCCAGAGATATTGTGATGAAAACACCTAATTTTTTGCTTTTTCATTTTTAACTAGGTGGCGCTATACATAAAATAAGTGGTAATGGGATGGGTTGACATGCCCCCTTAAGACCAACATACATAAAAAAGGTGGACCTCCTAGGCCCTACGGTTATCGAGATATTCACAGAAAACTGTCTCCGGCCACCTACAGGCCAGTTGGTGTATAGTAACATAAATTAATTTATTGTGTGGCCCCCAATGAACGGAATTCCACGAAACTTGGCGTGCATACAGTTTTGGCGTGTACAGTTTTGACTTTGTTAGGTCACAGATACCTTCAATTACAACACCTCATTTTTACTTTTTTGTGTTTAACTAGGTGGCGCTATACATGAAATGAGTGGTTATGGAATGGGTTGACATGGCCCCTTGAGATCAACATACAAAAAAAAAATGGTCGTCCTAAACCCTACGGTTTTCGAGATATTCACAGAAAACTGTGTCTGCCCTCCTTTTGGGGGGTCCAGACCAGCGGGGGGGCTACAGATCAAAACGAAAAACGATGGTTCCATGCTATCCATGTGGGGTTACATGCCCACCAAGTTTCGTGTACCCCGGTCTTTCAGTGTCCCGGGAATCATTGACAGAAATTTGGGCATGCGAAAAAGAAAAAAAAAGAAAAATCTGACAACCTATATGACCGCCGCTTCGCTGCGCGGCGGTCATAATAATAATAATGTAGTTTCAATTTGTACCGTGTAACTGATGTGAAGTGAAAGCATGCATGCATTGCATCACTCCTATGGGACAGGTCACAGATAATGTCAGCCACATAAATATCTTATGAGAGAAGGAGAACTACTGGTGCCCCTCCCCCACCCCACCCCACCAGTCCTTTTTATGTTATCAGAAGGTACCACCCCTTGCTCCTATAACAGACGAGTCTTGTACAGAGCTGACCTCTTCTTTTGTTTGTTTATTTGTTTGTTTGTTTGTTTTTAACAAATCATGAATTATTTATCTCATGGGTTCTGCAGGTGATTGAGCTGGTCCACAAATATGGTCCCAAACGCTGGTCGGTCATCGCCAAGCACCTGCAGGGCCGCATTGGTAAGCAGTGCCGAGAGCGCTGGCACAACCACCTCAACCCTGAGGTCAAGAAGTCCTCCTGGACACAAGAGGAGGACCGCATCATCTACGAGGCACACAAACGCCTTGGCAACCGCTGGGCAGAAATCTCCAAACTGCTTCCTGGAAGGTTTGTGCGAGCTTGTGCAATTTGATATCATTTACCAATACCAAATCAATTTAATCCATTTAAAAAATGTAAAACATATATGTGTGTGTGTACTGTATACTGTATATTACAAATGGCAGTATGAGGTGCACAGAAGGGGCTAGGTATAGTTGTGTGACTGAAACAGTTCATATGAACCTCCCTTCCCTCTGGTGAGAGTGAGTATGACACCCGTAACTGGAGATGGCAATGTGGCCCTTCTAGTTTCTAATCACAACACCAGTAACTGACCTCTCTTGTTGTCCACACCCAATCACAACACCCGTAACTGACCTCTCTTGTTGTCCACACCCAATCACAACACACGTAACTGACCTCTCTTGTTGTCCACACCCGGTCCTGCAGGACAGACAACTCCATCAAGAACCACTGGAACTCCACCATGAAGCGGAAGGTGGAGCACGAGGGCTACCTGCAGGACAGGATGTACGGTGGCTCCGACCAATCACAGAAGAGGCGGCACAAGACCTGTGGCTCCTCAGGGGAGCGCCTGCATGGTCAGACCCCCATGGGCCCAGCACAGGTGAGCTCACCCCCCCCCCATCTTCCAGGCCTGGAGAAATCATGGATTTCAGTAAATTCATTGAAAGTTTTGGAAAAGTCATGACATTACTTTTAGTCATACCAGGGACGTAGGTAGGAGATGCCGTACATGCCACAGACTTTCTCGTAGAAATGGAATAGTCCAAGAAAACCAAGAAAGCTCATTTTTTTCCCAGTGTCGTTGTTTCAGTCAGATGCCATAATTAGCCCCAACCTGTGGCCAAGCAATTTTGTACTTATAGGCTGCAAAAAGTCATGGCAATGTCATTCAAGGTCTTTGAAAAGTCATGGAAAGGTTTTGATATTTTGTCAGTGAATATGGGTGGGAACCCCTGACAGAAGCATGTACAGAATGTCAAGAAGGAGTTGCGAACAGAAATGTTTAAAGAATCACTGTATTTAATGTCTAGCTATGAGTATGTTTAGCTTTGTACAGTGGACACAGTTTAAACACAGTTTAAACACAGATGATATCCTGTCTTGGCTTAACCTTAATTATGATACAATTATGATTGTAATAAGAGCTTTGGCTCTGTTTCCAGTGGGCATAACTCAATATACTAATAAAATTTGTAATTATACATCACATTGGATAAAGCAACGGCTAAATATAAATACATCTTACTGCAGTTATAGTCTATGAAAGACACATAACATCATTTAAGTTGCTCATTTGCCTATGTTTGCTTTCACCCCTTGAAAGCTTGGAGGATACTCCTATGATTCACTGGGCAGTCAGTGCATGGACAGCATTGCAGAAGGCTCCAGTTTCATGTCGGTAAGTGCTGAGTCCCTCTACCAAATGTATGTCTGGTAAAGCTAACCCTTTTGTCTTTGTCTTCGTAACAAATAAATAACAATGTGAACATGTCTCTTTGTTGTTTCATGTTTTCTTTCTATTTTGTGTTAACATGTGTTTTCTGCATGTGTGTGTCTGTGGTGTTTGGATTTTTGGTGGTGTTCAGAGTTTCATCGAGTAACTTTAGAGACAAGTATCAGAGGAGCTCTCTTAGAACCAATTTCATTTAGCTCTGCAAGTGCCTTAACACAATAATAATTATTATAATGATAATATGATATGATATAATATGATAATGATAATCAAAGAGGAATGGTACTCGATGAACCTCCAGCCTAAGCCTGTAAGATGACATGAAACTTGTCTGTAAACCTTTTGTGTCTTTCATCCCTTTCTCGTTCCCTTCTCTTCTCTCTCTTTCTCTCTCTTTCTCTCTCTCTCTCTTTTGTGCGTTCCTCCCGTCCGCCCCACAGCCGTGCCCCGACGACCCTCACAAAGAGCAGAGAATAAAGGAGCTAGAGCTGCTGCTTATGTCAGCAGAGAACGAAGTCAGAAGACAGTCCGGCTCTCGTGTAAGACCACTGTGTGTGCGCGTGGCGTAGATCGCTGTAGAACCCCCACACCCCTCCCTCATCTCCGCCTCAACCCCTCCCCCTTATGAGGGTTACTCCAACTGCGTGGTTTAGTGACAAATCTGGGTAAGGTAACTTGGAGTATGGTGTAAACCTCCTAAAACAAGAGCCCTTTGTTTTACTAGGAAAATGATAGGCCATAGGGCTCTTCTGTTTGGAGGTTTAGCGTCTACCGAGTTAGCGTACCCAGGTTTGTCTCTAAAAGATGTACTTGGAATACCCCCCTGGACCCCTGACCCGCTTCCACCCATACCCATCTCACTCACCTACTCGCCTCACGCCCTTCCCGCCTCCCCTTCCTCGATAGCTATGCTTGGCTACGTGGCCTGTAGCTATCATTTGCCCCCTCGCTCTCCGCTCCCCCCTACCCCCAGCCATCTTTAACCTGGCTGCTACCCGGCTAACACAGGAGCCTGTCGGTCCTGCTCATAGTGAGACCGTTCTCAGTGCTTGTTTCCAATCTATCCCTGCTCCAGACACACCTATTTAACCTTATGTACAGTATTTGTCCATAGAGGATTACAAAATGTTTGTGAGGAAAAAAATATAAAGCTATAAAGCTTAATGCACAGTCCAATATGTACCAATAGTCTCCAATAGTCTCCAATAGTACAGTAAATGCAGATTATTATAATACCTTTATGGACTAATCAAAAGAAGCATTGATGAGACCCATGAGGTGTGATGAAGTAGGTTTAGATGGAAAACATGGAGATGAGTCCATCAGGAGCTGGACCAAAGACCCCTGCATTAACTGGCTATCCCACCTCCCCACCCTAGCAGTATAGTGCACGGCATGAGCGTGATCGCCCAGTACCGGTTTGGAACAAGACTTTTTTTCCTTTGCAGTAGTTTTTGATCTAGTTTGGTTGTATTTGTTTTTTTTTGTTTTTATGCTATTCCATATCGTCTTGTGTCCAAACAGATCTCTATGCTTGAAAGGCTTAGAGATCACTCTTATGGAATTGTATTTGTGAGACGGTGGAATGGGGGATATGGATTGTGGTATATCCAGCTATCCCAAGTATTTTGCCACTTTGCTCTACCCGTCATATTACTTTTCATCATCAGTGTTGACTTTTACAGTCATCAGAAATGAAAGTTGGATTGAATTAAATTTAAACACACCTTGACTCTGGAAGAGTCTGAAGGATTTAAACAGTTACCAGTTAGTCAATGCAAAACCTAGTACCTAGTAACTAATTCAAGTAATTTATTACCTAAACATTCTCAGTTACCAAGCTCCATGAGTGTGGTGGAAAACACACACCTGGTGGCTTCCTGGCTTGTGTGTCCCTGGTTCCTTCCACACACTCTGATTCTGCCACGCTCTCGTGGGATCAGAATAATCTGGGCCCCTTTATGTACTTCCCCAAAGTTCCAGAGCTCATGCCTTATTCCTTGTGTTACGGACAGAATCCAGAGCAGTATTCCAGCTGGTCGGACAGCCTGACGGACGATACCATGACGACAACGGGAAGCCTGGAAGAAGGAAGCATGGAGATGTGCCGGTCGAATGAAGGGAGAGGATCCGGAATGTCACACTATGGTTCCCCAAGTAAATTCCTGGCAGTGGAGGCTAGCGCAGTCCTGTCCACCCTGCACACCATTCCGGAGTTTGCCGAGACTATGGAGCTTATTGACTCGGTACGAGGATTGCTTTGTGGTGCATGCTTATACTATGACTGGGATGCTCAGAGGAAGTGTAAACTGTTTCCCAAACATATGCATTGCTTAGATGGGTCATATGTGAATATTTACAGCTACCCAGATACTCCCAATGTAGTCTAGGATTCTGTAGTCACTTTTTTGTTTTTGGAGACACACCACAAGTACATGGTGCACATTGTAATCATGATATACTAGTTGAGCGTATTTAATATTAGTAGTTAGCTGCTCTTGAGTTGGTTGAGCATATTAATAGTCTTTTAGATGTGTCTTGCATTGCAGGACCCAGGAGCCTGGAGTGAGGTGGCTAGCTTTGACCTCTCTGATCATGGGGCATCCCCCCCCAAACACCCCCACCGGCCATACCACCCCCCTGGCAGAGGTCACGAGGGCATGGGATACCACCTGGACACCCTGTCTGTGTCCGACATGGGCAAGCACTGCACCAGCCAGGGCAAACAGGTCCCCCAGGGCTCCCCAAACCGCGGCCGGTTTGGCACCCCGACGTCTTGCGTGAGGAAGAGGAGGAAGGATAGGGGCGACCAGTCCCCCACCGGGCAGCGCGTCTGTGGGAACCTGCCCAACCATGGTGCCAACTCACCCAGGGGTACCCCTGTGAAGGCCCTGCCCTTTTCACCATCACAGGTGAGCCTCACTTACAATCATGTGGACACCACAAAGCATAATCTATGTGCATGTATTGAAACAGAAGGCCTTAGTTGTAGATTTATTAGAACCACAAAACTTAATTTATAAACATATGCTATGTTGAAATTACAAAGTCTTCAAAGTCTGTTCTACATGTGTGGAAATCCCAAAACGTTGATTATAAACATATATTGAATAAGGGTGTCAAAATTCGAATCGAAATTACATCTCAATCTCGAACTTCGAACTTAAAAGTAGAATCGATGATGCAGCCACACCCCCAATGTCACGTCCAGCATGTATGCCAAGAGGCACAAACACACATGCACGTGCTGAACTGCAGCGTCAACACTCTAATTTTAGGCTGCAGCCAGTTAAAATATACACATCAACCTACCGAAATCAAAGCCCCTCTTGCTACTTTGAAATCACCGGTTTGGAAGTATTCATTCATTCACGTCAATTAAAACTAACTTAGCCTACTCAACTTAGCAAGTGAAAAGGTGATCTAGTTACAGTCCAAAGTTACTTTAAGGCTTAAAATGCACATTGATAAGTACATATTCCATGAACACTAACCTTGGGTCTCTTCGGAGTGTGCTGAAACAATCAAATTATCATTCTGTGTTTCATTTCACTATGTTCACATCTCTGTTTTAGCCTAATGTTAGTTCTGTTTACATTACAACCTTGCGGTTGGAACGGTTTCAAAATAAAAAGCGGTTTCAAAATAAAAGCCCCCCCGAAACAGAATAGGAAAAGGCCAAAAAGAGTAAATAACATATAAGGAATGCATTAATAGTAATATAAAAAAAAAAGATTGAAAATCGAATCGAATCGTGACTTTAAAATCGAAAATGACATCGAATCGAGGATTTGGAGAATCGTGACACCCCTAATATTGAAATACCAAAGCATTAATAAATGTGTCTTCTATTATGAACATTGTTGAAATGACAACTTCAAATGTGAACATATGTGAATGTGATATGTTGAAGTCCCAAAGCCTGACTTGACAGAACGTATTTACCAGTTTTTACCACCATAGACTATAATAGACTATATATTTGTTTTCTACCTTTCTAAAGTTGTATCTTGTCTTTCCCCCTCAGTTCTTCAACATATCTGGGGGAGAGAACCTAGGCCTGGACAATCCTGCACTTACATCAACGCCAGTATGCGGTCAGAAGTGCTTCCTGAACACGCCCCAACAGAAAGAAACTACCCCGAAACACCAGAAGGAGAATGCTGGGTAAGCTTGTGTGTGTGTGCGTGTTTCTTGTGTGTGTGTGTGTGTGTGTGTGTGTGTGTGTGTGTGTGTGTGTGTGTGTGTGTGTGTGTGTGTGTGTGTGTGTGTGTGTGTGTGTGTGTGTGTGTGTGTGTGTGTGTGTGTGTGTGTGTGTGTGTGTGTGTGTGTGTGTGTGTGTGTGTGTGTGTGTGTGTGTGTGTGTGTGTGTGTGTTTTACACTGCTAGTAGTTAGTGTTGGTGCGGTACTTGACATTGTGATTAGTTTCAGAACCCCTAAAGTGCGTAAATCTATCATGGGACACACACCGAAGACTCCCACTCCCTTCAAAAATGCCCTGGCTGCCCAGGAGAAGATGCACGGACCACTGAAGATGGTGGTATGTCCACTGATTTGTCCTTCTGTTACATGTACATATGTTTAGTCGAAGCTGCCTATATACACGTTTTTATTAGCACATGTTCGTCCTTGGAGTCTAAGACCACCTTTTGTTGTCACCTGTTTGAAATGTATGTGTGTTTGTTTGTTTGTTTGTGGTCTCAGCCCCAGCCCTTGGCTTTCCTGGAAGAGGACATTCGTGAGGTGTTGAAGGAGGAGACCGGTGCAGACATCTTCACTCAATCAGAGATGCAGCGAGAGTACGGCACCTGGAAACACGAGGTGCGTTCAACAGACGCCACATCAGTGAGGCCATATTGGTTTGGCAGGAGGCGTGTTTACAGGAAGTTGTTTTATTGTGTGTCTTGTCTATTTTAAACCTCAGCTGGAAGCTCCTGCTAGAAAGGTCCGGAAGTCTTTGGTGTTGGACTCCTGGGGGAAGGATTGCCTCAATGTCCAACTCTTTTCACAGGAGCAGATCAACCACAATGGCAATGCTGTAAGTATCCATCTTCTCCATGCAGTGCTCTTTGCATTCTGTAAGATTCAGTAGATCGCAAACTATTAGGTGTCTTTAGACTTTTAAAAGTGTACTGCTTTGAACAATCTAATAAATATCTTATCCTCCAATACTGCAAAACTTTTGAGCCATATAGCTGTCCAGACAACTTTAAGTGATCTCAGCTTGTGCTACCATACATACATGATACAGATATGTTAGCATAGTAGGGATGCACTCTCTAACGCAGGAGACCCGGGTTCGATTCCTGCTCACTGCAGCAATTTTAAAAGTGCATTTCTCACAGCTAAACCAAGCTAGATAGATAGATACAGTGTATAGAGATAGAAGGTTGGGCTTGTGGAACTATAGGCTACATGGTCCTCGCTTTAGAGCGAGACCTCTTTGTCTTATACACCATTAACACGCATTAACAAGCTGCTTGTTAACACTTACAACTGTTAACAAATATGCTTGTAAGTAGCTTAAAAGGTTGCTTATTAACACTTACAAGCTGCATGTTAACAGTTAGTTAATGTTATTAAAGGATAACAACAGTTAACTAACTGTTAGTAAGGAATTGTTAACTGCTTATTATGCACTGTTAATACCTAATAAGCACATGTTATTCTAAAGCGTTACCGAATTGTGTAAATCAGTCTTAAATAAAATGATAACGGAGAATAATAAAAGATAATATATTAAACTTGTGTCTCAGGGTGATGGCCTGCTGACGAGCTCCCTGCTGATGCCGCTGCATGTTAAGTGTCAGGAGGAGAGTGTAGGCTCCCCGTGCTCTATGGACGATGAGGCGTGCGTCCCTGTCTGTCCCATCAGCCCCCTGGGCAAGGGGCAGGCCACCCCCAAGAGCCCCTCATACCAGGCTGCAGCACAGGTAACCACCTCCTGAATATAAAATGAAAGAGCAGGTTGCCTTAGAGTTTGGCATGGAACTGACCCTGATCTCTCTAAGAGAAGAGTGAACTGCTCTGCATCATGTTGTGGATTATTTTGTCATTCTGTTTGAGTCTGTGTCTTTGTGATACCCACAGCTTAGCAGCGACTGGGAAGCAGTGGTTTATGGGAAGACGGAGGACCAGCTGATCATGACTGAGCAGGCCAGGCGCTACCTGAGTGCCTACCCCACCGGCTGCACCTCCAGGGCCCTAGTGCTCTGAGATTGATGTCCGTCCTCTCCACACACACACACACACACACACACACACACACACACACACACACACACACTACACTACACTACACTCTCTCATGCACAAGCAGTCTTCCTCCTCTTCCTCCCAATTTGAAGGCTGTGCCAGCATGCAGACAATCTGGTGGGAGAGAAAAAGAACAGGTCTTCTTCACATCTTCACCGCTCTTTACGTGTGCAGAACACCTTACTAATTTGAGTATAACACACACCTCTCTTTAACAAGCCTGTCCATCTTGTACAACACTCGGCTTGTTATACTTTTTTTGTTTTGTGTTGTTTTTTAAGTTCATAAGGAGAAAAAAAGCTGTTTTGCTAGCCAGAATACAATTTTGTACAAACAGGTAGTTCTAGACAAAACTAGTAAATACATTTGATTAATCCAATCGTTCCATAGATTATAGCAATAGGTTCTTTGCGGCAATGGCATGGACTGCTAATACGTGTGTTGTTCACTTTTAATGCTTTAATTATACACACAAATATCCTGCTTATTTACTTTAGAAATAACCAATTTCTTGAAAGAGTTGTGGGGTGTGAATTGATAGGACTTGGAGAGCACCGTCAGCGTTGCACTACTGATTTGCTTCAGAGAGGAACTCAAACAGTGTTTAGAGAAGTAACTGGATAGCACTTGCGATGGGACTGGATCGGTTCAAACAATTATGAAAATGCTGCTTCTGCACCGCGTCCTGTTTTTAGGAGTCTCCCCTTGAGGCACTGAATGTATTGTATAGCATGAAACTGCAGAAGCAGCATGAAAAGCAAGGGTACCTTTTTGTTTGGTCGGTTGATTTTTTTGTGTTGTTTATTTTGTTCTTTGTTTTTTGTTTTATATTGGACTTTATTGTTCCTTATTTTTACTGCTATTTTTTTAATTTATGTTCAGAACAAAAAGTGCACGATCTAGACATCGTATAAAAAATGTAATGGAGCACCTGGATTATCCAGTTGCAAAATCCTAGCTGCCTTTGCTAACAGTCAGACTCCTTTGTAGACTGACAGTTTAAACAAGCATGCTGCTCCAGGAAAATTAAACTAGAGATCATGTTTGGTACTCTTTGTAGTGCGAAGACAAAGTCAGGGCGATGTGTTGGAAAAAGTTTTTTTGTAGATGAGAATGATTTCTTGTTCTTAGGGCTGTAGGTTATATTTATTAAATGTTTACTAATTTATTTATTTTAAAGATAAATAAAACATATCTTATTATATTTTCTTTATATCACAATTTTGAAAAGAATTGGCTATCCTCAACTACATTCTCTAAATTATAATAACACTGCCATCCATTCCATACTTTTTCTGTTTCTGATTGGACAAAAGGTTAGATAGTATCCTCTTGATAGGTTCTGTTCCTCTGGTTTTTCTGACTTTCTGTTCCTTAAAAGCCAGTTCATTCTCCACAAACACTCAACAGTCTCTTAAAGTAGGCAAGTTGCACTTTTTTTAAAAGAAAAAAAACATCGTTCATATGTAGTTTGTTGTGTTCCGTCCGTTCCTCCTGTTTTTATTCAAAAGTTTTTTTTTTGTTTGTTTTGTTTAATTTTTGTCTGTTTGGTGTGATTTGATCGATGGTGCTGTTGGCTGAATGTGTCACAGCTTGACGATGATGGACACTGACATGGAAAGTGGCAGGACCCCGACTCTGTCATTGTTTGCTGAATACATTGAAGTGTGTATTTCTACTAGTCTCCGTCAGTCCTACTGCTTTTGTGCTGCTTCCAACAAAAAGAATGGAAATGATTTTGACATAGCATCTGTGTAGAAGTGTACGGGCAATAGGTTGTTAATGCATTACAGGCCATTGACACACCGTGTGGTGTGTTTTTTTTTTTTTTTTTTTTGGTTTTTTTAACAGGCTACCATCAGAAATGTCACTATTTTTTAATGAATGTTTTTAACTCTTTTTATGTTTTTTAAAATGTAAAATGTGAAAGAAAAAAAATCCTAAAAGAGGTCTGGATTTGAACTGAAACCTAATTAATGAAGGAGTTAATGTTGAAAAAAAATAATCATCTGTTTTTAGATTCTAAATCTGTTCAGCATGTTCATTGAGTAGATGACAGCCCTGTGTTCTGGGATTGTAATAACCAGAACCAGGAGGAAGGATCACATTGATGTACTTCACTTAGTAGGTCACCATACACAATACTCAGTTTAGATCTTTTTGTTCCTCCTCATGCGTAGATATTCACTGTCTCATTGTTGACATCATATCGGAGAAGATGCAGAATACTAAATATGTATATTTTTGGTTTTGGTCAGTGTCTTCCTTCTTTTAAAAAAAATATGCGTGCATGTGTTTGTGTAAATTTGGTTCATTTTATGTGTTGTAGAATGCCTAACACTCAAATCCCTAATGGTAGGTTTTGAGGGAAGTAAGTACATGTAGCAGTTGTGATATACAGCAATACATTCATGTTCATCCTCTGTAAGAATGTTCCGCATTATTGCTCACTCTTTATTCCTGCATTACATTTTTATTTCTGATGCAACCATATTCACAGCTGAAGGACTATAACCTGCCAATTTACAGTACCATAGGATTCCTGCCAATTTTCTGTTTTTAACCCATGTACGTACAGTATGTGTTATAAAGAACAATAAACAGTGCTCTCTGCTCATCGAATCGCTGTGGCTTGCTGTTATTGTTTTTCTCGACTAACTCCAGGTTATACCATATGGTGCGACTTAGGAAATGGGTCTGTTAGCAACATGTTTAATGCTTGTGGCACACTTAATTTATTATGTGCATCTGTGTAACAAGGAAAAAAACAATTTCCCTTAATCCTATGAATGACAGGGCCTCTTTTTAATTTTGGGGGGAATGGGTGGGGGTTGTAATATGCCCCTTGAGATTGACTCTCCCCATCTTCATGTCAAAAGCAAAGCCCTGTCGTATTAATCTGCCTCTTCCACATCTTAAGCCTCTGTGCTCTGAGGGGCCTCCTGCTTCTTGACTCCCTGTTGTCTTTTGGCGTTTCCTCCAGAAAAGCGAGCTGTTCCAGAAGTTCTTCAGCTTGCGCTCAGCTGCAGCAGGTGTCTGTGACGGCAGTGCTCAGTGCTGGGGATGAGAGAGAATCGGTGCCTAAAAACCCTCCATCTCTCTGTCCATATTTTGGACTGTGGGAAAGGGGGGGAAGGGGGTTGCAATGGTGATGAGCAGCTGAGTTTGACCACAACCCTCTGCCCCCATCCATATATTTCGGGGTGTGCGTGTGTGTGTGTGGGAGGGGTTGCCCTATTGCCATCTCAGCCCAGGGTCCAGGGCCAGGCGTGCCCTCCCTCCCCGAACACGAGGCCTCTCCGCAGGTCAGCTGCTGCGACTAAAGAGGCCCACTCACCCATGAAATAATGCCTTTTGGCTCCATTGTTCCCTGAGTCTGTTGGTTTTTACAGGCCCATTCACTCAAATTGCCCTCCAATGAAGGGGGCGCAAGGCTCTTCTGACAGGCCTTCTGCTCGCTGAGGGCCACTACAAGCGCTCTGCCCATGGGCCTTATATCACTTACTGTTCCCCTTGTGTACAAGAGAGGAAGCGGGAGAGGGGGGTCCTGGAGCCAATCCTACTCATGGCACTGTTTCAAGAAATGTCAAAGGCCCTATGGTCTCTTAATTGGTCATTAATTACTGTTGCTCATGCTGTATGCAGCTGCAACCTTGCTGACTCAACTCACACTCAAACACCTGTTGCTGCTGAGACACAGTGGGCGTTTGTCATCTGTTTGTTGTGCTTAATTAAAATGCCAAAGGACTTCAACATTTTCATTTACAGTTTTTCTCAGTCGCTTTGGTGCTTTTCTAAGATCAGAATGAAAATTCTCATAACTATTAGTTCAACCTCCACAACATTTAGTCATTTGTGCACATCATAGTAGCAATTTCTCCTTCCTCTGAACAAATTGCAAATGCTTTTTTCAAAATTAACTATACTAATGGATGCTTAATAGTCGTTCCCAATAAAACTAATAGTCTTCATTTCATTGCTTGAGTCATTACATACAAAATTGGTGAACTAGTTATCAAATTCTGTGACAATGCTGTAGAATTGCAAAGAGCATATAGTAAAAATGTGAAATGTACATATTCAGTGTCTTGTACTCACTTACTCCCCTAACTACAGCAATTTGTAACTTTACTGTAGTTTTCAAATGGCTGTACAAGTACTGTATAGTGCTGTCTTGAGCATTTTCAGGTAGTGTCACCGAGTTCTGACCTTTTTTTGCATTGGAAAACACTGAGAGAATAAACTGTCATAATGAAAACATGACAAAGCCATTTGACTATCTTGTTCATAAACAATGGTGTCAAGATTTCTCATTTTGATGACACTGGCAGTTTCATTGACATAAATACTTGCTTTTGAGGAATGGACTATCCATTTTGAGCAAGTGACATGCTTTTGCAGGTTATCCACAAGGTTTTGCAGTTTGCACTAATTGTTTTGAGAAATGCACTAACTGCTGTGCAAATGTTAATAGTGATGTGAGAAAAGCACCAAAGCGACTGAGAAAGACTGTAGTACGTTGAATTTCATTTGCTGGTCAGACACTGCTTGGGACTGACTCTCCACGGTCTACAGTGTGTAATGCTACCCCCCCCCCCCCCCCCTCTGGTAATCACATTGAGTGATTACAGTCATTAAGAAAAAATGTGTTTGTTAACCCAAATGTTGAGCCATTTACACTTGACCTGATGTTTTTTTTTTTAATTAACAGGAAGACCACTCCCTAGCACTTTACACAACATCTTTTATATGTGTGACTGTATGTGTATGTGTTTGTGAAGTATGTGTTTGTGAAGTGCTTCCTTGCGTGCGGGTGGGGTGTGTGTATGTGTGTTAGGGAGAGGAGGGGGTAGCTGGTGGAGTGTTGTGCAGCATGTGGCAGGGTGCTGGCCGTCCCCCCTAAACACACCCACCCCTCCCCTACACCCCACCCCTCCACTGACACTGGCAGCCTTTGTGTGTGCCAGACAGCAGATGGCAGGCCATTATAGCAGTGACAGGGAAGTCATCTGGCTGGCACCCCAGCCGAGGAGCTCTGGGCTGGGCCACGTTTGAGCGGGAAAGCCAGGCGCCCTGCTCCAGGGCCAGGGGTGCCTGCCCGCTTGCCTGTGGTATATAGGTCAGTGTTTCCATTGGCTCACTACTGGGCAAGCTGGTCATTTGGCTGTAGTGGAATTACGACTGCCGTGAGGAATATGAAGGGGGAATAACACAGGGGGAAATAACTACACGATATTCATCTAAAACTAATTTTGTTGTCAAAATAAAAAATAATAGATTTTGGGACCTATCTGGGTTATATAAAAAAAACATTGTTGGCTGTTGATGGACTTGGCTGTGTTATATGTTGACCTCATCGTTAGATTAGATTTTGGGGAATTGGTGAGACTTTGGTTCGCAGGTCTGACATCTGTGGGTGAAATTGGAGTAAGGGCTCATTTAGGAGCATTAGGTCTGTCTGTCAGTGTGTGTGTGTGTGTGTGTGTGTGTGTGTGTGTGTGTGTACAAACACATGGTATGACTGGGCCGGAGGGACCTACCTCATGGCTTAGATTCAGTGATGTTCTGTGTGTGTTTTGGGCGGGGGTCCTTTCTCCCTGCTGTGCATCTGGTACTGAGCAACAGCTGCAACTCAGGTGCAGCCCTTACAGGTACACCCCTCCCACACACACACCCTCAGACCCTCACCCATGGCTCAGAGGAACATCATCACTCACACACACACAGACACTCACACACACACAGACACACACACACACACACACACACAGACACACACACACACACACACACACAATCAACCCTGACCCCCACCCACAGCTTAGAGGCACAAACACGTCTACTCACTCACACACACCCATGCATAGTGAATGCATATCTGACACTTAAAACCTCACTTACTTTCCTAGAACAGGTAAGAGTCCTCAGGCCTCTGAATGTGTACCGCCCGTCAGCAAAGTAACTGGGACAGAGACCTGAGTCGGTGGCATGCACGGACGCACGCCACCACCAGTAGTTACAGTACATACAGAAACAGTACACAGGATTAGCAGTCGCGAAAGTGCGTCAGGACCTGAATCGAGAGAGCAGGAGAAAGCTGAGATCTTGATGACGGGTATAAGCTGCTTTAGGCAGATGGCCAAACCACCTTATTAACTTAAACCACCTAAAACCCTGAGATAATAGGAACCTGTATCCTTGTAAATCAATGTTGAAAATTAGTTCATAATGTGGAATATAAATATCTGTCCTTTTAATTCTACATTATGGAGAGGTGGATATTAGTCCTATATATTTTTTGTAATTTGTATTTATCTGGAAGTATCCTCATCATTTAAATAGATTACTATTCCTAATAAAATAAAAATTACACATAATGATATCGAGCCTTCAACACTCAAAACTGTCTCATTCACCACAGCCGCCAATTCAACAGCCAATGAGAATGCTCTGCTCCGATGATGTAGCAGCCAGTCACCACAGCACTACCACATTCACAAACTTTATGGAACCAATGATAATTCAGTTACCATGGCAACACTCAAAATAATGATGCCATTTCCTATCTTAACACATTCAAATGTTCTGTCACACTCTCTCATTGGACAAGGCAGCCATGTATGCCTTAAATAAGATTTAATACCATGGAACACATTACAGAGATGGATGACGTGAAACCTGGAGTGATATTTTCCCCTCTATTTAACAGTTATTCTACTGTACATTTGTATAGTTTGTGTTGTATAGTATTGTGTATTGTAGATATATTTTGGATATTACGAGACATTAAACCAAACTCATTTAAAAGACCCCAATACAAGTGCAATAAAATAAATCACCTCTTAACATATGACAACAAAAAACAACAAAAAAAACATCACTGCAATCCACACAAAACCCCTTTGCTGTGGCGACACCAGAACAAGCACTATAAAATATCAACTTGCTAATTGTGTTGGCTAGAGAATTTAACTACTCATTCGACTTAAACCCCTGCCCCTAATAAAAATCTCAGTTTATGGCATTGTGTCATGCTTGCTGCAACACAGACTTCCATTGAGGGTGAGGGTGGTTTGGAATGTGTTTGGGTGGAGCGAGCCTTTAGACCTGCAGTGGACATTGCCTTTGACATAGCCTCTCCTGCTGGTGCTCTTCTCCTGCACCCAAACAGAGCACTGATCTGAGACTGCCCTCAGATCTGAGTCTCAGCCCTTATCCAGCAGCCCAGCGAGCAGCCCGGTTAAATTATCACAGGCCCCAGATCAGATCTATTACAGAGGTTTCCCATGTAATAGATTTCTCCATTCCCTCCTTTTTCTGCCTGCAGGGGCCAGGGGTGTGTGTGTGTGGGGTGGGGGTGTTTCTCTTCTCTAATCACCCCTGCCCCCCTCCTCCTTCTCCTCCGTGGTTGGTTGCGCTCAGTCGGGCTCGAAGGCCCCGTTGGAGGCCCCCTTGTGACTCTCGCTCTTCCGCCGGTTCTTGGAGAGGATCCGCTGGAGCAGGCGCGGAGAGTGGCAGGCGGCCGTGGCGACGTGCTGGGACTCGCGCCGCAGTGCGTGGAACGGACTCTCGTCGCCGCACCTCAGGGACAGTCGCCTCCGAGCGCCGGGGGTTGGCGGGGGGCTAGAGGAGGAGGAGGAGAGGGGGGGGGGTGGAGGCGGGGAGGGTGGGGGTTGTAGGAAGGGTGGGGTGGAGAGGTGGAGACAGAAAGGAAACAACAAGCACAAAGGGCCTGTTTATTCCTGCTGACCCAGATTCATGTGCTGCTACTGCTACTGCTTATGCCGCCGCCGCTGCTTTTAAGAGAAGACAAGTGCGAGGCTGTTCAAGATCACACCCTGAGCACTTTTCCTGATCACTCTCACACACATACACACACGCACACACACACACACACTCTGGGCTGAGCCCTGATCTCAAACTCCACACACACTGAGCTCTGAATCATGACCCTGATCATTCACACACTGATGAGGGTCTTAAAGACCTCAGAGCCATGACTGCCTTAGAACCACACCAATCACATAGGTCCTAACCTTGACACAGAAACACTGCTGAGGTGGGAGGGAGGATGTGGGTGTGCATGTGTGTGTGTGGTAGCCTAGTGCGTGCAGAATGAATGGGACTTTTTTCATACATATAATTACGTAATGTACTAGAATATTCTAAACCTTCAATAAAAGTTATAAAAGCTTATCAGCAGTTTTAAGTAAATGTCTTTATTAAAATATTTAGATAATTCATTTTGTTTTTGTTAATTATTTAAACAAATATAAGAAATCATTAAGAAAAATAAGTAAATAAATTACAACGAACAAATAAATAACACATAAATGAGCAATTTGAGGAAGCTCAAGCTTTTCTATTGTGTTCAGAAGGGCTTATTATAAACCCCATCAATAGAAAATCCATATTTTAGTGAATTGCCCAGCATTCTGTGGGTGTGGGAGCCGCCCTGCTTTGTGTGTCTGGAGACTGCGCTGGCTGAGGGGATTGATCAGGGATGGCGTGCTATCTGTGGCCATTGTTAGCTAATGAGCTACGAGAGGGACCACCTGTTTGTGGTGTGCAGCAGAAATGGCGGGGTGCAGGCCAACAGCTGTCAGGGGTGTGTGTGTGTGTGTGTGTGTGTGTGTGTGTGTGTGTGTGTGTGTGTGTGTGTGTGTGTGTGTGTGTGTATGTGTTTTTTTGAAGGTTGGCTGCATTTGGTGTGTTAGCATAGGGTGATTGGGGGGATGGTTGAGTGTATGAAAATGTATGTGTTAATGAGTGTGGAATGATAGTATGTTTATGTGCATGCACAAATACATGCACTGGTGTGTGTATCTATGTGTGTGTGTGTAGGTGTGTGTGTGTGTGTGTGTGTGTGTGTGTGTGTGTGTGTGTGTGTGTGTGTGTGTGTGTGTGTGTGTGTGTGTGTGTTGAATATGTAGAATATATCAGGGAAAGTGTATACCTGTGTGTGGAAAGGGGGCTGGGTGGAGGTTCTAAACCAAGAACCAGCCAAGCACGTATACTTACCCTCCAGAACCATGTGTCCCAGCCGTCAGCACGACCCCGTCTGAACTCCTCCTTATTGAAACATTGCCTTCTTTAGGCGGCTCATCCTCCTAGGCACACAAACAAAGCCCAGAGACTAAAGGTGTCAATGAGATTAACTTCATTTTTGAACACTGTCAGTAGCACAACAGCACCTTCTGTTCTATGTAACATAAATGCACAGCTAATTGTATGCGACACAAACCTAAGTGACACAATTTTATGTCAAAACATACTTATGTGCTATTGTGGGCTCGAAAAAAGCTTCAAAGCTTTGCTGTTTGCATGTGGGGTAATGCACTTCTAAACGGGACTGATCAGATTGATGCATGTAGGCCCCAATGAGCTTTAATCTTGATATTCCGCCATACATATACTAGCCCAGGGGTTTTCAAACTTCAAGCTGGGCCCTCCTAAGTGGGTCAGCTAACTTGGACCCCCCCCCCCCCCTTACACCAATAGATAGATAGGCCTAGGTAGATAGATAGATAGATTATAGACCTATATTAATATGGCAATCATAGCTACTAGGCTAGGCTGTTGTTATTATTATTATTATTAGGCCATATAGGTTATTATTAATATTATTATTATTGTTATTATTATTGGTTATAGTTATAATATTAGTAGCCTAGGCTATAGTAGGCTATTAGCTTTATATTATTATTGTTGTTGTTGTCGTTGTAAGGCTCCATAGGTTATTATCATTATAATAATTATTATTACTAGGCCTATCCTATTATACTAGCCTACATAAACTTGCAGAACCAGCGTTTTGGGGTTAATTCTCTAACTATTTCCAGTAAACGGCTTGCATGAAGTGCTTTTTCCACACACAGAGCGTTATCACTAACCTCGATCAGCTCCGTAACATGAGTGGCGGGGAAGTATCCCTGCTGACCAGTCTGCAGCCGTCCGTACCACCTCGACTCCTCATGCTTGAAGAGAACTTGAATGACATCACCCTGGGTGAGTTCGAGCTCGTCTGGCCAGTGGGGTTTGTAGCTGTGTTTTACTACCATCTACAGGACAAAGTATGAAGTACATGTTAATAATAAGTAATACACAACAGTAGTTTTTCCAAGATGGATCAAATGTGGATCTGCAGTAAGGAGACGTGACTCTTGCCGATTCATTCACAGCAACCGTTCATTCAGACGCCTAAGCCGTTACTAGGCTCAGTAAAGCGGATTAGGCCAGTCGTTAAAAATCACAAGGATTACCTAACCGAAAGTTGAGAGTGCAAAATCTTTTGCTGGCCTAAATCACCAGGCCATTTCACAGAAGAAATCCCAATGTCATGATTTAGCCTACAGTTGTCACTTATAAACCCTCTAAGTTAGGCCTCACTTATTAGGCTACTTATTTGATTAATTTAATCAAATCCAAAATGGGTCTAACCAAGGTCAATCTTGAGGCCTTTTTTTTAGGTAATTGCTGTATTTGTCCAAACAGTTTTCATTTAATATATGCATTAGATTTTGACATCCAAAGCAACTTAAAAGAAAAACAACATGTTAAGCCATAAGAGGGCATTTCATCTGATTGTCAGTTAAACATATCTGCCAAAAAATCCTGCAACCTGAACTTGCCTTCTCGGGGGCCTCTTGCCGGTACCGATGCCTGCCACGGCTCACTGGTGTGTGTGATGCATGGGCAGCATGCATGAGAAAAACAGCAGATTCACACACAGAGAAGACATAATGATTAGCAATGGTTCACGGCAAGGTGTTGACCATATGACATATCAATCTATTGCACTACCAACAAGGCCTCTGCACTGATGCTCTCAAGTCAAATAGATATTTACCGGTTAAAATGTTTATTGCTGCATCTAAAACTATCACACACAGCATGGAGTAGCTGTAGAAAGCACATTATGGCCTCAACTTTCCTCTCTCTTAAGTTCCTTAAAGACACCGTTCAAATTAAGATACACATCTTAATGCATCAGTCATTTGCTTACATTGTTTCCAGTGTTTGCAGTGATCGCCATGACTCACCTTGAGGAGAGAAGACGGTGGTGAACACCTCAAAGTGCTCATTGCTCTGCATGTAGATGTTCTGCTGCATGTTGCAAGCATCAGCGGTGCTATGGCACTGGCATGGCCGCACTCTCAGCCTCCACTTTAAATAAACTCGCCCGGCTAATCCGCCAGCACCTTTATTTAGGCACTGTGCATCAGCAAATGCTGAGAAAGCTCTTGTTGTGACAAGGTTATTTTTTCGCTTTACCACAGTGCCAAGAGAGATGCCAGTGCAATGCGTGGAGTTTTGGTAGCTGAGGGGAAGAGTTTGGCAAGACATGAATGCTGAAAGATGCACTGTGGAACGTGGTTTAAAAATGCATGCCAAAAACTCCAGTTTTACCCCAGGGTAGCTAAGCAACATTGATTTTTTGTTTTGTTTTTGTATCAATATGGCACAGTTTATGCTTTTAGACTTTTTGCATTTCTGGTCAGCTTTGCCACTAGATCATCTCCTCAGGGATTAACCCATCGCTATTGATTGATGGTGTCCCATTTTCGTGTCCTTTGAGGTGGAATAAGACTGATTTTTTTTTTTTGGGGGGGGGGGGGTTGAGGGTGTTGATCCCTTGGGCTTCAGTCTTACAACATGCAACAGATGGAGATAGACCCCCGCCCCTCCGCACCCCTCACCCTGCATGCCCCTGAGTCTCGGCTTTACTTAAGGTCTGTGTCACCAGTCATATATCATCCATCAAGTGGGGCTTGTGAGATTGGGCAGCTAGGAGCTACTCATGCAAAAATCTGCACCTCAGTAGCACCATCATAAACGTGGTGCAGGCATGCACAACATGAGAATGGAGGGCCCAACATATAGCAAATGAAAAGCTTGGCCAACTTGCAGTACCACTTGATAGTAATTGTACTCAACTACTAATGAGTGTGGAACTTTATTACATTCTGTGTATCTATTAGGCCTATATCAATAAAATGTACACACATTAATAAAAGTAAATTACAATGCTATATTGGTAATATAAATTAGCAGAGACTGGGACCAACTAGTCTTCAGTTAAGCTTTGATTGTTTTTTCTTTAAAAAAAAAGTTTCCTTTGTTGATCAAGTATGTTATATCTTCTCAGAAAATAGCTATAGACAAGAGTTCATTGGTTTTGATCTTAATTTTGTTTTTCTTTTTGTTTAATATTTTTTGTGCAGTTAAGTCGACTGAAAACTGTGGGATTGATATTGTGTTATGACAAAGATATTAGATTAAGCCATATCTTCATGCAGTGTTAGAAAACCCTTAGCATTGAATTTGACCTGATATTCGGGCCGTCTGTTGTCACATTTAGCTCTGGTTTCTGGACATGCCTTGTTGGCAGCCCCAGCGCTTCTTCTCCAGAAACCCTGCAAAGGGGATGGCATCAGGGAGGGCAAAGCGGGCAAGAGAGGCTGTGCCCTGCATATGTAACTCAATGTTTTGGGTCTTGGAAGGCACACTAATGCAGACTGACAGGCCATTAACTTCAACAACAACCTCGGTCACAGCCATAGCTCATGGTGGGGTTGTACTCCCTTACCGATCTCATCAAATGTGTGTACTATTGGGGAAGGGGAATTCTATCTATAAATGGGGATGGAACATCTACCAACCACTGACACATACATGGTCACCAGCCACTCAATAGTAAATTATGATTTTGAGTCTGAAATCTACCAGCTACTTTCATATTTTACCAGCATTTGGCTAGTGCTCATTTTTATCACTGACAATATCCCATTTGCATAAAAAATGAATCTGACAACAAATGAGTTAATAAAACGCAAGTGCTGGCTGCAGCCCTTTACACTCTTATGATCAGTTAATAAACTATATTTCTTTTAACATGTAACGTGTGTAGGATTTTATGGACACAGTGATACATGGTTACATGCACTGCATTTGCACAACTCTTTTCTCCAAAGTGCTATATGATGCTAACCACATCAGAGCCATATTCACTATTATTGCTGGATGTTTGGATGGAAAGTCCACTTAAGCAGTTCAGTGTGCTGATACATTCTTAGTACAAAGCCTCTCTTTACATAATGAGAGTCCTAGGCTAATCTGTACACCAGATTAAGACAGATAAATTTCTAGGAAGACGCAGGCTGCACTTACAGTAATCTATTCTTGCTCAGCTGGAATGGCTTGGCATTAGGTGGGGTTGTTTTTTTTTTTTTTCAAAAATGTTCTGCAGCAAAACAAAAGTTGCCATATGAAATCTATTGTTGATCCTGTAGCCTACTGACAGGCCATTTTTTTTGCAAAGACTGATAATGAAGAAAGGTCAAAATGTTTGCAAATACATAAGAAAAGATCTAATTGTTTTGTTGCATATGCAGAATGGTTAACTTAGCCTACTCATACGTGGCCATAGGGGCCGCATGGAATGACACTATTATTCTAATTTGCATGCAATTTCAAACAGTTGTCTGGTTGCTGGGAACTCACTTTCATTGGAAATTATTGTGTTTTACTCATGATGACACACAAAAACTGACACCGACATAGGTCACTTCCTCTCAAAAGAACTCTCATAGGAGAGCACATCAAAATGTGCAAAACATTCCTCCTTTTACAGTTATTGTGTTTCAGTCAACAGAAAAGAAACTAGCCCTTTTTGTCCAAATATACACAGAAGAGATGTTAAATTCCTAGTGCTATTAGGTAGGTGATTTCCCACAGTGATCAATCAACAACCAAGCTTATTTAGTCAAAAACAAAATCACTTACAAAGCAACCTTTGAGGACAAAAACACGATTGGTGATGAAATGATTAATGCAATATTGAGGTGGTCTGTGCATTTTCCCCATTCATTTGATCACAAACAATGTAGAAATCACTGAGAATCATTGAAAAGAGCATAAACGTACATTACTTTTAATAATTATGCAATAGTTCACTATGTGGAACATAATAGTTATGAAAACAAGCAGATAAACTGTGACTTGATCTAATTTCCCAGAAATACATTGTTTGACCCACAGAGATTCATGACAGAGCCATTTCCCAGACCACATTTCCAACTCATCAGTAATTTCTACAAATAAAGAAATGAATGGTCACATGAAATTGTCCACTTCCATCTTACTATAAATCCCACCAAGAAAGCGACATGTCAAACGCACACGAGGAACTTATTCGGGGCTGTGCCACTTATCACGTGGTAAAGGCACATGGAGAGCGGGCCATGGCAGCAAGGAGGGAGGCGTTCATTCTCAGCGTTTGCCTGGTTTAGACCGTGAATTCTGAGGCTTGCCTTTGCCTCTCCCTCTACCCTTTCCAGAGAAGCCACCCTTTCCAGAAAAGCCCCCCCTTCCAGAAAAGCCCCCCCTTCCAGAAGAGCCACCCTTTCCAGAAAAGCCCCCCCTTCCAGAAGAGCCACCCTTTCCAGAAAAGCCCCCCCTTCCTTTGCCCGGCATGTTGCCCCTTCGACCCTTCTTTCCAGGTCCTTTCCTCGCATTTGACGCCGATTCCCTATCCTCCTCCCTCATCTGTTTGTTTACAGCTCTGGTCATGTCAATGCGGGGCTTTTTGCTGTCCAACACTTTCAATATATCCAGCTGGTTTTGCCTTTCGTTGGAAAAGTCGCCAATGAGAGGCTGGAATTTCCTCTTTTTCCCGGTGTTTTTGGGCGCTTTCTCCTTTGGTAAGCGCTCCTGGAATTTACCAACAGAAGCCGTGGATACCTTGGCGACATTGAGGGCTTGAGAAAGTTCAGCTTTTGACTGTTGAGCGGTGGGAACGAGTCCCCCTCCCGGCGTGGGTAACTTTTGGGCCCTGGCAATGTTCTTCAAACGATTGAACTCATTCTTTGCTACTCTCTCCGTCTTTGCCTTGTTGCGTTTAGCGAACTGATCCTCGTTTGGGTCTGCATTCTCGGGAACTTCGATGACCCACTCTTTAGTGTCATCTTTGGCACGTTTGTAGCCCCAGCGTCTTCTCCATTCCTTGTGTTCCTCGTCCCATACCAAGTTCGTTTTCTTCTTCTTTTGAATTCCTTTCAACTTCGCAAACTGTTCCCATTTTGTTGGCGGTTTGGGTTTCGGTGGAGGCTTTTCCCTCGGTAAAGCAGTGGTTGGTTCTGGAAGTTTAACGACAATAACATCTTCAACTCTTTCTGTAGGATGTTTCCAGATCTCGTTGATGATGAGCTGTGTGTTGTCCCGAGCAAGTGAGCGGAGGAAGTCTTCCTTATTCGTGGTTTTGAACTCGCGCTCATCTACACGATTTTTGTCAGATGCCAGAAGATTCCCTAAGTCAAACTCAAGATCCAATTCTTTCTGAACGGTAATGCTTTTGAGTCGTTCGGCTTCATCTTTCTCTGCTTGAGCAAGCACGTCTTCTATGCTGCAGGCAGCCATTTTGTGCTCTGACTAGTCCACACGTGTTTTGGTGAACACGTAAAAGGTTATTTCAATCACTTCCGGGTCTTAGACCTACAACATAAGTATTTTTTGTCCACTAGATGGTTCCCTTGTGTAACTATTTACAGAGCCTTGCGATGCTCTGACTATATAGTGGAGATTAATTGAAACAGTAGCTGTTTCTAGTTTATTATGTTTACAAATCTTCTTTCATTGGCTCCAAACTAATTTCCATTTACATTTTTAGTTTAGTTTAGTTTACTCATTTGAGATTACTGATGCATCAACTAATAAATGCTGGCCATAATAACATCTTGCAAACTAGTCTTTGATTAGTGATCGAGTTTGTATGATTGGAACCCTGAATTCTCCTTCTGTCATCTGCGTACCTACTCTACCCTTTCCAAAGGGACTAAGGGAACTTGCACTGGTTCAATGCTGGGTATTCTCATTAAATCCATCCATAGCACACAGGTAAATTATGTCTGTTAGACACAAGTGGCTTCGAGGAGACACTATATCCATCTCCAGCCAAGGCTGGAAATGATGTGGGGTTTGGACTATAAAGTAGGCTCAAGCCACTGAAGTTCTCACACCTGCCTTCAAACCTTGGGCTACACATAAGAGAGCAAATTTCCCTCTCTTTGTGTCATTCTTCCCGTCTTTCTTTTTCTTTTTTCCCTCTCTCATGATGAGCACCCCCCCCCCCACACACACACCCCTGATGTTTCTGCCCCAGAGGGCAACAGAACTCCGAATACAATCCCCATTCTCAGCTCATTAGATGACGATGACACCTTCTCCTTTTGCACAATGTGGCACTCCTCTCTGTATACTTCAAAGGTAATCAAATCTGAGCGATAATCAGATTGACGGTAAATTAGGGGGTTATTTAGGACAAGAGACTCTTCTAGCAGTGATATTGAAAGCCCCTTCAAATAAAATCATTTAAGCCTGATGCCAAATGAAATGCTGTGTGGAGTGAGTGGATTACACTGGACAGTTTTTTTTAGACTTTGTCTTAGAGTTTCTGAACGATAGCCTATATGTAATTATGTTAATAATGTAATGCAGACTATGTATGCAAAATGATGTGGTCATGGTCAATTGAGAAAAAACACTACAACCCAGCTCATAAACACATAAAAGTAGATCAAAAATGATAATTGATCAAAAGAAACAAACAATCTTTGGCACATTCTGTAAGTCCCTTGGCTTTGCAACAGTCAGATATCTGCTAATGTGTTATGTAAAATCATGGGAGTATGTATTTGCAGAAATATCAAGAGACCGGCTTGCAAAATCCAAAGAGAAAGTTGAATTAGTTGGTTAACTTTTGATGAGCCATAATTGTCTTTTCCAATCTAATGACGTAGATTTACTATATAACATAGGCTATCTGTCACCTGCAAAATAAAAAATGGATACTTTTCAAATACTGAAATAACGAGAATTATGTTATCCACTAGAATTATACCATTATTCAATTTTGATGGCATCCAATTAGGTATGCTTATGCTCATGATTAAAAACAGTCATCAGACAATGCACACCTATGTTATCTAACATGAATTTCAGTATAAAAATGGCCATTATTTTCATTATTTATTTATTTTGCCCTACTAATTATATTTGACATTAGCTTCTTCCTGTGAATGTGAAGCAAAGCTGCTGACAGCTATGGAAATGAGCGCTGTTGTTGCGGGAATGACGTGGTCGAGGCCCCTGCAGGTAGGCTAACGCACACAACAGTGCGAATGCTAATGAGACGTGAGCCCATTGCACTGACACCCGTCTGGCACACCACTCGATTACTTTTTTTAAGGTGGGGGATGACAGAGAGTATAAATAGTGAGCTTTCAATTGGCGTTTCTGCATCATTGCCGTCACTGGAGTGGTGTGGCGTTTGCAGGTGCCCCAAGAGCCAGATATTGTTTGATGCCTACAGTGACTTCTATGATAGAAGAGCGGTGGTGAATTTTAATCACTGAGTCACTGTGCTTTTAGGGCATAGGCAATAGAGAGAATTCTGTGTGTCATTTTTTTCTGTCAAACAGAGAGTAGGCCTAGTCATCATGCACACCAGAGATGAAACATCCTTAGTCAGATCCGTCAGATGTGAGACCAAGGACGGGGTCGTGTTTACTACTGAGAAAGTGGTGCTATTTACCGATGAGCCAGTGCAGCGATGAACCTTTGTGTAACACCCTTTGACTGGTGGCATCTTAAATGAGCAGAGTCCACAGTGATTTGTGATTCACGAGAGGGGGTGGTGGCGACAGTGGTGGTGATTAAACTGTGGACTTAAAGTGTTCCAAAATTATCCATGCTCTGTTTGAGAAGGGGGGAAAAAACACATCGCAACTGACCTGTTATGACCTATGGAGATAACAACGAGACTGGAGAGGGCATAAAGCCTGGATGAAATTATTTCATCACCTCATCTTGCACTAAATTAAACTGACCATCTGTTGACAGAAGCTCAGTTGGTTGTGAGCTTGTATTTTTAGTCTCTTGTTATGTAAACGTATGAAGAATTCGCTCTGAAGTGTGTTAAAACCAAAATGTGGTTGTAACATTTTAGTGTTATTGTTACCAGGGCCGTGCAGAGACCTTTTGAGGGGCAAGGGCTCAAATTCAAAAAAGGGCACATGAAACAAGATTTGTTAACAATATGTCATCTTTATTTTAAATACTGAATTACCCTTGTTCAAACAAAATGTTGAGGAGAGTTGAGCTTTGGAGAAGTCAATTGTTTCGCCTTCTTAACTTCATTAAGGATGTCAGGAATGATACTAACATGTGTATGAGAACTTCTAGTTTAATTTGATACCCTGGTCACCATCCAAACCTTAGAATTTATCTCAATATACAGCAGATTAATCTCAATAGCAGAGTAAGCACGACAAATGCGTTCATTTTTTCAACACTCCCGTTTTTCCCGGGTTTCTCACGTATTTCAAGGTCATCTCCCAGCACCCTCCCGTTTTGTTATCTCCCGGAAAACTCCCGTAATTTGCATGGCCATCAAACTTCATTTTAAAATCATTGATCGATTTAGGTTGCCAGATTACACTAACACTAACACTAATACCCTACACTAACACGATCACTTAGTTTCAAGTTCAACCGTTTTGTCATAGGCTAAAACCTGGCAACCCAAAACCCAAATAAGGAAGCGGGTGCAGCCTGAGCAAAGAGAAGTTACTTTTACCCCTTGCATTGTGAGGAACCAATCACATCGGTGTATCTGATATAGGCGGGCCATGAGGCGAGCTAAACAGATGAAGACAGCACTGCAAAGAATCAGTCAGTAAACATTGGTCATAGTGTTTTGTGTCAAAGTCCGGAATCAGTCAGCACATTGGTTGTAGTGTGATCCAATTGCGTGCAGTGAAATTTTCAAATGCATGCTTGGTGCCGCCCCTTAGTTGGGCCATTTTCATTATTTGTGGCCAGACCCTAAATCTTTCTAGATTACCAGTGGACATGAAACGGATTTGCCCATCCGTGGCCTAGTAGGTTAAAAAATAACAGCGTATACATGATTCAATATAACTATGCATGCTTTCCCTTTGCAATTTTAAAAGGTTTAGGTTAGCTGCATAGATGCTATAGCTGGTAGGCCAACAGAAAAGAAACCGAGTGGTAGGAAAGTCCTTTTAGGCAAGTCCCTCCACTCGGCGGCCATATACCAACGTTTTATGGGCACTCATCGGGCACAGTCTTTGGGTCGAACTGCGCGTGCGCAAGGCTTCACGACACTAATCTTGCTCCAGCGGCGAGATCACAACACATGATTGGCACAATATCTTCACAACACACCATATGATTGGCTCAATGTATTCACATGTCGACGTTTTGCCGAGGAAGGGGTGGGATATATGTAGACAACGGCCATATTGGCGTGACAAACTAGCCCCCAGCATTTCTATGCTGTGTCTCCTCAGTAGAAAGTCTCTGGTGGTAGCCACTTTCACCGTCAATTCAGTTTAAAATGAAGCTTGTTGAAATTTTTGCTGGCAAACATATACTACTTCAAAATGACACTAAAAAACCAAGATAAATGTTACAGTTTATTTTTCAACATTAGCTAAACATCTTGCAGGCAGGCAAATGTGAAAGGTCACGTTGATAGCCTATGACGTCACCTACCGGCAGTGATGCCAGTAACGCGTTGCGTTAGTCTATTTTGACCACTTTTTTCGGTAACGAGTAATCTAACGCGCTACTATTTACAAACCAGTAATCAGATTAAAGTTACTTATCTAAGTTACTGTGCGTTACTATTTTTGTCATTTTCCTTAGTAAAAAGATGCTTTCTTCTTGTCTTGGGGATTAAGGTCATGTAGGCTATGCTCACGTTTTCAGCATGAGGACAATTCACGTGTAAAACCACGCAGCGACACAAACGTAAACAACAATGAAGGGAGAGAGAGAGATGCACATTTCATCAGTCATTACTTTGAGTTTGTCAGCTAAACATGACAACATTAAGGTACATTGTACATTCTGTGCTGGCGACAAAGTGCTGTCTAGTTAGACGTCCCAAGTCCCCCGACGTTTTGGGAGTCTTCCACATATTGATAGCGGCTTCCTGACGCCCGCAAATTACATAAAATCTCCCGGAACCTAGAGCGAACAAGAGCACGCAAGCCAGACCGGACTTCAAATCGCGTGTGCATATGAGTTTAACGCGCACACAACGGAGAGGGAGAGATAAAGGAGTGGTGCGTTTGTGCCTGAAGCGCATCCAAGACAGAGGGCTATATTTTGGGGCACCAGCGCATGGCGTACAGTTCGTTTTTCAGTCGCGCGAAGTTGAATTCGGTATTTTGCACCTTTATTTTTTAAGCATTGCGCCCAGGGGTGTGGCAATTAACAACCTAGGGCGGGCCCTGGCACGTTGTCTAAAAATCGCTATCATACACCACCTAAACCTGGTCAGAAGTCAATGGCGAGTTGTTCATATGCTATTTTAAGAGCGCATGTCAACAGTCATATTGGCAGGTGCACGCACCATCCTTCTATCATTCATGAACGCACACCAGCGCACGTCCATGCAAAGCATTACAAGTTGCACGATTACAATGGTAGACATAATTAGAATAAAGATATTACGAAATACTGTACATCTCATGATGAGTAGTTATTCACCATCATTTGCAAATTGGTAATGACGGTTAAAAGTGATTAGGGGAGAGGCGAGAGACACGTATGGAGCACAGCTGAAGACGCACTGTCACGAGATATAAGCAACTCCTCTGCAGGATAAATGTTGTTTTATTCAGTCATTTGAGCAACATTAGGGTAAGTGTTGCTTTTTCCAGCCTATGTTTTCGATGGTAACCCATTGTCAGTCAATAGTGAAAGTAACTGCATATAACTGTCTTGTCGTTGACTGACTCCTTGGTGAAGTTAGTTTCACTTTGCCAATGAGTTCAAATAATAGACGAGTGCAAATGCGTGAAGGCTATGCTAAGTTTTAGTAAAGCATGGTTTAAGAATGACTATTCCATACGGTCTCGCAAGCAGCCTCCTTCAAATGCGCCGTTGAATGCCAAAATACCGATGCATTTATTTGACATATCGCGCGTTGCGCCGTTAAAGGGAATGAAAGATGTCATTCTCATTGGTTTAAAATGATGTTACGCCCCAAACACACCCATATGACTGATTAAAAGACCTAGGAACACCTTGTTACGCCATGCGCTCCACTTTTGAGGACGAAAACCCTCCCAATGTGAACTGGACATCCTACTAAATTTGAATAGACTTTTGACGAGTGACGATGCACTTTAGAATGTCATGATAGGGCCCAGAGAGCATCCTGGTCTGTTTTGCTAAATCAACCAATCAGTTTTCAGTGTAAGTGTGCTTATATCTCTTTTCTCCCAAACTTAATTAATCAGTTCAGTCAGTGTATCTAGGAACAGGAGCGTCATGGCAGCGTCAGTTAGCCTGGTGTTACCATCCTACGTACTTCCGGCCAAAATTTTATTTCAGCCTCGCACGTAGTCTGGCCCAACAGACAGTATGCGGTTCGCGTACAACCGCGCCAATCAGCGAACAGTTGAGTGATGACGCGGAACTTGCCTGCCGAGTTGCTTGTTGTAGTCCAGCGAAGCTTGTAGTTCAACATTATAGCAACAATGGCGACGGAGGAAGAGACGCTAGAAGCTATCCGCGAAGTTGTCTCAACTCTCGAGGGCATCACGCAATTAAAGCAGGAACAAGAGGCTTGTCTTGTCCATTTTATAAATGGCAAGGACGTCGTAAAACTCTCCATCCAACTGGCTTTGGAAAAAAAGTTTGATTTATCAGATGGTGATTACTAAACCTAAACGCACAAGTGTACTACATGCATCACTACTTTTCATGTTTTCAAATAAACGCTGCGTTGTTTTATGCCGAACAACTGTTAGTTTAACTGAGCAAGCTCCAGGTTAAATAACACGTAGGTCATCAGTACAATCCAACTTATCCAAGAGTGTAGTCTGAACAGCCCGTGTAGGACAAAGTAAAAGCTCCGTAGCTCCGACGAAGTCACCGGGCTGCGTAGAACAACAATCGTCTGATAAGCGGCGAGAAGAGATAAGAGGAAAACTGGCGTGTGACAAGAGCTGATATAATCTCGGTGACATGACGCTTTTGGTATACAACTCTCGGTCTGTGGCTGGCGCAAGTTAGGGATATATCCACTACGAAGAGACTGCCCTGGCGGTCAGGTAGCCTACATACTAGCCAGCGGTCTGTTTACTACTGAGAGCAGAGTGGGAAGCGTAAGAGCCTGAAGCGGAAGTGGTAAGCGTAATAGCCTGAACTCCGGCGCACAGCATACGTCATTACCAAACGTTGCTGATTGGTTAAGGGAACTCCAATGATTTTAAACCTCGAAATAAGCATCCGCCCATTACGGAGACGGATTCTTATTACTTTGTTCCAGACTGTATGACGAAGAGAATTCGTAGTCACAGGCGGTAAGGGCCAGGCTAAGCGTCAGTGCCCCTCAAAAAGGAAGATTTAAGACCCATTTCACATCAGACTACACAAAAGTGTACCCAATTGTCTCAAAAGATTAAAACATAATGATAATCTTGCACACTGCACTGTTTGTAACAGCGACTTTAGCATTGCTCACAGCGGGTTAAATGATTGCAAAAGACTTGTTGAGGTGAGTTTAACAATGTAATTTCATTTGCATATTACTCAGGCCTATACAAGATGGCTAGTTGCCAAGGCTACATGAAAAAAAAAATCTACATAGGCTATTTTACTATAACAATTTCTATCAATAGGCCTTCCTTATTTTGGTGTTAGTATTATTGAACAAACATCTGAATTTCAGTATCTAAGTAGGTTAGGTTGGGATGTCTGCTATATACATGGCTGACATTACTGTTAAAATGCACTTCCAGTATAGTGAGTATTGGCAAAACCGGTTATCATTTTTATGTTGAGGCGGTGGGGGTGTTGTCGGCAGCTGCTGAAAGTAACTAATAAAGTAACTTGTAATCTAACTTAGTTACTTTTAAAATCAAGTAATCAGTAAAGTTACTTTTTAAAGGAGTAATCAGTAATCAGTAATCAGATTACTTTTTCAAGGTAACTGTGGCAACACTGCCTACCGGCATAGACGAGGCTACCAACTTTACTTCTATAGTATTCCTTTTTTAAAAAAAATATTATGTGAATAATTGATTCACAAATTCATTTTTAAATGTTCATGTGTAATTTTACGAAGCATTGATAATTTAAATGGCCACTTAAAAGGGCACTTTGGACATTCATTGGCAAAGGGCAGGTGCTCAGGCACCCCCCCCCCCCCCGCATGTGCCTGATTGTTACTTTGACTCTAGCTCAAGAGTCAAAGTAAGAAAGGAGATTAACAATCCTCCCCTCCAGATGGTTTAATTGTGTGGCTTTCTTCCATAAAAAAGATCAACATGCATCTCTGCATTTTCTATAAAAGACTAATTACATCTGAGTAGCACACCTCGAAGTGCATGCAGTTGTGCACACATCTTTTCATCTCTTGTTTTGGTCTTGGGGAAAGAGCATCTGGTAGCAAGAGTAGTGGTAGCCAGCTATTTTTTTATATCTCTCTTTCTCTCTTTCTCTCTCTTCTGCTGAATCTGGCCAGCTTCCTAGAAAAGGCCCAGCATGAAACAGAGTCCTTGAGATGCCATTCCAGGTTGTGTGTTTGTGTGTGTGTGTGTGTGTTTGTACTTGTGTACTTTTTAGTGTGCATCTGTGTGCGCATGTGTCATACTGCCTATGCAGCTTCAGCCGCATGCTGCGGACTGGAAGGAGGACAGAGAAGCTTCAGATCTTCATGCGCTAGCGGAGGTCATCGCTTGGCGTTCACCACCACGGCTCCCACCTCATGACATCACACACACTGAGGCGAGTACCCTTTCGTTGGCGTGGCGGGGACTGCCGCGCGCGTTAGATACGCTTTCACGTCTCCGTCGGTTCATAAAACGAGCGATTCTGTCACAATGACTAATCTCTGGTGTGTCAATAACTCCGAGGACGGGCGTCTATTATTACCCCAGTGCTTTCAAAACAGCCCCGGGTGACACTCGCTTTTTATACACCCATAATCTCCTCTCCAACAAAAAGAAGAAAATGGAAATAAGTATGCAAATGTTTTTGGTGGTGAGCTTTTGTATCTGCAAGCGCTGAGCATAGCCAACAGAAATCCTCTTTGATGCAAGAGAGAATCAATAATAGAGAGAGAGAGAAAGAGAGAGAGAGAGAGAGAGAGAGAGACTCAGAGCCTAGTGGAGAGGTCATCAGTGCAAGTATTGATTGGCACTTAATTGGTTCACAGGTGCTCACTCGAGGATAATTATAATGATACTTGCCTAACAAGATAAAAGGAAAGGGGCAAAGTCATGTCTGAGCACTGGGATAATGGAGTGTGTTTGGACTGCATGAAAGGGGTTTCCACGTGTATATGTATATTTAAGAATTATTTTAACAGGCGCATCTTGGCAAGTCTGAGTTTGTGAGGCCTTTATGTCTGATGAAGCACACATCCGATTAGTTGTGTGTAAATTCGACAAATCCACCCTTTCACTCATGGTCACACAACATCTTTGTGTCAAAGAAATGGGGGCTTTTAGCATCAAGATGCTCCTTAACACGCAGCGCGCTCCTTTTTGACACCATCTGATTTGACGGTGCTGGACCGCAGGGAATGGGAAAAGCTGTGGGAAATTGCTTCTCACCCAATCTGCGTTTGACAAGTGACAAATTGGCCCTCTTTCAGAGATGAGCTGAGGACATTACTGAGGGTTTTTGATGTCCCAGAGGACTTATGCCGTCGACGCGCTCCCGAGCGAAGTTTAACTAGCGTTCGCTGACGTGCAAAAAAGTGTAAAGGCCCGGCGATTATGGAGACATTTTAAATATAACCCTGTGATAAACCCGCCCTGGCTGCCTTGGACAGTCATTCGTATTCATGTATCTTCTTTACCTCTGAGGATTCCTGCACTTTATCGGCTTTGTCATGCCATCTGCTAATTCCTTGGCGAAAGGAGGAAGTGTGGATCTAAAAACGTCGATGTGAGAATGCCGCTGCAAATGAGTCGTTAGATGTTGATGGGCACCATTGAGTCAAGTTTCTAGACAAGTTCTCATTGTGGTGAGTCACAAGAAGTATCCGGCTGAACTCCTGGTCGAATTCTGAAAGAGCAAAATAAAGCAAAATAAAATATAACACACTACTAATAAAGGTTGTATTAAATGGATAACAAGTAAAGTAGAGATGAGGGTTTGCGAGAGGTTCTTCAAGACCCTATCCAATTTCCCATTTATCAGGACATAGTCTAATGGTTCTCACCTTACGTCATCACTGTCTGACATAGTATATATAGCCTACTTACCTATAATGGCTTACATACCTGGTGGCATCCTTATTCAAGGCTGTGTTTGGGCCAGAAAAGACCTCAGGCTCTCAGACACTCACGATGACTACCAGGCCAGCGTGAGTTCAGAATGACATTGAAAGAAAGGTGAAAGCAAACCCAGGGCTGTTTTATGCTGTAAGCCTCAGGAGACGGCATACACACACACACACACACATACACACATGTTTGTTCTTTTGTTTACCACGTTGCTGTACTGCTACTATAGTGCTGCTTACCTCATCATTCAATATATTTGAGCCTTACCCAGGTGATGGGGTTGGCCTGTTGAATCGATCCACCACCACCACACCACATCCTTGTAATTTCTGTTCTGTACATGGGTGTGTGGGTGTGTATATGTGTGTAAATTGCCCATTTTAATGCTTGGTGTATTGGTAAAGCATTACAGATAGCAGCCAGCTTTGGCTCAGCTGTGACTTGGATCCATTCTGCTACAGACAGAAAACAGGGCAAAGTCCGTCCCATGGTCCGCTTGTAAGGTCATCTACTAAAGCATAATGATCAGTTTATATGTGAAAACTGACCCATGTCTAAGCAGGACCGATCATTAGGTCAGCCAATGGCTCACTTCCTGTCAAAGATCAAGGGTACGGCAGTCAGTTAAGCTTCTGTGTGAGCCATGGGCCATGCTCTTGGATCTATACAGTGAGCACAGCAATTCAATTCTCCCATTATGGAGTGATGGGAGAGGAGGCCGTGCCAAACCACCACACCACCACTGGTGGTTGGGTCCAGACTTCCTACTGATCAGAGCTACTGTGTGATTTATGTCAGGGCTGCAAACTCTGGCACTGATGGAGGGGAAAACACACACACACACACACACACACACACACACATTTCATAGAACAAACACTCATATAAACAGCACATCCTGCTTTTATCCAGTGGTGCACTCTGTGAACTGAATAGATAGTGTCTTACACACTGTATACACACTGAAATTAGCACAAGGGCCTCTGGTTTACTGTTGAACAATTCAGGTTTGGTTGTGCAAGAAGATGATTGGCAGTGAATGATAACGCTTTTCCTCAGAGTGTAACAGTCACAAAACAACATTCAGCCAAGTGGACCCTAGAAACTAAGCTGTGCACTGACACTCTTCTCTGGTCAATATTAAAACAATGTCCACTCAGATAGCTGATTACTCACACATTGTGACTAATATTACATTTTCGTACACAACGTAATCACATTCAACCCACTCCATATAACAGATAAAAAAATAGAATAGTGTTACGAAACAAACTAGGCCTTCTACTTCACTAAGCAAAATGTAATCTAGCTTTCTCAAAGCACAAGCAAGCCAATGGGGTCAGCTATGATGGAAATCTATTGTCATCAGAAGACAATATATGCTATATGCATTAAGTAAGTAAACCTTTTAAAATTAATAAAAAATAATATTATAATGTTCTGCATTGAGATATGGCTTAAACTTGAAGGAGAGAGACTGAGAGAGAGAGAGAATTAACCACCCAGGCAAATTCTCTACGGCCAAGGAAAGCTTGTGGTCCAGATAGCATTAAAAATTAAATGCTTAAATGCA
This sequence comes from Alosa pseudoharengus, assembly GCF_046254945.1. NCBI lineage: Eukaryota > Metazoa > Chordata > Actinopteri > Clupeiformes > Clupeidae > Alosa > Alosa pseudoharengus. The sequence continues at coordinate 30,689,922 of NW_027468650.1, read as the reverse complement.
GCACCCCAGAGATGCAGGGTGCAGTGTTGAAATTGTTCAACATCATCTTACAGTCAGGACATTTTCCTGACATGTGGTGTAAAGGGCTGATTTCCCCCATCCACAAAAAAGGGGACAAATCAAACCCCTCTAATTATCGTGGCATATGTGTCAGCAGTTGCCTGGGAAAGCTGTTCTGCAGTATCTTAAACAAGAGAATAGCAGATTTTCTTGATACACATTCCATTCTAAGCAAAAATCAAATTGGCTTCCTTCCAAAACACCGTACCACTGATCATGTTTATACGCTCCACACCTTAATTAATAAACATGTTCACCAAACAAAAAATGGCAAGATATTTGCTTGTTTCATTGATTTTAAAAAAGCGTTTGATTCTATTTGGCACAAAGGGCTCTATTTTAGACTACTAAATTGTGGGATGGGGGTAAAGTGTATGACCTAATTAAATCCATGTATTTAAATAACAGATGTGCTGTTAAAATTGAAAAAAAAAAATAACCCAATACTTCACCCAAGGGAGAGGTGTCCGTCAGGGCTGTAATTTAAGTCCGACGTTATTTAATATACGAACTTGCTATCCAGTTAGAGCAATGTCCCGGTCCTGGCCTCTCCCTCCTAGATAGAGAGGTGAAGTCTCTATTTTTTGCTGATGACTTGGTTCTACTGTCTGCTACTGAAAAAGGTCTACAACTACAGTTAGACATAGTAGAAAAGTACTGTAAGACCTGGACCCTAGAGATAAACCTAGACAAAACAAATGTAATGATTTTCCAAAAACGCCCCAAATGCCAAGAAAACAAACAGCAATTTAAAATAAACAATTCTATCATCCCCCACACCATGAGCTATACCTACCTAGGTATAACAATGACAGCATCAGGGAGTTTTAACATGGCAGTGAATGCACTAAAGGAAAAAGCTCGAAGAGCCCTAAATGCAATTAAAAGAAAATGTTATAATCTCCAAATTCCAATTAAAATCTGGCTTAAAATATTTGATGGTGTCATCCAGCCCATTGCGCTGTATGGTAGTGAAGTATGGGGTCCACTCAGTCAGCATAGCTATACTCACTGGAACAAACACACAATAGAATCTCTACATGCTGAGTTCTGCAGATACATTCTACAAGTACAGAGAAAAACACACTAACAAATGCATGTAGAGCAGAATTAGGTAGATACCCACTAATCATTAACATCAACAAAAGAGCACTCAATTTTCTAAATCACCTTAAATCCAGCCCACAAGACACCCTTCATTATAAAGCCCTCCAAACCCAAGAGCTGAACCCAGAAAAAAGTCCCCTACATCAGTTGTTGCAGAGACTAACTGCCTTACCACACACCCACTCTGATCAGTCTCACAACAACACTGTTTTCCAAAAACCAATCAGAGTAAACCAAATTATGAAACAATGTAAAGAATCCTATTTGGAATATTGGAAAGAAGAAACTAAAAATCAAAGTAGATCACAATGCTATCTGGCCCTAAACCGAGTATATAAATTAGCAGAATATCTTAATACTGTCAGAGATAGAAAACAGAGACTGACCCTTACCAAGTACAGGCTAAGTGACCACAAATTGGAAATCGAAAAAGGAAGACTCAGAAAATCATGGCAACCAAAAGAACACAGAATATGTGGTTACTGCATGACAGGTGAGGTCGAGACAGAGATGCACTTCCTCCTACAATGTACATCCTTCGATCAAACAAGAAACCTTTTCTTCAACAAATTTAACTCAGAAATTCCTAATTTTAATGAACTTAATGACATATCAAAATTAAAGATACTATTAGGAGAAGGAGATAAAGCATATCTTGCTGCCCAGTATGTATCAACATGCCACAATCTGAGGGACAATGAGTGACCTATATCGACAAATAAACACAGACACACGCACACACACACACACACACACACACACACACACACACACACACACTGCATTATACACTGCATTTTATTTTACTTTTACCTATTTATTTTATTCTTATGAAAATCTACTGACATGTATGTGTTAAGATTTATTGTATAACTGCTTTGGCAATATAAGTGAGCTTGTCATGCCAATAAAGCATTCTTGAATTGAATTGAATTGAATTGAATTGAGAAAGAAAGAGAGAGAACATGAGCCAGACATGATGCACGACCCTTATTGACAACCTTAAAGATAGTGGAATACCCCCTCAATTAGCCAGTGGACCAGAAAAGGGTTTGTAACATGAGGAGGAAAAAGGAGAGAGAGAAGAGAGAGAGAGAGAAATAAGAGAGGGAAGCTGCAGAGAGAGACTGATGGGCTTTCCCCGTTTGCGGACTTCAATTAAGCAGAGGGGAGGTCAGTGGGAAAATTCACTGGATTTCAAATTGGATTTTGTGTGGAGATGGAGCACTGGAGAGACACCCAGAGGCTGTGTGGCCGAGGGGGCAACACCTCGGGCAACGGAGCCTATTTAATTGGTTTCTACCCAAACCTGTCTTTATGTTGCAAGATATAAAGTTAGCCCTCCAGAATTTTCTATTCAAAAGAACACACACACACACATTAAGAAGAGAACAGTGCCTCACCCCGATAACATTTACTTACACATTAATTGGGAGAATTATCAAAACGAGTCATTATTACAATTTAACAATTGTCAGTCAATGACTGTGAAAATACTCCTTTTTTCTTTTGTGTTAAGATAAAAGTCATTATCACTTCATCGGAGGGGCATTTGAGTGCTTAATGTCCACATCTCATTGGAAGCCACTGCAGTATATTCTCTGTCATTGACACCATTGGTGTGTTGTGAATTAATTAATAGAATTATTGGCGGCGGCGGCGGGGAAAGGCACAGAGAAGAACGCCACGGTTAACAGCCTTCATTTGCATTTCGACTCTAAACAAGAGCAGATGACTCACATCGACTCGCAGAGTGTGAGGAGCTACTGAATGTCATTACGAACCCCAAAGAAGATGACTGAGTCGTCTCCATTGTCTTACAGCGCTATAGTTAGTTAGCCATGAGTGGCCTGCAGCCATGAATGCATGAATTAATTTTGTTTTTATCCACTCCTGCTTTCTTCTTGAGTTGTGAACTGTCTGTTGTTAACCTTAACCAAACCCTTAGTCCACTCCTGGGTGGGTTTCATCACTATCGGTCTTCTCTCCCCCTCTCACTCTCCTTCTTGCTCTCTCATCTGCCAAGCCCCATTGTGACACCTGCAATCCTGATTGTGATACTCAATGTCCTTGAGATTCCTTAAAATATACTCACAGTCATCTTAACACCCCCTGAAACCATACAACACCTCTTAATACACATAAAAGGATGCTTATTTTTAAAAAAGTGTCTTTTATTGTCCTTTTAATCTGTTGAAACCATACCCTTATGAAAAATGATGTAATGTTCCCCAAATAAATCCCCCCCAAAATATGTTTCATAACTCATATTACATGTTTTGTGCTTCAAGCACAGACCCTGACACAAATATAGTGTTAAAGGGCAGCCCAAAGAGACTGTGTGTTGGTACTTCCTCGCTGTCTGTTTGATTGACTGGTAAATTAAGGCCACTGCACCCCAGTTGACACGTTATACTTGTGGGTGACTTGAGTGGGAGGAGAAGTCAATTTTTTTTTTTTTAAATCCGGGAGCAACATTTACATAACCCCTAACAGAAGAGCCATTTGGGTATCCCACTTCAAGTCCCCTCATTACAGGAGATGACTGTAAACAGGAAGTATGTAATTGATAATATAATGCACCTAGTTTACTTTGCTTATTTTGTTCTTCCTACTTTTGGATGGTGTGTCCTACTGTTTTTGATGCTGTGTGTATGGCCTAATTGTATTTGTTGATTGTTGCAGTGCCAAAATTTCCCACAAATAAAGAATATCTTGAAGTTGAAGTAAGTACTTGTAACTTTGGGCCACTTCTTACAGCGGAAAAAAGCATTACTACCAGCAACCTGCTGCCTATCATTCCCCCCCAGTGAGGGATTTAGGATTTTATTTGGATCCCCATTAGCTGATGCAGAAAACATCAGCTACTCTTCCTGGGGTCCACACCCAACATATACAAACAAGAAATCCACATGACTTTATTCCACTTATTTGCCTACATTCTGTAAAGCGCCATGATACATGTGTTATGTTTTGGCGCTCTATAAGCACAATAAATTGAAATTGATGACAACAGATATACAAGCAGGAAAATAACTTTTCCTAGGGTCCACACATATAACAAACAAGAAATCAACATACAAGACAACAGATATAAAAACAAACAAACAAAAGTAAGACAGGAAAAGAATGAATAACTAAGCCATCAACACACAAAACAGACAACAACAACTTTTTAAAACATAAATTATTGGATTCATGTGGTTTCAGTCAGCACTGTCCCTTATTACCTTTTGAAATGCTGGTTGTGAGAAAAGATTTGGGCATGGACAGAAAAAGACCTAACGGGAATGACCCTTTCAAGATATAAAAAAACTGATCATACCAAAGGTAACTTCTCCCAAAATGTAACAGGCCTGTCAATTTAATAGGAGGATTTATAGTTCTGTTAGGGCCTTGTTTAGCAGCAAAAATAATCATTATCCATCTCATATTCATGGCTTCCATATAAGGTGCAGCGCTGTCCTTCTGACCACACAATAAACATCGGTCAGTGTCGACTCCTCATTGACTGTTTAAATGTATGTATTATTGCATCAGAAGAATGTACATGTTGTCATCAGCCAACGGTACAGCTTGTGCAACCATCTTAATTATATTTAATCAGTTCTGTAATGTGTTTACAGTCATGTTCATGGTTAATTCATAAAGCAAAACACAAATTATTGCAGTAATGAATCTCTAATGTGTGGAGAAAGAACAGGTGGCTAAAAATAGAATCATGTGTTATTTTATAAACAACCTTCATTGACTGTGTCTGGTCAAGACAAATGTGTTAGAACCCTAACTATACACTGAAGCTATAACACTGACACTTGCATTTATGTAGAGACAATGCAAATACATACTGTATTTATAAGAAACTTTGTCAAAGGTCAAATTAGAATAAACAGCTAATAGCATCTCAGAGTGGAGCATCTGAATTCTGTCTGTTGAACTCATTAATTCCAACACAGGCCCAGCCTTAACCAGTTTATGAGAATAAAAACTTTCTCTCTGTCAAGTTGGGCCTTGGCAGGACATGAGGCGAGGTTTGAACAGAATGTGCTCTCCTTCTGTCTCATTCCAGGAATTGCGAGGAGACTGTAAATCATGGAATGATAAAGGCCTAGCCGCAGCACCTTCTGCCACCGCTGACATTTACCTCTAATTGACCATTGGCATTTCTTGTCACCCGGCTCGGAACAAGATGTCATCAGCGTCACGCATCCCAATCACTTACACTGATGAGCTGCAACAAGCGAAAAATAAACAGTCCACTTAATATGATGAGAAGATTGCCAAGGCTCTGACCGCTCCACACTCGCAAGCTGAGTGCCTGCTATCCACAGCTCTTTGTTGAGAGGTGTCTTTTAAGATTTATTTTTTCATATTCAGACCACATGAGTGAGTACATTGGTTTTATTTAGCCAATTTCATTGATTGATGTTTCAACACTGCAGTTCGGTAAATCTGGGAGGTTTAATCAAATTAACCGATAGTATTTTGCACCTGAGTAGAGCGAAGATCAGTAAAATTTGAATAGCAGGCAAAGTCCTTTGGACCAAGCATTATTGTCATTGCTGAGAATATACAGTTAAGAACAACATTTTTCATACCTCTGGCAAATATTGATTTAATATATTTATTGATTTTTTATTATTTATTGATAATGTTTGTTCTGATTGAAAATTACACTGCCACATGCTAAAGGTTGTAAGACATGTGGTAGAAACATGGAATAAAAAAAGAAGCATTTTCATCTTTTTAACATTTTTATGAAAAATGGCATGTCAAAAATGATTCATACCCTTTTTAAATAATCAGTGGAAACACCTTTATTTGCATTCACAGCTCTCAAAATGTTTCTTATAATACATATCAAGCCTCTCCATGTCTCCACAATGATTCTAGACCGCACCTTTTTAGCAGCAGTTTTGAGGCAGGAACAATTCTTTGCCATCACTCTGGCCATGTGTTCACTGTTTTGACGGACTGAGGACTGGACTCTGGCCACTCTAAAATGTTGATATTGTTCTCTGTTAAAACCCATTTCTTGCCTTGTTTGGCTGTATGTTTTGGATCATTGTGTGGTTTAATGGCCCAATGCTGCCTATTGGGGCAGGTCTCTCAGCACACTGCCTTGAGAATGTCACCATGCATAGCAGACATTTAATGCTCATGATGATGTGATTAAAACGGACAAAAATGCAATTAAGTATGACACGATACATTGTCAGAATAGTTTCTGTCTAGTGTAGGCTATCTTTTATTAGGCCTGTAAGGTAAGAGCAGAGTAAGGAACGAAGGCTACGGGCATGTTCGGGTTGGAAAAATCGTAAGTGCATGTATCCATCGTAAGTGCATATATCCATCGTTATCGGGGAACCGGGCCCTGCTGATTGACAGATACCAACTGATGATGTCTTTTGACTGTAAGATTCACAGAGAACCTCAAAGGTTGACCCTGGAGCTAACAATGACCAATTAGCACAGGAAGCCTTTGTTTGGGTTCAACACTAGCCCCAGTCTGATGGAAACAATGTGACTGGGTGTCACAATAGCCTTGTAATGAACTCAAAATTCTGCATACTCTGTTTGAAAAATACCAATTAAACAGCATTTTAATGGTAGTGTGTGCTCTAAGAATATACCTTTGTTGCGTGTGCTCTTAAAATACCCAAAGGGAGCCTTTTCTTCAGTGAACAGACTTCAGAGCTTCCTCTTTAGAACTTTTGGGCAGTTTTGGGGAAATTGTCGCCTTCTGTTAGAGTGCTTGTATGTCTCTACTAGAACCTGAGCCTTAATTGATTTATTTTTAAAGGGCAGCCATGCTTTTCCCAACTCAGCTCACCGGTTGAAATAGCATCCTAAGCATTAATACATGTCCCTGTATTTCTGTACTGGCATTAGACATGTTTAATTATTGTATCCGGAAGTTTTGCTGCCACTACACTGTCTCTGGTCTTGTCATACATACTTTTTTTTTATTTTTATGCATCATTCTCCTTCACTGTGTGGTCTCACCATGACTGCCACACGAGTGAAATGTTCTTGGGCAGTGGCCTGTGCGTTCAAGCAGTGTCAATCCATTATCTGCACTGAAGGACACATTCACAAGAGATGTAATCAGAGGATGAAGACTGCATGTGATTATGCAAAAGGCCCACAACACAAAGGCAGGATGCCTGCCGATTAGACACATGAAAGCATGCTTCAGCGACAGTTATCTTGTTTTATTGTGTCAAACAGTGTGTGGCAGGATGTATCAAATTCTTGAGATTTCTTTTCAAACTTCTGATATGAATATTATTATATTATTAATATATAATTTTAAACTGAGTAAGCAACTAAAATGTCATGGTGCAACAAAAGTGTGACGTCAACCTCAATCACACTAGTCAATTATGCTAATAGATTAACAATAATTCAAAGGTCACTTATCTTTCTTACAAGAAAACACTCCCATTGTTTTGTCATTATCAAACAAACAAATGAATAAAGGACTAAACAGAAGGATTTAGAAGATCAGAGTGTTGCTGAATCGCCAGAGATGTAGACAAATGTTATGCTAATTAGCCCAGGCTCTCAAAGTTGGGTGAAGAGGCAGAGGCCATGAATCAGAATGAGGCCTCAAGCAAGGAAAGGCCAAGCAGCATTGATTTAGGTGTCGTTAAATGTTGATCAAGGAACGGATTATGCAAAATATTCACAGTGCGTAATGGGGGTGTGTACACACACACAGTATTTGTGAATAGGGGCTGGGAGTGAGCTTGAGAGGGATGGCATGTATGGTGGTGATGAGTGACATAGGACAGGGTTCGGTTTCTCCGATAACCATGGATACACGCACTTGCTCATAGCGTGAATGCACGTGCACTGCTCTTAAGTGGAGCTGTCCACGTTAATAGTTCTGAAATATCCTCTAATTTGATGATGTCAGGTGTACGTCACAGTTTAAACTTCGGATCTACACATTAATTCACTTCAATATGAAAACAGAAAAGCTTTGACATCTTCATGTAAGCATCCCCAGTAGGCTATATACCACACACATACATAAACAATAGTAGTTATATAAGATTAGATTGTTGCACTGTTTTTATGTTTGTTGCAAGATGTAGCCATGACCATATTAGGCTTAGGCTCTACTCAGTAGGCACTTCATGTTAGTGAAACAAGTGAGACTACAGCGAGAAGAGACAAAAGTGTTGAAAACATTTGCTGTATTGATGTTATGATTACTGTTATGATTACTAAGTGCACTATAAGAAAAGAAATTAAATCACACCGGTGTCTGAACTGCACTGAAAATAATAAAATAAGAAATCACTTCATTAATCCTAAGGAACATAAAGTTTACAGTACTTGTACTTGTATATTTTAAATATAAGCCTTGCGTTGAAATAAATTGTTTATAAATACAGCAAGCACAAATAATCACAGTCATGTTTGTTAGTCTGGTGGCCTGTCATAGCACATCAGGTTGTGTGACATGATCTGAGCAACAGTTGGCCTAACAGAAGGAGCCAAAGGCCAAAGGGTCTTTCACTCACGGATGAAACCGCTCCATTACTCTTTAGACTGTCGTGAGTTGGAGCCCCTGGTCCATATAGCACATGATGTACAATTTAAACACGTCCTAATAATGCACATAACTAAGTGTATTTGCATCCTAAGATACAAACTCTTTCCACTAAGTCTGGCATGGAGGGTCCACTTGATATTGTTCATGAGATAAAGAGATTGTGTAATGATGAGGCTAAAGTGATCTGATAAGTCTGGAGATGTTTCGACTGCATCTTTGCATGTTTAAGTAAAAACATAGCCTGAGGAGGCCTTCATCGAATCGCACAAAAAGTCCTCCATCTCCAAGTCTGATTACATGATAGCAAGTTGTGTGTACGTCCAACTGCTGACAGGACTTAAAATAGGACACTCAAGTCCATATGGCGACGATAGGGATGAGAAGAGATGCAGATAAAAGGGGGAAAACGCAGCCCCATCATCATTAATCACTGTCTGAATTTGAATCACTGTGCCGCTGCTGTTCATTAATAGTAATTTGATAATCGGAACTTTCTTGGTTCTGGTTTCAGAATCAGAATTTTGCTTTAAGTTTATGTTTATGTTTGCTTAGTAAACACGTTTATCCACAGCAACTTACAACATTGAATAACGATAAACATTACGATTGCCTGGAGTCGTGAAGATGGAAGGCGCAAACGTAACAAAAGTGTTTCAGATTCAAACGAATCCAGAATAATGTAGACATGGCCTGACATTTCGGTGGCTAAACCATGCATCACATCATCTTTATGTCAGTCTGAAGTCTGAAGAATAACCAGTGTAGCAGGACCTACTGTTCGTACAAGAGTATAATTATATCGGAAACTAAAAGGGCACTTGACCTCTGCTAAGGCCAAGACATACAGTACCTTACCTCATAATATTAAAGAAAGTGACTAAACTTCCTGGATTTGCAACCGCTCAGAAACTAGGTTGTTCCTCGGCCCCCCTGCTACACTGTTCCACCACTTTGAACAAGCCCACTCAGGCAACCACACCTATCTACCACACCTTTCTAACCAAATTCCTTGACCGGCATTCTTAGCTGGACCCGAATAATCATGTAGGATGACCGGCATATTTTTAAGTTATGTGAGCGGAAACATGGATGGATGGTTGGATGGACCCAAATGCAAAACCCTCTTTGCCCCAAAGATAATTGCACAACCCCCTTTTCCCCCCGAGGCCAAGTGGTTTTTGTGTCAGCAGGATTATGCTAGATTGCTAGATTAATTTAATGTGGTGGAGGGTTGTAACATGGGCCAAAGAAGAATCTTTAATTTTGAGCGTATCTGTTTCACTTTATTCAACATGTGTGTGATAGAGCATATTAGCCTTGGTGGAGGTCAGTGGTTTCTGATTCCAAATGGTCATTTATTAACACACTGCACCTTTTACATTGCATTACATTACATTACATTTGGCTGACGCATTTTTAGCCAAAGCGACTTACAACATGGTAACAATTTTAAGTTTTAGCACCTTAAGGTTTCATGATCCCGATACACTGCATTTGCATTCCACTTATGGATAGATTTTATAACTGACCCATGTCAGACCAAATCTTTATGATGATCGAGAAACCATCTTGTGAAAATATTCTATTTTTATGTCTCCTTCCTAGCTGACCCATATACAGTGTTATTAACACAAAAAAGACATGCACATGACTCGACGGTGAAGGAGCAATTGTGATCTTTTGAGATGCCGAACGAGTCATTGGTCATAAAATGGTCAAAATTGAAACATAGCAATTGTTTGTGCTGTTGTGTCCTAGATTTTGTTTATGATTACTGGGAGATAAAAGAAAACCAAGGAAGGCTTTCTCACACAGCTGTTACTGTCTCTGATGCTGGGAAGTTGCAGTTGGAAGGTAAACCACAAGTAGAAGGGACTTCTTTTAACACAGGAGGAAATCTTTATTAAACCACGGCAAACAAGGTCGAGGAAGTGAAAAATACAGTCATTAAAATGGCAACAAGTGACAACAAGCATTCTCATGGGAGAAGGACGAAAATAAGACGAAACATCTTGTTTCCAATGTGAAAATCAAGACGTTCAAACATACAGTATATTTACAGGATTTCCTACTAACCAAAACCCCAAAACAGAAATTCTTGCCTTCTGGCAACATCATGACATGAGGAATGATTTGTGTTTGTCAGAAGTTTTTAGACACTACAAGTTGAAGGACTGGTTATGTTTCAGGTAATTGTGTTAATAATGTTTCTGCCTATGTACAGTAAGGTCATTTTGATGTCTGCACAAGACGATATGGATAAAATGCAAGGTCAGGTCAGGTGGAAATCAGTGCTAAGCGGGTTCGGCTCACTGCCCCTACTGATAACCGTCTGGCTTGGAATCAGGCGTGTTTAACGTAGGCAGAGGACCTTTGTCCTGGAGGCCCCTACTGGGCTTGCACTGTACTTTTGTAAAGATGGCATTGACCACTACAGCGTCTTGTTGTGATATTTTTTTGGATTTCATGAATTTCATTGTTTGTGCTTCATTACTGTATTCATTACTAGTGCTAATTTAAATCAACGCACCCAATTGATTTCCCCTTTCTCATTAACTTATTAGTATGATTGTTTAAAGATGAATTAAATAAATCTATTTGAGTTGTGTCTGAATGTTTAAAAACAAATGGCAAAGACAAAAAACACTTGTGAAATACAGTCATGGATACGAACAAATGAATGAATGAATTGAAAAAATGAATTATGCATCACACAACCATATATCTCTCATCTTCAACAAAGAGCAGCTGTAAATTGGCTTAAGACTACAATGTTGATTAAATATTCCTGGATCTGTGTGGCCAACACGTACTGCCGATAGTAATTAGCGGGGGCACACTGTTAACCATGTGGGAACTGCATTGTGAATTTATTATACACATTTATCCATCTCCCCACAGCATATATTCCACTGCATTCAAATTCATTGTTTTCTTATCATGTAATTCACAGAACTGGGTGTCAAGATTTAAAATGTTTTTTGCTGTCATGCATTTATAAAACAAGAATCTTGAATAGTCTTAATTACGTTCTTTGAGGAGATGTCATATTAGCTGTGTCTGTCATAGTTAACAACTTGTTGGCCCCAAAGACAGTTGATTTGTGAGGCTTGTCTAACAAGATTTCACTAATGAATGTTCATTAGTCACACTGCGCTGATGAAATGCTAAAAATGAATGTGTTATTCTAACTAGTTCATTATTCAAAGTTCAACCACATTGGGCTTCTGTACCTCATGGAATCAAGGTCTCTCGTCTATTATGTTCTGTTAACCTGGGAACACCCAGACCTTCACAAGTGTACAATTGGGAGAGGGTCTGGAAAAGGTTAATTGATTTACGACTTCGAGCAGTGAAATTAAACTTAAATTTGTACATTAAACTCTCAAAGTAGCAATCTTGTAAATGAAGGTTTTAAATGCAGTTTACTCAATTCTAAAGAAATACACATCCATGCCAGATTAGCGATTGTATTTGCGTGCCTGTGTTTTAGGGACATTGGAAATGGGCTTCAATGGCCTCATGGCCAAACAGACCTGCAGAGCAAATCCCAAATTTACTGAAAGTTCATGTGGGTATTCAGGCTAATGTTCTGTATCAGTTCTGTATAATTTGATTGATTAGTAAAATAGAATTTACGATACTTCATGTAATGTTGAACCTGCTATAAGCAACACTTGCTTTAACCGTTTGAATAACTTACAATTCTCAAAAGCTACCATAAACTGATACTGTCATAACAATGACTCAGACTTCCGAGTCCTGTAGTCAGCTACTCCAAAACCTCCCCTCAGTATAAAACTACTTTATGGTAACACTTTACTTGACAGTATCGACATGTGACATGACACTGTCATGAACACATGACACTGTTATGACACATGAACCCTAACCCTAATCCTAATCTCTAACCCTAATCCCAACCCTAACCCTAATCAGAGGCGGACAGAGTACACAGCTTCATTACTTGAGTAAAAGTACAGATACCCTTTGCTAAATTTTACTCAAGTACAAGTAAAAGTATAACAGCCAGATGTCTACTTAAGTAAAAGTACTGAAGTTGCCTACTTCTTTTTAAAAGTACTTGAGTATCAAGAGTACAAGAGTAGCCTACATTTTCTAAATATTGCATTACTGCCACAGTGCCATTTATGTACAGAAACGTCCTATATGGAGTAAGGAAAATTGTTAATGTTAATACCTTGGAGAATGTAAAAGGAATTGAAAGTAAAATCAAGTCATTTTCATCTTTTTACCATGTTGCCAGGGATGGGCAGTATTTCTAATACATGTATATAAAATACGTATTTCAAATACAAAATACAATTTTGTAATTGAAACACTTGAAGCGAAAACTATAACTTGTTCAGAAAATTGAAATAGTCTGGCGAGGTGGGGCCACAGGTTGGCACATTCTTGGGATGGACCTGCTGTGTCTTCATCCATTGTTTCGTCCATGGTTTCGTCTCTTATCTAAGAGGCCGTTTACACGACACCACCGGGTGGATTTTCTCTTACGCTTTCACACCTCAAGAAAAAACCTCGCGTGTACACACACAGAGAGAGGTGTAACCGGCTAAATGTGCTGTAGTGCATATGCCAGACCAGTCGATGGCGCCGCTGTGCAGAAGCTTCACGATAATTTCGCGTGAATCGCGTAGAAGAAAACATTGTTGAAACAGTTTGTTAAGCCAGAGAATGTCTAATAAGTGCTCTGGTTAAGCAGTCGCATGAAATAAGGAGACTACAGACAATTCGGTTTTCAATTCAACTGTTAAACTAATAAAGTTCATTTTCAAGGTATGTGACTGCTATGTGAAATTTCAAATGCTTAGCCTAGCTTCTACATGCATTAGGTCTGAGCACCACTGGAGAAAACACTAACATGCAGTAAGCTAATGTTTAACTAAGTTAAGCTAACGTGTGATTCTAACTTAGCCACTAAAGGCTGATAGGCTACATTGTGCACATAAATCATGACAGGGGAAAGAAAAACATTTTAATATGATAAATAAATGGTTTGGTTTGTTTTGACAAGCAACATGTCAGGTCGAGTGCTGTGGCTGAGTTGAGAGGTGGGGCTATGTCGTCATAAAGTTGCCGGCTTCGCACCTACAGGCGTCTACACGGCGAAAGTTAGCCGGCGGTTTCAAAAGTTCCCACTTCGGAAGCCGGTTTCAAAAGCTATCGGTTTCAGTCTCCTAAACTGCCGGCGTCGTGTAGGCTACATGCAAGGCGTAACCGTTAACAAAACCTCACTGGTTTCACAAAAACCCGCGTCGTGTGCACGGCCCCAAATCTGACCATGGAGTTGACTTTGGCGGACAGCTGAAGGTGATTGCTGATAGGCTGTCCCAATCAGTGGCGCCTGCACAATCCAATCACGTTTGAGAGGGTTTCTGAGATTTTTCTTTTTTCCTTTTTTTATAAGAAGTAACAGGTACTCACGGTTATGGCTAGAAATGTAGTGGAGTAAAGAGTACAATATTTGCCTCTCAAATGTACTTGAGTAAAGTCATGAGTACACCCCAAAAATGATACTCGAGTAAAGTACAGATCCCTCAAAATTGTACTCAAGTACTGTACTCAAGTAAATGTACTCTGTTACTGTCCGGCTCTGACCCTAATCCTAACCCTAATTTATTACACGGTTCTTCACAAGGTAAGTAGAACACTCCATTGACTTGAATGGGATTTCCCAAAGTTCTAGCAGTCATTATTTCAAAGGACCTCTGAAAAAAAATAATGACCGCTGTCAATGGCAACGGAGTTTGTGCTTCTAATTCAGGTATTTCATATCACTACGCAAGGACTGGAACTTCATTCAAAAGTGAAAGCAGACGGTTGATCAGCTGTGTTCTAAAGAATGTTTGATTTAAGTTCAACGTGTGTGTGTGTTGCGAACTATTTATTTCAGCAAATGTCACGATGAACGTTAATAGGCTAGGCTATGTAGGCTAAAGTCATATCGTGAGGAGTTTATTAGGCTATTTCGTTTTGTCAAGTAGCCGTGTAAGCCGGATAATGTATAGAATGCCCGTCATTATTGGGAAAATAAATCCCTTCAGGGTGGAACAAGACCCCTCGGCTGCGCGTCGGGGTCCGGTTCGCCCTGTCGGGACTTATTTTCCCAATAATGACCCGGCGTTCTATACATTATCCCTTAGCCTACTTGTTATGACAAAAAACGAATGTCACTTAATAACAGAAGCGTTATGTCATAAACGTTTATGACTTGTTTATGACACGTTCATGACAGTGTCATGTCACTCTTATGCCGATACTGTCAAGTAAAGTGCAACCAAAACTATTAACCAGTCAGTTCAATTATTTCTCCTCATTTACAATTGTTTTACACACACAACATATCCAAGGTGGAAGGGGTTGGGGCTCCTGAGGACTTTATGTCTAGAGGGAGGCAAGCAAGAGTTGGACATCACCTATAGCAATTTTTAATGCTTCTACAAGCATGCCAATGAAGAGTTCCTGACTCTGTCACCGATCACAGTGATGACACTTGTCGATCATGGAACACTGATTTGATAAATGTGGTGACACGTGTGACCATGAGGATGGTGGATGCTCGTGCTGGTCGTGCAGTATGTGGAATGTGTGTCAGACGCCATGCACTACACATGATGGGAGCTGACACTTCCCCTTGAGGACCATCACTTCACTCAAATCTATACTAAGATAGCCACGACTCGAAACCTTGTCGATTCACATGGCACTGAAAATAGCATTCTGTTGAAATGTGTACTCTGTTGTCTGCTTTCTGTAGTGATGATCTTATTTTGGTCTGTGTTATATTTTATAAGACTTATGAACCTGCACACCTCTATCTTGTTACTCCTACTGGGTTTTACGTATCTAAATTGAGCGCAACAATCTCCCCCCACCTCGCCCCCTTCTACTGACATGTAGAGGCAAGACAACATATTCTCTTAATATAGGTTCAACAACAACTCAACAACAACAACTACAACTGTGCAATAAAATCACCTAATGTTGCAACTGCTGTCAGCACATGCAGTTTGTTCATAACTGTCATGCCACAGAGATTTCCACAAATACAGTGCAATAAAGAGTGCTCTCTGCTCAACTGAAAAAAGTATTAAGATTGAGTCTTTTACGTTTGCCTGTCATTTTTAAAAAAAAAATGGATGCAGCACAATAACACAATGATTGTATCATGTGCTAATAAAAATCCACTTATTACTGGACATTAGTTACTACAAGACCAACGAAGATGCAATGTACATTGTTGTTTTATTCATCTGTGGTCTTCAGTGTGACAGGACACTGGAATCCTTTCAGGAATCCCTAACAAGTTAAGGAGAAGTCTTTAATCTGCCGTGCCATGAGGGAAAGCAATCCCTGCCTTTCATTGAGCATTATCTGAAGAAGATTGGGTGGTGGTGGTAGCAGGGGTTAGATGGGGAAAGTTTGTCGAACTGTGGCACAATTAAAAACCGAGGTTAAGGGAGAGAGTGGTGACCTGCTTGGCATGCTGTGAACAGGCTTGGTGGTGGCCTCTCACGCTCCATCTTAAGGAGGTGGCCCTCGGACAGCGCCTGTCAGTGCGAGGGGAAGGAGACGGACAGCACTGACCGAGACGGTGACGTAGACAGCCGGCGAGCATCACTAATAAATCACTTCTCATGTGGTTCGCATGCATGCGTGTGTGTGTGACGTACAAAAGGGACGGGGTTTAAGATTCATGACGAATGCCACTCGGCTAGTTTAGTTTGGTTTTAGTTTAAATTAATTTAGCTTTTTTTTCAAGCTTGGAGTTAATTGAGCAGATTCATCAGTGGTTTGAAGTGTTTGCCTTGCATCAGTAGAGTCCCTCTGTGAGCTTTGCCTGCAGGATGACTGTCAACTTCTGTGATAATGAAGGTGGGGGGGCGCTTGTTGGTCTCAAGATTCTCTTCAAACATCCTTGAGCCAAGTGCTTGTGCAATCTAATCTCCCTTGATAAGCAACAATGAGTTTTCACAGTGATTTATCCTTAGTGCAATTTGTGTAACTGAAGTTAATTTTCATGATGGAGTTTCTTTTGACATTTGCTGTCTGTCTACCCGGCTTTTATATAAATTAAACCTTTTCATGGGGAAGATGACACTGAAAGGTAAAGGGTGTGTGTGTGTGTGTGTGTTTGAGAAGTGTGTTCATGCCAAAATGGATGCAGAGTTAGACAATAGCTGAGAATACCTCACTACCATCTCCTCTTCACAAAATGTACTGCATTCTGTGAGAAACAGTGTGTGTGTTTGTGAGAGAAAGAGTGAGTAAGAAACAGAGAGAGCGAGAGAAGGGGAGAGAGAGAGAGATAAAGAGAGAGAGGTATTTTATGACTCACCTCATTCATTCTAGAGACCTTGCGTTCATTCAAGTCCACTCGTCTCCAATGCGCAGACGCAAGTTCTAACGTGACACTTGTCACAAATGTCGGCTATATAAATCCAACCTAAACATTCAGTCTTTTGAAGACATCCTCTCAAATATATCCAGATAGACCGCAGGTAAAAGACATTCGTCATATCAGGTGTGCATTCTTCTGAGGAAGTGCAGACTGCGCGATACAGGTATGGCATATATTTTGTGGAGCACCTTATAAAACAAAAACAGATTATTTTGTACTTAAAAGTTTACTATTGTAGTATTTTTGTCAATTTCGCTTACGTTTGTCTCAGTCGGCAACAGCAAATTTATTAAGCAGTCATACTGGTTTGTTCAGGTTATTTTTGCAAATATTTAACTGTCGCAACTTTAGAAAATGTTGCATTTCATCGTACACTGAAGTAGATTTGGGGGAACAAAGTCTTTAGTTGAGATATCCGTAGTGTTTACTATTGAGTGGTTGATATTATGCTGTCATAGCACAACCCACTCGTGGTAATTCGTGCTGCGTAAAGTACACAGAGGTTTGGAGAGGGCAACATCAACATGATCGTCTTTCTTTTACATTCACAGATTTCCTTTGCTTCCTTGTCATGAAGCTCAATTTTCTTGCCACCTTCGTCCTCCTCGTTGCCTTTCCGCCCCGACATGAATGTAGAGCGATCGACAGCCCCAGTCAGCAGGCTCCTGGCACAGAGCACGACCCACAGCAGCAGTTCCTTCCCATTTTGGCACGCGTGGGAGAGGAATACTTCATACGACTGGGCAACGGAAATCAGAATTCACCTCTGTCCGCACCAAACATGTATTCCGAAAGCTCCCGGTCAGGCTTCAGAAGAGCTCTGCATCTCCAGCTAACACAACGTCTGTTACAAGGCAAAGTTGGTAACATGAAGCGGCTCATCGCCAATTACGCACAACAGCCTGACGACTCGATGGAGAGGGAGCGACGGTCGGAGGAGCCTCCTATCTCTCTGGATCTCACCTTCCACCTGCTCCGAGAAGTATTAGAGATGGCAAGAGCTGAACAGTTAGCCCAACAAGCGCACAGTAATAGGAAAATGATGGAACTCTTTGGGAAGTAAAATTGACATCTATTCATCCGCCAAAGAAATTTTTACATTTAGCACAAAACATAATATGTACTATAGTGCTGCCTTTCCATTCATTTATATCGTATTTATTTTAGTAGATTTATGCTCAAATCAAGAGCAAAAATGTGGAATTGTAGCCTACTACAGCCTGGTGATCAAATAGCTGCGTAAATGCGTGAGAAGTCATCACTTTCGATAATTGTTGTAAAAGTGCTTAACAAAATGTAGCCAATATACAATGAGTTTAATTTTCTAATAGTACACAATCATTTGGGACTTGAGAGCTAGAAAAAGACTGTATATTATTCAAAATTATATTTTATCTGATATTTTCTTTCATTGTACATTACATTCTGTACGTTTGTTAATAAACTGATGAGCAACCAGTATTTTTGTTGTGCAAGAGAATGTCTTATATTTATATTTTTCAATAAAAAATGAAAAGCCAATTTTACAGTCCTTTGTCGACCTTTTTCAGGGCCATATCACGGTGTTATTTGGACAAATGAAATTTGATCATCTGACCGCGCAGAGATCTGTAAACGTCATTAACTGAATCATCAGCCTAATCCGCAAACATTCAGCGTGAAGGACTTCAGGAAACAGTGATGAGTAGACTAATTTTGTATCTCCGAGTGAGCATCTATTGAGGGACATCCCGCCTCATCAATAGTCAACTTGATATAGTTGTATCAAACGTTAATAGCCACATAACCAGTCACAATTTAAATAACCTGCAACACTTCTTTTTTTCATTTATTTTTTTCTCAAATGTTATGCATGTTTATAAAATCAGGCTCGTCTCTAAATCCCTTTATATAATAATAGCCGCCCACAGATGGAGGTACATTGTGAAAACATTTAATAATTCTTGAAGGTAATCCACACTATAATAAATTAAGTGTACATGAAGAACATAGAACAGGGAACAGCCACAACCACTAAAACTCCCATGGAAGTGAAGCCTGGTTATCCCCATTAGGATATCCAGTTAAAAAAAATCTAAAACACAAAAATAACCCATGACTAAAGTGTTACCAAAATAGTGGCTTATATGGACTTAACAGGAAACCAGACTGCTACCTGGAGGTCACCATAAAGAAAACACATTCTGTTAATGTTCTGTTTAATGATGACAGGAAGCCGTGAAGTGTGCAGCAAAATTGTGAAGTTCCACTGAACCATGCGTCATGGTGATCAGAAGCACCACATCATGGATCTGCACCTAAACTTGACCTCATTGTGTCAGATAAACCACCAAGCCCGTTTCTGAGGCCAAGTCAGAGGGATCCATTGCCACACTACAGTCATATGACACTTAACATGATTATGGTACAGATCTGACTCTGATCTGGACCAAATACATTGAGCAAGAGAAGTCTCCAGAATGTGGAATGACGTCATACTGTGGTATCAAACCACCTCATGTACTGCACAGTAACTGGATTAGAACTCTATAAACCCCCTGTTAACCAAAAGACACTGTGATATGGAAGTTTTACTAATACTCATAATAATAAAATAAAATAAAATAATAATAAAAAAGAAGTGTTTCTGCATTGATAGATGCTCAGACATTGTGAGGTTCAGTGTGAGTCTGTGTGAAGGACAAATTCCATTACCAACTACCCTCCAGTGAGCCAGAAAGTATACGTTACACAACAGTCCCATTCCCCTTGTTATTTCAGCTTAACTACCCAAACGTGCAAAGAAACATTTGGTTAGATCAACTGGACACTTCTCAGAACCCATGGCTGAGTGCGGTCAGTCTCTATGCCAGTCTCTATGCTCATCCAGTTCAACAGCACAGGTCAGAACTTAAATCACAGGTATGTGTTAGTGAGCGAAGAGGAGGTTTGCCATGCGGTGCATCTATTTTAAAACAAGTGACAGTGATTTGCTGATGTCTTGATGTAAAGGAAGCAGCCAGTGTTCATATGTATAAGTGAAGTACAGCTACTAAGGTGGAGAGGTATAAAAAAAGCTCATGAAAGATCTATTTGAGGCGACAGTGCCCCAAAAATAGCTTTGTGACAGGCAAAAAGCCAACCTCATTAAAACATCATGCCAACACTACCTAAGAGCATGACGAGAGAAATCGACGACAACTTGCTAAAATTTCTGGTATGCGAGGTGAAACACTCTCTGACGCTGCGCGTGTGTGAGTGCTATCGGGTCAAATGAAAGACAGACGAGCATGCTGAGTAACACAGATAGCTTTAATCAGTCTATGAGCCAGAGCTGGACTCACTGCCTCCATCAGGCCAGCTCCTGTGTCCACGCCGCGGTGCAGACAGCATGATCACTGACAGACAGAAAATGGTATGGAAGACTTCTATTCCCGATGGTTTATTCTCTGAACTAGCTATCTAGGCATGTGTGTGTGTGTGTGTGTGTGTGTGTGTGTGTGTGTGTGTGTGTGTGTGTGTGTGTGCGTCTCTGTGTGTGTATTAAGGTGTACATGTCTGTATTATGGCCACAATGGTGGCTTTTTCCTTAACAAAAAAAGAGTAAAAAGTCTCACAAGAAATTACTAACATAAACAACCTCTTTAGATTTCATAACAACTTAAAAAAGAGGGTGCAACACACTGGAAGAAAGTTCAGAAGTATTGACCCACTTATTCCACTTTTGGGTAAATACTTTATATCTATACTACCCCATGTCATCTCTTGGTCTGAAAACTACACCTACAGCACTCAGTTTTTCTTCTTCTATTCATATGATGAATTGCTGCCTGTATGGCACATTTAAAAGTGTGTGTCTTAGTAAGAGTGTGTGTATGGTTGTGTGTGAATGTGTGTTATGTGTGTATGTCTGTTTCCTAACTTTAGCTAGGATGATGTGGCTTTCAGGCTGCTTTGGGCTGGTAGGGGCGGGGCTACCAAGTCTGAAGCCCCTCCCTCTGCTTGCTCCTCCTCTGTTCCAGCATCTTCTTCCTCCTCCTGCTCCTCATCCTCTTCGTCATCCTCTGAACAGGATCAGGTTAGAGATAACACAAATGATCTGATTTAATGGACAGTGTCAAAATAAGGATGTATAAAAGATAAGAGAGTTCAGTGAGAGAGTTATTAAGTTATTAAAGAGAGAGTTAATTGTTATTAAAAAGGACAATACACATAAAATCAAGATATGAAGTATGAAAAAGTAGTAAGTAAACACACACATTGGCAAAACATTTGAGTTTCTTGGTTTGTTTCGGTGCTGTGGCCCCTTCTCTCTGCTGTGTGCCCTAAATTGCTGGGGCAGATTAACCGCTCACATGGCTTCTCATATCACTGCTACCTGTCATTCCTGTCTGATGACTGCACGGTCTCGGCGCAGATCTTGGGATTGTCTCTTTGACATATCCAGCATGGATGAAAAAACTTCCACCTCCAACTAAACCTCTCTAAGACCAAACTGCTAATCCAAACAAGTTATACATCTCAACATCAAAACAGACTCCTCCCAAGGTTGCAAGAAACTTGCTGTCATAATTGATGAACAGCTGACCTTCTCTGTTCATGTCGCCCAATTGTGCTGCTTCGCAATATAAAAAAAGATCAGGCCACACCTCCCACATGCTACAGATGGTCCACAGTGGTGCTTCTGGTTTTCAATCAACCAAAAAGGGCTCACTATCCTGCTGGCCCTCAGCTAAGAGTAGCTGTTTCACATTCAAGTCACAAATGCTTGCCTACAGCGTGATCGCTGGGTCTGTTCCCACTCATAAAGACTTATATTACCCTTCAACCATTGTGTTCCTCCAAGGAACGTCGTCCCAGTTGAGAAACTCTCATTTGTAGTCCCCCGATGGTGGAACAAGCTACCAAGTGCTACTAGAGTAGGGAAGTCACTCTCTACCTTCAAGAAGCTCTTGAAGACCCAACTATATTCTGAGAGTACCTCTTCATCTAATACATCTGCAACACATCCAACAAGCCAACACACCGATCATGCACTTCCTTTGCTCTTCTTCCTTCCACTTCCTTCTCCTCTATAAACATAGCTTCTGTTTGTTGTATTGTTTTTGTTTGTTTGTTTGTTTGTTGTATTTTCCTATCCTATGTAAAGCGACCTTGGGTATAAAATAAAAATTATTATTATTATTACTCCTTCTATCACTATCTCCTTTGATTACACTTTGACAGGTACCTCAACTTCTGCACTCACATCCTCTGGTAGTCTCGTAGTGTTTCTAAAGTGGTATTTTCACCCACAAGGTTTACTTTGCAATGTAGCTTGAATGTTAATCCTCGATTTGTGTGTGTCGCTTTGGATAAAAGTGTCTGCTAAATGAATAACATTTAAATGTCCTTCCTTACCGACGATGAAGTCAATGCTACGCAGTGCTTTTCTCTGCTTCAGAAAGTTAGCTGTGTAGTGATCCATGTTCTCGTAGCCTCGCTCCACTTTCTCCAGATGGGACGTGTTGGAGGCTTCACCAATTCTGACAGAGAGCAAACACCAACAGTAACAGGTGCAATCACCAAGAAAACTGAACAGGAAAAGTGCTGTTACACAGATATCTACCTCAAGTAAGCACTTACTTTTTCAAAAGAGGTCTTGCTGTCTGCAAAAAAGCACAATAATGATTGCATTAGTTATTACTAATGGTTAGTATAACTATTACAATGTATTGTATATTAATGTGTATTATATGACAACTATATAATATTATATAATTTATTTTACTCATAAACATTGTGATAGATCAGGAATATCTTCTAATTTAATTTTTAAAACATAGAACTTGCAGGGACATCCCTCTCCATTTTCAAAAAACTCCTGAAGACCCAGCTCTTTAGAGAACATCTCCTCTCATAGCACTACTTACAACAAGTCTTGCTGATCCTAGCACTTACCAGCCGTCTTGATCTGACACGTAACTGTTAAAAACAGCACTCACTGATGCACTTATTCTTACTGTACTCTACCGTTTTTTATATTGTCCTAAAATTGTTGAGAATTGCTTTAAAACTTAAACTTTTTACCATGTTGTTAGTCGCTTTGGCTAAAAATGCGTCAGCCAAATGTAATGTAATGTAAATGTAATGTAATGACTCATAAAATTGTTTATGCACTTCTGTAATCTTCACAGTTTTAACACCCACTGATGGTATATGAAACTACCAGTAGAATAGCCTGGCGGGCCATCCTATATCATTGACATGTATAGTCTGGAATCGAATCATTCACCTGCTTAATCCAAGGTGCGGGCAGAGAATTGTCTTTCAAACTGCCTAGGCATGCAATAGGCCAGCACTACGACCACATCCGTATCCGGTCGGCAAAACGGCAAATACATCCTTCTTTGAAAGGAATGACTTAAGTGCATTGTGTTGCTCTACTTTCAAAGAAAAGCACAAGTCCAACTCCTCCAAAGTTGACGCCAACGCCGATTCAAACAACCGCTCTTCGTTCGCCATAGCCACCTTCCTTGTTGTTCACCGTCGCAGGACTGTCGTTATCCTGTTAAGCCTGCCTTAAGACTCTCTAACAAAATAGAGCGATGTGATTGGATGAGGTCCACAGCGTCAGCCAATCGAAATTCCTATGGTTCGATACTAGACGTACAGGCTGAGCAAATTAATTTGCTGCCGCTAGGGTGCGTCTAGATTTCTAGGCTACCAGTAGAAGGGTTCTATAAAACAGTATACATGAGGAACTTCTGAGTGTAACACGTTACTTTTCTAAATTCAGTAATCACATTACAGTTATTAACAGCGTGTGAGCAAAGATTACTTTATACTCCTATTTGACATTCTCCTATTAGGAAATAGGAATCCTCCTCAAGCCGTGGAGACGCATGTTGTGGTGGTGTGCTTTACCCTGTCATGAGCAGGGTGTGTGGAATCAGGCCACCTTCTACAGCACTGACTCTGATAGATAATACCGCTTTGCTTTCCTATTTAAAAAAAAAGCCAAAAATAAAACACTAAATAATATGCACCTGTATGAAAAAAAATCTGCCGTTCAAAATGTTGCGGTAGCGAGTGCATTCTTATTTAAGTTAAACTGCGTTGCCGGTCTTATTGTGTGTGTGTGTGTGTGTGTGTGTGCGTGCACGCGCGCACATGTGCATCTTCTGGGAGGGTGACAAGAACATTCACAAAAAATAAAACCCATCTGAGTATTTGTTAGCTGAATACTGAACGGGAAACAGTGCTATCTGTGGTAGGCCTACAGCGCGAGTAGTGTAATAGACTAGATTATGCTACCTAATGTTTCATACAACATAATTAATTAAATAATAAATAAAAGGGGTCGATATCAATAACAGCGTCCATAGAAACATTTAAACGCAGTAACGCAAAAGTAATGTAACACGTTACTTTCCATAGAGAATAAAGAAGTAATGTAAGGGATTAAACATTTTTACAGTAACGAGTAATGTGCAATACATTACCTTTTTTGAGTAACGACCCCAACACTGCTTCTGAGTATAAAATGTTTTTAAGGAGACACCCTAAAGGATAAAGCCTTGTTGAAAAAGTAAACTTGTTCTTCAAAGCATCACTCCTTAAGTGAGTTGTAAGTGATGATGAAACATGATGATGAAAAGCTCTTGGCTTTGACTGTAAGTCTTTTGGCGCTTCATAAAAAAAAAAAAAAAAAAACACGGCTAACTCACCTGCAAGAACACAGCCATTTCAGGCTCCTCCATGGTCTGAATGCCCGTCTCCACGATCTTGCTCATGGACTCCAGGTGTTCGTTGTACTTGCGCTTGAGGCCCTGGATGTAGTTGAGTTTCTCCTCCTGCTCTGCCGACACCTGCAGAGTCATCTCCCTCTTCCGGTCCTCCATGATGGCATACAGTTGGTCAAACTTCTCGCACACCTGTGACTTCTGCCTCCTGCTGTTCTCCTGTGGAACACAGGTAGTAAACACACCTTTGAGAAAGCAAGTCATGAGTGAGAGAAAGTGAGTGGGTTGTCACTCTAACACTGGTTCTTCTACTTTGCCGTTTTTCTAATTCAGTTCAATTTCATTTACTGAGTATAACGGCAAATCTATTTCATTTATATTCAGGTACTTTACCGACAGGGGCAAGGGAAATTTCACTTTTATCAGGAAACCTTGAGCCAAAGCTCTCCTCCTATTCTAATTCCCATTTACCTAATAATTACCTAATTACTAGGCTTGTGAAAGATTTTCCCACACGGCCCTCTAAAGGAACTTCAGGCAATGCTCACTATTAAACGAGCTATGATTAAACGAGCTATGTCTCTCGGCTTCGAGTTGTCTTGAACAGTCTCCAATCGACTTGTATTGTATTTAATACAGTGGCCAGACGAGCCACAGTGTGGTGTTGCAAGAGAGGCGGCCCAGCACTAACCGGTTTGCATGCTAACTTCAATGGATATCTGGACAAAACGGAGCATAGGCATTTTTGACATCAAAATGGCTGTTTCTTCACACTCTGTTGCTATTAAGGTCATTCTTAGATGTTTCAAACTTAAACAAAACGTCACATAGCGCCTTTAATGATGGTTCATGAAAATATAAAAAAGTGAATACAATAAAAAAAAAAAATGAAAAGCCACTCAATGACTGAGGATGATCTACTTGAAGAACTGAACTGAAGCAATAGTGTCTGGACTGAAACTCCAAAAATAGTCTAAAAACAGGTTATACTGTATGCACTTATGCTGGCGAGTTTCTTCCTGGACTCTCTGTCTCTCCTCGTTCTCTCTCCCTTACAATCAACCTTGCCAGAAGTTCCTCTTTGTCATCTGCAGTGGCCATACGCGCACTCAAGTCTCAGAAACACGACGCGCATGTCAGTCACCGGCTCTCGCCGGACGGCGGCCATGGGGCTTGGAGACGCTCCAGCGTCCTGTGGTACCCACACACATCACCTCCAGCTGAAGAGCTGTCGGCTCACCCTGTCCATCAATACTCCTGATTGTTCCCCTTTTGTTTATGAAGAAGAGTAGATTGACTAAAGGAGGGGGGGGGGAGAGGAGAGAAGAGTGGGAAGGAGAGAGAGACAGAGAGAGGAGAGAAAGAGATAGGGGGGGCAGAGGGAAGGAGAGAGGACCAAAGAGAAGGAAGTAGAGAGAGAGAGAAGCGAGGAAAGGGGGAGGGAAGGAAGAGAGAGAAAAGAGGAGAGTGAAAGAGGGAGGGAGGGTGAGAGAGAGAGAGAGGTGGAGAAAGAAGGAGAGAGGGAAAGAGAAAAAGAGAGAGAGAGGATGGATGAGAGGGAGGAAGAGAGTGACGGAGGGTGAGAGGTAGTGCTTCCTGTGGGAACAACTCACCTCGATGATCCTGCAGGTCTCCTCCAGCTGACTAATGACACCCTGGATCCTCTCGTTGTTGCTCACCATCATTGCTATCCTGTCTGTCAGCTC
The DNA here is from genome assembly GCF_046254945.1 of Alosa pseudoharengus. Taxonomy (NCBI): domain Eukaryota; kingdom Metazoa; phylum Chordata; class Actinopteri; order Clupeiformes; family Clupeidae; genus Alosa; species Alosa pseudoharengus. The sequence continues at coordinate 30,663,354 of NW_027468650.1, read as the reverse complement.
CGTCTGGGGGAGTGTGTGTGTGTGTGTGTGTGTGTGTGTGTGAGCATGTGTGAGCACACACACACACACACACACACAAACACACACAAACATATACACACACACACAAACATACACAGACACACGCACAGAGACACACATTAAAATGAAAGCGTACGTTAACAAATCCATTAGACAGACAATTATCCTCAGACACAGCTTGAAAAACAACTCTAATGACGGCTAATGAAACATCGGTGGGCTTATTGCGCTGCTATTTGTCTAATTTATCTGAGTGGCATAAAGACTCCAAAACAGGAACCCCATCACATCTCAATGACGAGACGCACGTGCAGGCTGGCATACCTTCTGATTTTGGTAGACGTTGGTGAGAGGGGCCACCTCGCAGTCTTTATGCGCCCCGAACACTTTGCACATGGAACAGGTCGGGGTGCTACACGTCACACAGTAGATGTTGATCTTCTCGTCCTCGTGGACCTCGCACATGGGCTGGTCTGGTTTCGTCTCTGGGGCAGGTTGGCTGCTGCTGCTGCTGGGCATTAAGATGGTGAAAAAGAAGAAATAAAAAGCCTGGTGTTATATACCTCTGTGCCCCCTCTGTTCATTTACTTTAATATGCCTGTAGCTGTGTTTATGGTGTAGCCTATTGGCTGTGTGACCTACATCTCAATAGAGATACCCAGTAGGCATCTGTGGCTTTTCTCTTATTTAGTTTTTTCCTAGACCATCTACTTGTGTTGTTCTTCACTAGTAAATCCTGCAGCTAAGTGTTTGGATATGTTTTACTCTTATATACATGGCAGGGTTTCATTAACTGTTTAGAATGGATTTGTTTTTTTATGTAACCAAATATACTACAGTTATCAGTTATTCGCCAATAATAGTCTTATGAAGAACACTGAGTTTCAAATACATTATAGGACACTGTGCGAATGTCAGTGAGTGTCATGAGCAACCATACAGCATCAGGTCATCGTGAGTTGTCACGATGACCTGAGGGCAAAGGGGGTGGCAGGTCAACAAAGAGCAACTATGCCGCAACTCCAACCGGAACCCTGCCGCGGTCCAGGCCACCACTGCTCTGACTCACAAAGCCCTTAGGGGTCATGTGGTCACGGTCGCAACAGAAACTCCTGTCGTGTCAACTCAAATGATGGAAAAGAAATTGAGTGCTGTAAAAAAAAGAGACAAGAATGCAATTCCATCTGCAGTTGCAAGGGAAGATCAACTCATAAACAAGCTGAAATGACTTGAGTGCGATGTTTCGTGACAGCAGAGCAGACAGCGGAGGAACTGTGTGGCCTGTTGGGATTTGTACCGTTTACATCTAATATTATTTCCAACCAAGAGAAAAAAATGTGCTCCACTAAAAAACAGTTATGCTCATTACTTTCATTTAACTTCACTTCACCATTTGTGGTCAGAAATATCAGGAGTGTGTCAAACCTCCATAGGCCAAACACCATGCACTTACCCTAAATGTATCATGTTATGTATGTAGTCTTCGTTATGTTGGTGACTTTCGCAAGACCCAAGGTGTAGGCCTACCATTGGTCAAGTGGGACCATTTAATAATGTATTTAAATATTGTGTAAATATATACTTCTCTGAAAATATAGGGCATTGAGGGATTGATTGCTGAGTGTATATGGTGTATGTTTGGTTCACGTTCTTATTTGTCATATAGGGCCCACCATGTAGACTACTTGATTGTTCATTTTGTCATCTTAGCCCACAAATCTCAACTCAAAAGTCCATATCCTCCAAGCTATAGCCATATAGGCTACCTATATAGCTATAGCTACCATATGGTGGAAGGTGCTATCCTTACAGGTGGATGGATGCGTGACCTAGTAACCTATTTAGGTAGGAAGACTTGTTGTTAACGGAGCACCCCGATGTAATGATAGCATTTTCATAATGTAACTTAATGTAAACTCAACTTTTAAGTGCCAACACATAGCTTATATATCTATGTTGAAGAAATGTAAGTTACTACGAATTGCTTTGATACAGGTTATAGGCCTACCTTTTTATAACGACCTAGTTAACATTATACCGCAACATTAGCCAGAAGAATCTGTGTAACTGCTTTACCTGGTCGACTGCTGTTTGTACATGTCAATGATGTTTTCCACCAGGAGGTTTCTCTGCAATCCATAGACTCCATGTCGGTCCAACACAACCTCATGTCTGCAGGATGGGCAACGGAAACGGCCTCCAGACGTAAGCGAGCCGCCTCTTGTGGGTAGGTAAGGGTTGGATGCCTTGTCACACGGATGCATTAAAAGGTTAATACGGTAATTGTCGAAGAATGTTTGTAATAATGTATGACTTATTATTGCAACACGACCATCATATGCGCCTGCCTAGCCCATTACGTTTTCAATGGAAAATAACTGGTTAAAGTATTCACCTGTAAAATTAAGTTACAGTATTGCGTAATTTGACGCAAACGTACAGATAAGTCGATTTTTACTATACCTGAAAGACATCGTTAGCACATTTGCGGCAAAGGTTGTGTTGACATGGAAGAATCACCACTGGTTTTGAAAATATCTCCAAACAAATGGGACAAATAAGCTGCTTCTCCAGGTCGTCCATTTTCCTCACTGTCTAGAACTATCAAACTACCAGTATTGGTCGTCTTTTTTAACATGTACATATAACATAAGTTTGTTTAAGAGACAAAAACCATGGCCCATACGAGTAGGCTACACTCGTTTCAAGTTGTTACCCGGCTGTGAGGCTGTTTTTAGAAACCTCACGTCAAAGGTTGCCATGTTTACGTGCCCATATATGAAAATGATTGAAGATACGCAAACAGCTGACGACTCGCTGGACACATGAACACACGGTCTACTTTTAATGTCGTAAAACTCATCCCCACACAAACGTAACCCCTCTAGAAAAACAAAGTTAATTTCGCAATCCACAAAGGCAACAAATCAGACAGACCAAAATTGTTGCCTACTGATATAATTTGGATTATTGTGGGCAGCTGGTTAGTTTATTTTTTGCAATTTAATTAATATACAAAATGTAGGCTAATGAATTCAAGTTAAAATTCAAAGTTGCCTAATTAACAGTCATTTACAATGAGAATATTTAGAACAGAGTATAACACAAGACTATTAAAGATATAAAAAAAGAAGACAGCAACATGTAGGCATAGGCTACACAGTAATAATGAGAGATGTGTGATGTCTGTGTGAGTGTCTGCACGCAGATGCGTGTGTGTCTTAAACACAAACACAGGTGTAGGCTACTTTCGACTAGTTTAGTTATCCACAGATGTGTTACATTTAGGGTTGACAAGGATGCTAAAGGCCCTCCACCAACTACTATGCCATTTTTTCAATGTCGTCAATGTATTAAACATTTGAGATAGGCTGCCTTTTTTGGAATTTAGTCTTGATTTCTCTTATTTTGCACAGTGTAGAAGAAATTACTTCTCTGCCTCAACCCTCTCTGTCTTGAACATGTATTTGTTGTTCACAATTGCAGCCAGTCTTTGCCTGTTTGCCTGAGCCTACTGGTTAGAATTGGCCTCTGCTTTGTATCTCTTAAGAGAGAAGATTACTTTTTTCGTTTTAGGGTCAGATAGCCTTTGATTCAGGGTTCAGCTCCTGTGTTTTCAGTGCTTCAGACTTGAATGTGTTTTTCAGAAGCATCCAGGCTAGCTAAAGCCATGCCAGGGCGTACATCGGCCCACAAGCATCCAACTGAACATACACTGAACTCTACATACAGAACAACATACACTCACTGGGCACTTTATTAGGTACACCTTGCTAGTATCGGGTTGGACTCCATTTGTCAGCTGCACATCTATCATGCAAATCTCATGCACATCCCAGGTGCCCTATTGGATTGAGGTCTAGTGACTGTGGAGACCATTTGAGTACAGTGAACTGTCATGTTCAAGAAACTGTCAGTTTGAGATCATTTGAGACATGGTGTGTTATCCTGCTGGAAGTAGCCGTCAAAGGTAAAGGGATGGGCATGGTCAGCAACAATACTCAGGTAGGCTGTGGTATTTAAACAATGCCATTGTTTGGTACTAACAGTGTCCAAAGTGTGCCAAAAAAACATCCCCCACACTATTACTTTTCCACCAGCAGTCTGAATCTGTGATACAAGGCAGGACAGGACTATATGCACTCATGTTCTAACCCTACCATTCGAATATCGCAGCAGAAACACATCAGACCAGGCAACATTTTCCCAGTCTTATATTGTCCAATTTTGGTCAGCCAATGCAAATTGTAGCGGCATGGTCTTCGGCTGCTGTAGCCCATATGCTTCAAGGTTCTTTGTGCTATGTGTTCAGAGATACTCTTCTGCATACCTGGGTTGTAATGGTTATTTGAGTTACTGTTGCCCTTCTATCAGCTCGAACTTGGCCATTCTCCTCTAACCACTGGCATCAACAAGGCATTTTCGCCCACAGAACTGCCACTAGATATTTTTGTTTTCTGGACCATTCTCTGTAAACCCTTGAGTCCCTGTAGATCAGCAATTTCTGAAATACTCAGACCAGCCCAACAACAATGCCATGTTTAAAGGGATTTAAACCTTTATACCCCATTCTGATGCTCATTTTCATCAGATAATTTTGACCTACATGCCTAAATGCATTCTGTTGCTGCCATGTGATTAGCTAATTTGATATTTGTGTTAATGAGCAGTTGAACAGGTGTAGGCTACCTAATAAAGTGTCCCAGTGAGTGTATGTAGTCTGATCTGTTTAACCTATTCTGATCTAATCTGATTATCTTTTCTGCCCATAAGGTCTCTGTTCGGTTCCATTGCAGTTGGAGCAAGAACTGTAGCCTAATGTTTGCTGTTGTTGGTGGCGGGCATCACTCACCTACTGTGTGCCACTTGCCCACTCTCCCATGCCACTCGCCTACTGTCCCTCACCACTGTTCCGTGCGACTTGCTGCGTTCCATGGGTTAGGGTTAGAGTTAGGGTTGGAATTGGTGACATGGGACAGTGTTGGCAAGTGTCACAGGACAGTCTCACAGGAGAGTAGGCAAAAACAGAGCAAGCAGTGCTTCACATGAGCTTCTGTGTAGCTCATGTGATATAGGCCTAGATTACCTACCTGCTATTACTTCACTGCTTGACATTACCCTAAATTGAGACATAGCCAATCTCACTTTATCAATGAAGAACATTTCAGAAATTAAAGCTGCAGTTGGCAAGAATTTTTTGATCATATTCACTGAAACTGACACTATGCTCCGACAGAACAACATAAATCAGCCAGTTTTAGAAAAAAACCTGCACTTCTACCTCCACCTAGAGCAGTGGTTCTCAACCTTTTTTGAGCAAACGGCCCCCCTGACCTTACTTTGATCCTCTGTCACCCCCCCCCCCCACACACACAATTAAAAAAAAGCCCTGTGTAGGCTATAGGCCACTCACACCCATTTCTGTGCTGTTTTGGTTTCTTCTGGAATTATAAGAAAATGTCCCTATGAGCCTATTTTATTATTAAGCAGATTTAGCCCACTGTTAGAAGCAATAGGAGACTGGTTGGGTAAAAAAAAAAAACATGTAAAAATGGATGTCATTTGCATTGTACTGTCAGCACTTTTTCTTGCTATCCGCCATGTTCGTTTGTGTTGTTTTATTAAAGATGAAGACGTCACAGTGAATTGTTTATGTTTATCGGCGTTACTATAGAGATGACGATAGCTGGGGCTGGGGGACATGAGTCCGGGCGTGTGCAGGCCCGAACTGCACTGTATGACCACTGAGCATAGATAAACAGTAAAATGTAGCTGGGACGGTATGGGGTTAAAAACCCATGAATGAAAATAGCCTATTTATTTCAGGTAGCCTATTTTTGCACCAAAAATATGTGAAAACCATGAAAGTTTAAAATTAAAAAAAAAACTCTCACGTTCCCAGCGCCCCCCTAGGTTGTACGAACGCCCCCCGTTGAGAAACCCTAACCTAGAGCTTGTTATTTGTTTTGCAAAAATCCACAACTCCCGGTTCTTCTGGTCCAATCAGAGCAGGGCTGTGTGAGACCTGACTGTCAATCACAGTCTGGTGCGCACTGAGGTGCACAAATAGGGCCTTCACCCACCTAATTTTTTGGGCTCCTTGCATTTTTTTCTTTATTGGCCCTAAATGAACAGAAACACATTGGCTCAAATGTTAATCATGATTTGCAGCCTTGACACCATTTTTGTCCCAAACGGAGACGCTTTTTGGGTTAAACGCACCGGTTTTGCTTCGTCTTGGCCGATCGTCCAAACGAATCCTGTAAAGGCACTGCCCGAAACCGCACTTTTTTGAAACCTGGTCCCAGGGTGGAAAAATCTGAAACCGTAGCCCTTGTGGGTTCGTTTGGATGGCGAAACCGCATACTTGCGTATTGATGATGTCATCGCCACACCTCAGCTGCCCTGGACTTGACATTTATCGTATTGCCTAACAATACTAGTTTTCATACATGACATTACCTACGATTACACTCAGTAGGATAAATATCACAACTGGTGCTGCGCAGCGCCAATAGCTTATGACTTGGTGGACTGAACAGTGTTTTTCCCAGTGTTTTTTTGATGCATTCTAGCTACTGTCAGTGACGCGAGAGAACTACTCAGAAGTTATTAGGGAAGTGCGGTGTAAGTTTAAATTAATTTGTGCGTAGTGCCGGTGTCATTCATTTATTTTACATGTCTTACAACATAAATACATGCATTCACAGTGAAGTCAGATATGAGCATACAAAGACGCTTAGAACTCATGTTAAGCCGATGGTAGCGCACTAAATGTGAATGCACGATTTGGTATTATATTATTATAGCAATATTATAAATGTGGCGACGGAATAGCCTAGAACTTGGTAGGCCTAGCGTTTAGTAGCCTATGCAATTGTGATGATAGCCAAAACTAATGTGAATCGCGGACTATCCTACAATCAGAGAAAGTAAAGGAGATCATTTGTACCTGCGTTAGCCAAATAAAGGACGGGACTGCACCCTTCACAAACCGTAAAAATTAAGTTTATTAGTTTTACAGTTGACTACGGTTCACAGTTCACCATCAGTCCACACAAACAATTCTGGTTTCCTTGCACTAACCATTTTCGTCTGTAGCCTATTCTGTCTGTTTGTATAGCCTACAGCGCGCAAACTTTGGTCAATTTCTGTAAAGAAACAGTGCCACCTATAGGCCTGGGATATGAAGTAACGTGTTGAGTCGTGTTGAGATCGTTTTGCGTCATCTAAATAAACTATTTGCTACGATATAGGCTACCTCTGTTACAATAAGTCGTGACATTAGCCTAACAGACAACAGCCTATTTCGAGGTGAGGCTTTAGGCTCATGTCTGTATCACTGGGCTATGCATATTAATGGTGGTCTAAGCGATGCTGGGTCACTTCACTTCTGTTGACTCTTAAACAAAACAGACAGCCAGCTCGCTACTTCCTCCCCCACCCTCCCGTGCAATTGAAACTCTCCTAAACGCGCATCTCGTCTGTGATTTGCTGGAACAGTTTGTTATGTTTTTATGGGCTAGGTTTGCAGGTTGTTTTTGTTGCCATTTTTGGAGCCTGGGCTGTCCACAGAGATCGCGTTTTTTTAAAGTGTATTCAGGACACAGACAGCTAGTGGTTGGTTAGGTGATGTGTGCAGTAAGTGACATAAAATGTTTTAGCCTAAAAAAAAACGTGTGGCATCGCTTAGAGCACCTTTAATTAAATGTAAAAGACACAGAATAATAAAGCAAAGATAATTAATGCGTAGCAAGATGGGTTGTCCTAGTTAATGTCTATAAGGGCAAAGTGGAGTTCAGTCAGAGACGGGTTCTGGTTCAGTCCCCGCCTGCACAGGGGCGTGTCACTGACGTATGACTGACGTTTGAATGCCTCGGTTCCACGTGGTTGATGCATGGGGAGGGTTGCCGGAGTACAAAAGAAACTTGGTGTACACCTTCATTAATGTTTTCTCCCGACTGGAGGGTCATACTGTCACGACATTCTCCTGAAATGGGGAGGAGGGTTTGGAGTTCATGATACCGTGTCCGAAATGTGCATCCATTGCTCAGAAAAATAAGGCTTTGACAAATTCTGGGAAATTCTTGGATTCTGCCATAGACCTCAATGTTAAAAAGGGAGCCGATCACTGCATAAATGGTGGATAGTGGCCCCTCCTCTTGCGGGGCGTGTATTACTCCTACCCTCATTGCATACATTTCCGAGGACAGGAAATGTCCTCTCAGGAAGTATCTTCGTAATCAACCATCTTTGAATGAAGTCTACCCAAAGCATGTTTGCAAACATATGCAAAGGGAATATAAATAAATTGTGTTGCATATACCATCTTAATTAAAGGATAATTCCGGTGTGATTTTGACCTAAAGTGTCTTGAAACATGATACCGAGTGTGAACGTATGTCTCATAGCTCACCTCAGCTTGTCCCCTGCACTCAGAAATCTGGCGATAGTTAGCCAATGCTACCAACAGCGTTTCGTTGTGGTAGAACGAACAAAGCATTCATTCTTGAGTAAAAGGAACAAACAAAGCATCATCAGGTCCCTTTCAACAGGTGTACAATCAAGCACGTTAACGTTAACTTTAGTGTTGCCGCCATTAATAGATAGATATACTTTATTCTTCCCCAAAGGGAAATTACAGTTTTCCAGCAGCGCAGACCAACACAGCATTCACAGATAGATAGATAAATTACTTCAAAATATTATTTTTCTGCTCAGGGACGAGTCGTTATAAAGTGTTATTGCAGTGGGTAAAAAAGTCTTTCCTGTAACTTTATCTTTCCTTCGTACAACGTAATTGGCGTAGCCTCCAACTGAAAACAGTTTTTTTGTTTGACTAAGACTTTCAGGGAAGATACACCAGGCGCGTAACTGAAGCCTTCCGTTCGCGATGCGTAAAATCCATTTAGACGAATGGTCTATTTTTTTTTTCTCTCGGCTCACTTTTTCTCTTTTTATCACGGCTGGTGTAGCTTCAAAGTCAAAGTCAAAGTCAAAGTCAAAGTCAAAGTCAAAGTCAAAGTCGTGCCTGGTGTAGGTTAGCCCTTAGTAGACATAATCGACCATGAACATTTTTTTTCCAGTCTCTTAACGGCTCACTGTGATGTTATCAACTCTTGAGAATTTTCAATGACTGTCTAGTCAATTAGCCTAAAGATAAGTCGTTAGTGGCAGCACTACACGTGGTGCTTGATTAATGCACCTGTGCAAAGGGAACTGATGAAACCCATGAATTGAAATTCCTTCACATTATTGAGACCAGTGTTAGCTAGCTGTGTAGTCCTGCAAAATAGGTATGAGGGCAGCATAATTACAATAAATAATATAATTTGTTTTAGTTATATGAATGGTACCCATGTTGTGAAATTAGATAATCACTGTAACAGAGGTTGCCTCCCCTCATTTAAAAAAAAAAAAAAAAAAAAAATTGCCCACAGACGAATACTGATTTAGCCCTGGGGGGCAGGCAACCTTTGGTGCAGTTAAATCGCACTAGTTACACTGCATTACAGTGGAATCTACACACTTGAATAACAGTCTTTTTGTTCTTATTTTTTTCATTCAGAACATGTATGCCTATCCAGTGTTTCGCCGCCAGTCAGCCAAGTCGACTAGAATTCTCATGGCGCCATCGGGGGAGGCAAATTTGGTTAAAAGTTCTGGAAGGGCTGAAAGGGCTAAGCCAAAAGAGGAGGTGTTGGCAGAGGCCAGTACTTATGTCACCGACCATGGTGGAGACCCCACTGACCGAATTCTAGTACTGGCTCACTGCCAGTTTCAGTTTGGCATGTACCAGGGCCAGAGATTTAGATGGCTCCTGGAGAACAGTCTTGGCTATGCACTGTATTTGGTGCATAGTATTTCAAAGGAGAGGGCGCAGGCAACCCCTCTTTCAGAAAACAAACAGCTGTTCCAGCAGTACACTTCTCACATCAGAGAATTCACAGAGGAACTGGAGAAGTATAGTAAGAAGCAGGAAACTCAGGCTAAAGCGCGGGAAACTGGAGACCAGGGCTGTTTAATGGTGGAGTTTGGAGATTTCCAAGGCCGCTCCATGAAGTAGGTTTATGAGGACCAGAGCAAGGAGGCCCAGGCCCTCATCAAGTACCTGGTTACAGCAGCTGCCCGGCCCAACACCAACATGGCAGTTTTCAAGGCATACGTCTTGAAGAGACGCACCTTGAAGAGATCTATAGCCTCCGGCTCCTCTGCACCTCCATCTCCTCTGCAGCCTCCGGCTCCTCTGCACCTCCATCTGCAGCCTCCGGCTCCTCTGCACCTCCATCTGCAGCCTCCAGCTCCTCTGCACCTCCATCTGCAGGAATCCAAACTGGTGCATGGAAACCTGTCACTGTGAAAGCGCTGCTGGCGCGTAGCAAAAACTTGTCTCCCTCACAGCTGGCAAGGAAGCTGATGTCACCAGTGTTACGACCCCCTGTGCCCCTTCAGGCCTGACATGGCCATTGCATGGGCAATGCAGCCCTAGCTTGCCCAAATTAGCTAATCATACACACCTGGTGAAGTTTTGGTCTATGCATTGAACACATTTGTATGTAAGCATATAGCCTTGTACATTTGTTTTTGCAATTTGTGAAGTTCCTAGGTGGGACTAATGTATGTTTGTCTGTGTCTTTCATACTGGTTGTGGTTACATGTGCACTTTTTGTAGCTCAGGCTTAGTTAGTGCAGGTTTAAGAAGTGGTCCGGAAGACTCACTACTTTTTCTTTACTCGGGAGTCAGGGAAGCTGTGCTAAACCTGAGTAAGGAAGCGTGAGTTCTTTGTTTTTGTTTTCCTGTCCTTTTATTGTAACCACTATGCTGTATTACTAGTGATAATTTCTGTGTCATTTTAACCATACAGCCTTGTGGAGAGCACCGATTATGAGTGGTGTCATGCAAGTTGTAAAGCCTTACAATGAATAAATAGATAGGTGGTACTATGTAATAGTTAGTTTTGATGTATGTGCTACCATATTTGTATGTGCTACTATATTTGATGTATGTGCTACCATGAATTTGACTGTCATTGTGAATTCTGTATGTAAAACTATTTATTCATTGTTTTAAGGGTGGGGGTGTTACGGCTGCATGTGTTCCCAGTGCTGTTTGTCCCTGTTCTCTCCCCTCTCTACCTCTGCTCAGGTGTGCTGCAGATAATTGCCCTGATTGGGAGCACCTGGCCCTGATTGATAAGGAGTTAAAGGCTCCAGGATCCAGTTCCTGAGGAGAGGCTTTTGGTGTGGGGACTACTGGCTGTCTTGCTGCCTCTCAGCCTGGGATTGTGTCTTGTCTTTTGATTTGGACTTTGTGTCATGTCTATGTAGTGTTCTGTTATGGTTTATCTTCCATGTAATAAATCCCACTGGTTGGGTACATTTTAAAAGGTGTTCCTGTTATTTAGTAGGATTTGGGGTCAGTGGTGGGTTTTTGTTCACCCCTAAAGGGCCACGTAAGGGTGGGGGTGTAACAAAGGGGTTGTTCTCTCTCTTGATTTGGGGGGTACTTTTCTGTTAGGCACATTCTGTTGCAGGCACCTCTGGGTTATCGCTCTCCCACTAGCACTTTCTTTGTATCTTGGAACATCATACTGACTTTGGCATACACGCACCCACATGAACACACTTGCATACATGCTCTTACTTTCCCCTAGACATCTTTTGGTAATGCTTATTTATTGCTTTTGGTTACTTTTGAATAAATACTTTATTGATTAAAGTTATCTCTGTTGTCCCAACTCCCTCTTTATGTTGCGGCTTAGAGCCGGGTCGTAACATAAATTGGGGGCTTGTCCGGGAGATAGTGAACACTTTGGGAGTCTGGACTGTGGAGATTTTGGGTGAGAAATGTGCTGGTTGTTGAAATTCCCTAGTGGTGTAGCCTAGCTACTTAATATTGATATTGGTCAGAATCCGGTTAGTAAGAGTGCTCCAGCTAGGTTGCTAGCAGCCTCTCCTTCGGAGTACTATTTGTTATTTTGATTTGTTAATGTTAATTGTTTTGAGGGGTAATCCTGGTCGGGAATCTCGAATTCCTGTCGGGGGCACGCTATTCGCGCAGTCTCACTGTGACGAAGTTCATGCGTTAACCAGTCGCCCCGAGGCCGGCAGGCCCTGGAAGACTAGCCAGGTGAAGTTAGTTTCTTTGGTGGTAAGTAGGTACCGGAATTCTATTGAATGACTAAGTGGATCACGTTGATTAACACCAGCAGATTTCTCACTAGAAGTTTGGAGCTTAATTTGGGGTGTGTATGTGTTAATGGTAAGCATAGCCTATGTCAGTTTTAAGTATAGTTTACTGATTGTTTGTTGTGTGTTAGAGTTTGCTCTTCCAGTAGAAATCCTTATATTAAACATCACTGTAAATCAGCTCAGGTAGCTATTGCAGAGATGGTTTAATGATTTTCACACTGGAGGGTAGCGAGCACTCGTCTATTTCTGTGTTTGAGAGTGAGGGCCTTTGGTTTAGTTACTTGTTTGGAGGTTTGGTGAAACCTCATGTAGCCTAAGCCAGGGTTGGCTAGGATTTGAGGAATGACTTTGGTAAACTTGCTTGGTGCAAGTAGTCATTCGTGTGTGTGTGTAAGTAACTTGGCCCGTAGTTGTGTAGAACAGTAGAGAAGCTGCATGCCTGTTAAGTGACCTTTGAATAGTGTTTGTGTGGCTTGGTCAAAGCACTTTATGAGGGAATGTGGTATTCTGCTCATGTTTTGCTATTATTGGTTTGCTTGTATGTAGTCTCTTACTGTTTATTGTTTACTGTCTGTGTCATGTGTTTTGATATGCTTATATTTGGTCTTGTCAGTAAACTTGCTTTAGTTAATCTCACCCACAGTGAATGTTTTATTAAGGTTGTTGCTGTGAAGATTTGAGTGCCTGTAACGAGGTGTTAATGATGCACCTGCTCAACGAGAGCATTGGATCCTGATGGGGTTAACGTGGCCCTGATCATGTGCTCAGAAGAGTTGCTTGTGCTACTGAGACTTTTAAGGGTAGAGACCAAGGCTCAGGTTGATACAGTGTTGTTCAGAGAATTCACATTTGTGCAGATTTTATGGGAATTCTAAAATGCCTTTGTTTTTCAGCTGCCGAGGGGTGCTTCAGGAGGTTAAAGCTCCATGCAGTTATTGATGCAGGTTTGCCTGCATTTTGCCTCACAGTCCCCTTGCAGCATCTAATTGGCAATTGGGTTGGTGCTGCCCACTTGTCAGGTTGCTAGTCTTTCAAGTTACTGTAGTGTAGTCTGGTGGCCCACGGGTTGCTGCGTTTGACGCAGGTCAGGTATAGACTACTTTTCACAATGATGTCAGTTATCCCTTGTGGGATTGTATTTTAAAGGAGAATTCCGGTGTGATATTGACCTAAAGTGTGTTGAAACATGATACCGAGTGTGAACGTATGTCTCATAGCCCATCTCGGCTTGTCCCCTGCACTCCAAAATCTGGTGCTAGTTAGCCGATGCTACCAACAGCTTGTTCAATGGTGGTGCTTCGGCATCGGGCTAGCCATGCAAATAAATCACTGTTTTACACCATTTACGAGGCTCAATGTATCTCCACACTTCATTGGTATACTACCGAAGGCCCTGACATTTAAAACGAGACATTGAGAACTTTGAAAAAGCACTGGTAGTTTACTTACAAGACGATTTATACAGACAGTATCTTCATGAAGTTTAGCGTTTGCAGCCATCTTGAATTTAGTCACGATAAGTCGAGCAACGAGTAAGAATGAACAGGTATGATAAGGGATCAGATTCCAAAAATAATTTAGTGGAAATGCATGGATTCCAGTTTCTTCTAGTAGCAGCAACTGGAATCCATGCATTTCCACTGAATTCTTTTTGGAATCTTCGTGAAGATACTGTCTGTATAAATCGTCTTGTAAGTAAACTACCAGTGCTTTTTCAAAGTTCTCATTGTCTCGTTTTAAATGTCAGGGCCTTCGGTAGTATACCAATGAAGTGTGGAGATACATTGAGCCTCGTAAATGGTGTAAAACAGTGATTTATTTGCACGGCTAGCCCGATGCCGAAGCACCACCATTGAACAAGCTGTTGGTAGCATCGGCTAACTAGCACCAGATTTTGGAGTGCAGGGGACAAGCCGAGATGGGCTATGAGACATACGTTCACACTCGGTATCATGTTTCAACACACTTTAGGTCAATATCACACCGGAATTCTCCTTTAAGTCATGTGAGATGTGTTTGGTTTTATTCATATTATATGTAATTGAATGGTTTTGTAAATCTGTAAATCTGATCTCCTAGTGATGTGGGTGATTTTGCCTATGTGTGTTCTACTTGATCTTTTCTGTCTCATGTCCTAGGGCCCAGGATATGGAGATGTTGATATTGGGATCACACGAGGTCTTAGGATTTGTTTTTGTTTTCAGATTTCCTGGAAGAAATCTTCTTTAGGGAGGGAGGTGTTACGACCCCCTGTGCCCCTTCAGGCCTGACATGGCCATTGCATGGGCAATGCAGCCCTAGCTTGTCCAAATTAGCTAATCATACACACCTGGTGAAGGTGTGTGGGTATTTAAGGGGTTGTTCTCTCTCTTGATTTGGGGGGCACTTTTCTGTTAGGCACATTCTGTTGCAGGCACCTCTGGGTTATCTCTCTCCCACTAGCACTTTCTTTCTATCTTGGAACATCATACTGACTTTGGCATACACGCACCCACATGAACACACTTGCATACATGCTCTTACTTTCCCCTAGACATCTTTTGGTAATGCTTATTTATTGCTTTTGGTTACTTTTAAATAAATACTTTATTGATTAAAGTTATCTCTGTTGTCCCGACTCCCTCTTTATGTTGCGGCTTAGAGCCGGGTCGTAACACCAGTTAAACCTTGTGAGTAGGAGTGAACTTTGAATTTCTCCTACAGCAGTTCTACATGTATAGCTTTACCATTTTACCTGACTATACAGACTTGTCCACTTTTCTCCAGCTCCAGTACCGCGGTGCATCTTAACTCCGGCTGCAAAACCCCCGACCGAACACTTGGCCCACCAGGAGATTTTCCCTACTGGTAAGTATGCACCATCTTGCATACATTTGTCTCTGTGTAGTCACAAGTTCCAGTAGTTTTATTGTCATGTACTCATAAAAGGAATTATAAGTAATGCAATTATTATGCTCAAGAGCCAGCTCCACTTTAAAGAATAAAAGTCTAATAGTTTTAACATTTGTTCTCCAGCGACTTCTGAGGATGACGGATGAAGAACTGCTATCTGCTGCATCGCAATGTGAAGCACAGCTAAATACAGGTGTGGCATATAACACAAATGCCAATATTATTTTGTGGAAAATGTATATTCTTAATTTTATATTTTACTTCACAAAACAGAATTAAATCACATTAACTGGAAGGCATTCTGAGTGCACTTCAAAAAAGTGTACACTGGGTTCTTTGCTTCTTAATAGAAGCAGTCTCCATTTCCTTGCTGTTTCTCTCTGTAGTATTTCTGCACTGTGCCTGTTTGTGGGCTGCATTTATGGCATATTTCTATGAAATGCAACAGTCATCCTAATATTGTTTTGCTGCCTGTTTGCTTTGTTTCTCCTTGATTAGCTCTTGCAACGACTGTGCATTTAGAGGCCTGTGCTGATCCCCCTCCAGTAGCGATGCCAGGTCTTGTTGTTAATCAGCCACCAGCTGAGCTTCCCAGTCACTGGAAGGATCAGCTTCCACCTTTCCAGCAGGAGTGGATTCGGCACACGTTATTCAAGGCCAACCCACAAACCGGCAAGCCAGAGCTAGTGGCCCAGCTGAAGCTTTGGTGGCATCCTCCTCAGCCCCTTCTCATTCACACCCAGCCTCCCGCCTCTCCTGACCACTTCTTCTGTCGGCCGCTGTTCTTATGGATGCCCCATAAGATGTGGAGGTTTCCTGTTGTCTGTCTTCGTCCGGCCTGTGGCAAGCAGCGACTAACAGCAGCAGGACTGTACCGAACAGTGCGCAAGGTGTTGGACATTGACGGGTGGTATGATCTTGCAACTGAGTACTTGGAGTGCAAACGCTGCTCAAAAATGTATCCTGCTTGGTCTGAGGACATCTTAAGACAGCTGGATATGGGCCACCACAGCCAGTTTCCAGCTTTGCTAACATACAGGTAATTCATAATGGATCTCACTTGTTAGTTGCTTTTATTTGTGTTGTTTGTGTTATTATTTTTTTTTAGACATTACACTCTTCACTCTTCTTTCCTTAGATACGCATGTGACATCAGGGTGCTGAGAATGATGAGGGAGAGGACAATGGGCAACAGTGTAACTCAGCTGTACAAAAAGCTGCAGGAACAACACAGCGAAGCATGGATGCAGCGTGTTCTTCAGTACCTGACAGCTTGTGAGCCCTTTACGAGATTGTCTGCTGTGCGTCCCCCTGCATTCGCTGAGCCTCCCCCCTTGCCTGCTCTTCCCAAACCCAAGTGGCTGTTGGCTGTGTATGCCAGAGATGTACTAGGTCGACTGCATGACGTGAAGGCCAAAATAACATCCATCTTTGGCTCCGTCCTCAAGATGGACTCCACAAAAAAGGTCACCAAGAAACTTGCTGGTGCTGCTGCAGGTACAGCCGCTTGGTGCACTAATGTGGGAAACGAGCACGGGCAAGTTTTAGTTTCGGTCCTGACAGCCGGTGAGGGACAAGCACTGGACGCTATGGCAGCTGGCCTAATGAGGCGGTACAGGGAGGCAGGGCAGGCAGCGCCTAAAATAATGTACGTGGACAGAGACTGCTGTAGTCAGCATGGCCCTTGTCGGGTGAAGGCCATGTTTTCAGAGTGGGACGGGCTTCAAGTGCGCCTTGATATATGGCATTTCATGCGGCGGTTTGCTGCAGGCGTCACAACGGAGGCTCACCCCCTGTATGGCGTTTTCATGGCACGCCTGTCCACGTGCATTTTCGAGTGGGATCCGGAGGAAGTTGCTGCTCTTCGCCGCGCCAAAGAGTGTGAGCTGACTACGAGGGTCGGCCACATCTCTGAGGAGGCGGTGACTACTCACATTTCCCGGAGGGAGTTGGCGCTGCACTGCAGGAGGAGGACCAGAGGGGTGGAGGAGACCGTCAGACTGATTGGGTCACTGATCAGTCTGTTTGACAGTTTGAGTGGGAAGGACACTGGGTGTTCCTCTGCTGGACCACGAACGGATCCAGCAGATATGGCAGGAGCAGGAGAAACACGTGGGCTGTATCCAAGACCCAGAGGACTTCCCGCTGTACATGAAGACAGGCACCCTGAAGAAAGGCGGTGTGGAGCTGTGCTGCCTAGAGTCCTTCCATCTCCACTTGAACAGATTTATTCCAGGTATTGCATACATATACAAGGATACAAGATACAAGGAAGTTTATTGTCACATGCATATAGTTACTGGAAGTAAGAAATGCAGTGAAATTATGTCTACTTGTATTTCTAATATTACAGTCCTATTACATGTTACAGATTCTTCATAGCATCCCATACGTACTGAATATCTTGTTCAAATGTGACAAAAGCTTCTTTGTTTATTTAACCTTCAGGAACCAGTGCCAGTGATGCGCATTTCCAGGCGTATCTTCTTGAAGGGCTGATGCGCTGGAACGATGACCGAATGGAGGACACCGTAAAAGGAGCATCTTCCATCCGCTCTTATGGCAGTGCTCTGAGAGAGGCAGTGGACCAGCTCAGCCAGAAGGTGCTAGAGAGATGCTGGGATGAGCGGTATCACACCCCTGGAGCGTACACAGGACAGAAATTATTCCTCATCCAACATGAGAAATAACTTAGTTTGTTTTTTAATAACACTATTCATTCAACGAGTGCTATATTGCTTAGAAATATTAAGCATACTTTCTTTTTTCTGTTTTGTTTTTGTAGGTGAATTGCTGGGAATGGAGTACTTGTACAACCAGACTGGCAAAACACTGACTGCAGTGCTCCAGAACCCAGAGGAGGAGGACAGGCTGGTGGAGCAAGTCAATGATGAGGACATACAAGATGAGGGATTTGAAGAAGAGCTCACAGAGGACATCACAGTTCCTGTGCTCTATGAGGATGACCCCTGCCGTGATCTGGTGGAGAACAGGCCCTCACAGTTGATGTCGAGTCCTCAGGCCTCTCCTCCTCAGGCCTCTCCACCTCAGGCCCTTGCATCACCTGCTGATCTGCCGTCCACGTCACATGATGGAGGACAACATCCTGCCACTGCCCCTTCAGTGTTGCCAGGCACCTCTGAGGCTGCACTGTCTGACGAGACTCAAGTAAGAGACTCAATCCATTTATTAGGGAGCAGTCATTGGACCGGATGGGATCGCTGGGTGGGACAAGGTCCAGGATCTCGCTGCTTGCTTGGTGGGTCTCCGTGAGGCGTCTTACCTCACTGAGCTGCAGGTGAACCAGATCATCCAGCTGTGGACATCTCTCCCTGAAGGCGACAAGGAGCGGGTCGACTACCAGCCACGTCATCAGCAGCGACTGACCGTTTTAAGGCTCCTAAGCGGTCTGGAGTCACACGGGGTGTGGAAAGTGTTAAGCGCTGCTTGATAAGACATCCTGGCGGGCCAGCTCAGTGGCCCAGCACTAGCCGCTTGGTTGAGGCCATGTGCATAAGGCTGTGCGCTTTACACAAGACAACCACCAAGAAGGCTGGAGTTTCCACCCCCAGATGGTCTAAAATTCTCAGCGACTACCACCACGTCCGGGACTTAGTGCTCGACAGTCCAAGTGTTATGGCGGCGACAATGATCCAGCTCTTTGAGCTTAATCAGCAAACACTCATTCAATGGTAGGTCAGGCACATCATTTACCTCAAATTGACTGAATAGTTCTCTAATGAATACATAGCTTACACAAATGATCTTCTCTCAGGTTTCAACGGCGGCAGAAGAGCCAGGAGATGAGTGTCCTTTCTCAGGGAATGGCTCCAACCAACCCGATTCCTGTGGCACCTGACCAGCTTCCATCACCGAGGGAACGACTGCAGCTCCTTCCTTCAGCGTCAGGCCCACGGCATGAATTTGTCTTCCCTCCAAATCTGGAAGGGCAGGCTCCTGTTCTGCGGCCAGGCCGATGGCCAGCTGCTGCCACCAGGGAGCGCCCCATCTCACCTGCCCCCACCGCACCAGACATCGCACAGCCCATGTCAGCTCCTGGGATGTTGCCTAGGGTAGGGACTTTTGTCCTCAACCCAGACAACACTGTGTCATGCGTACTGACAGCTTTTGGTGCCTCAACATCCAGTGCAGGCCCAACTCCACTTGCTCCTGCTCCTTCTACTCCTGTGTCCCGGTACACGCAGAGGAACAGGCGCCAGCGAGCCCTTGAGGAGGAGAGTGGAGTCCACAAGAGGAAATATGCGAGGCCTGTAGCCATTGTGGGCAGCCCAAAACAAAGGATTTTGGGCATAGTCGTCATGGCAATGCCACCTTCTGCTCACGTTCCTCAAATGGCAAATATCTTGAAGAGTGGTTGGCTTAACAGAGAGCAGCAAAATAAGTTTTTAACTATGTTTTGCTTGTATATATTGTATATTGTGTGCTTGCGTGTATATAGTTTTTATAGTATGTATATAGTTCCCTGTATGTATATAGTTTTTATAGTATGTATATAGTTCCCTGTATGTATATAGTTTTACAGTGGTACAGTTTGACCGTAATTATCCACTCTGTGGAGTACAGAGGACAAGCACAACATGCATGCAAAATTTTCCTCACACCCACTTCTGTCAGTTTGTGACGAGTTATAATTTGTGTCGTTTTACCAACCCTCTTTTTTTCCCCTTGAGGTTCGGAGCAGTAGTTGGGATAGGTCAGGTCGGCGCTTGTCATCACAAGTCATTATACATTAGGGTGGTCCTTATTTTAAAAGGTTGTAGTTTCTGAAGTCTTATTTTTTATTTATTTCCAAACCTGGTCGGGAGCAGGTTATGTCCTAAGTTATAGTTAAATTCGTGTAAAACTAGCGCCCACTGACCAATCAATTATCATGAAAAACGAAGTTCTCACGTGTAGGATTCTGTCATATAGTGGAGCTCCGCCTCTACAAACATTTTGGATATCGCATGCGCTTTAATAGTGTTGTGCGTGCAAATATGCCACTATGGACGTGCATACCATACAACAAATGATGACAATCGATTTATTTGATGTTATAGGCTAGACACTAAAAATGACTGCAGTGTAGATTACGCTATCGCTCATAACAGTTTTTAAATAGAGGTCTTGTGCGTCTCCACGTTTCACGATTGGCCAACATCATTCCAACACCGAGAACGCGTACAGATCTGAGCTGAAGGCCTAGTTTGACAAATATATCATATGCTATCGTAGTAGCCTATCACTTCACGTATACCCCTGAGTCAAGGCTTTAGCCTAAATATGTCTATAACTCGTAGTATAGCCTACATACAGTCGGATGGGGGCGTGGCCTGGCGAGGCAAGGGTGGAGTCGGCGTGGGGGAAAACACCGGGGAAATCGTGTGTGTATTTAAATGACAAAATGTCATAAATGTCAAGGGCAGTCTTTGTCGCCTGCCGACCGGCAACGATACATTGCAAAATTAACTGCTATATGTTATGACTGCCCTTATTTAATTAAAAACTGGGCCAATGACCCAACCAAATGGCCGGAGGTGTCGTTTCCAGACATTTTTTCCAAAACTCATAGAACTTTGCAAATAATGTTTTTTCAACAAATATAACATATTCTGGGGGTCAGAGCATAAATAATTATATAAGTCATATGATCTTAAACTCAAAGCTATTATTAGGCCTATAGATCTATAAATATAAACATAATACACACAATATTAATAGCCTAAGTAGCCTTTTAATTAATACGTGAAATAACTAAGACATTTCTGATCGCTAGGGGGCATCATAGCTTAGGGATTTAAATTTAGAACGCTTACCTTAACGCTGTCAGTGTTAGTAAAACCTACTGTTAGGACTAAACATGGTGAAGCAGCGTTTATAGTTGCCATGCAGTTCAGCTCTTTAGATGAGATCAAAGTTGCCCCAACTGTAGCCAGTTTCAAATCTAAACTTTTCTCAGATGCTTTCTGCTAACTGATAACTTATTTTTTACATTTCTAAATCTGGGAAAGTCTTTATGCTAAAATTCTAATAGTTTCTATGTTGTTGTTTTCTTATGTTTTAATTATTACTTTTTAAACACTTTTAAAATATTGCCCTTTTATGCTTTTATGTAGCCTACTATCACCTTGTGTGTTTTATGTTTTCGGCTATTGTATTAGGCTATTATTATTATTTTATTATTATTCTTTAGTTTTAAATTATTCTTTGACTATTGCCCTTCTATGCTTTTCAGCCATTCCTGTTTGCTTCTGTTTATGTAAAGCACATTGAATGACCTCTGTGTAAATGCGCTATATAAATAAAGTTTACTTGACTTAACTAGCCCATTTCACAAGATGGGGCCGCTGTGTAGCCTAAATCAACTTCCTGTGGAACAGCACTGTCCCATAGACAGCAAAAGAAAAGTCCACAGGAAAGACAAAAGCAGGAAGACGCTTTACCCTGCCAATTAAGGCATCATTAACATCAACGAGGCCGGACACCTGGACACTGTGAAATAGGCTTATTGACTTACCTTGTCTGGCAGATCGCAGGTTCGAATCCAGATACGGCTGCATGGTGATCTGGGAAGCCAATACACACAAGGTTTTTCGCTTTTCCGCAGGATGAGCAAGCAAGCACTGAATGCATGAGCTGTTGATCTAAATGGCAGACTCTAAACAAATAAAGTAAATAAAGGGCCAAACTGACACGTCGCATTTTCTATATTTTCCAATATTGTCCAGTGCTAATAATAAACTCGAGCAACGAACGGAGAAAGACGTTTTGAGCGGTCAATGTTGCGATATTATCAGTGCAATTTGCTTTTGAGCAGGATTTTACAAGATTTCGAAATTAATGAAAAGACACAGTGATGATGAGATTTTGCACACTGCATTTTTCTTCATAATTTTGCACAGCTAGGCCTGTTAGTGGCGACTGGCGAGTCTGTTATAGCCTACTGTATGTAGCCTGTACAACGCTATTCTATTAAACGCTGTAGGCTACTAGTAGTCTATTAAACGCTGGGCCATGACCGCTATGTTCTTGCAATATTTTCCCTTATGATCATATTGTTTCAAAGGATTTTTTTTTAATTATATGCCAATTTTGGAAAAATGAAACAAAATATTTAAGCCACGTGAGGTGCCCTCCCTGTCAGTGCTCATGGTCCGTTGCTCTCTGGCGCCAACCCAAGGTAGAACTCGAAATCGGTCGATATCCATAACGCACAGGGATATCACCTGAATATTTTTGCAGGGGAAAATCTATCTGTTATTTCATTATTCAGTATTTTTTCACTTGCGTGAAGGGTCTTTTTTTGCGCGAAAAGATTGGCCCCCTTCTTATGCTAAGCGAGCGTTCTACCATTTGAGCTAATTCCCCGTTGCTACATTTGGGGTTGAACTGGAAAAAAAACAGTTAGTAATGTTTTCATAAGCTATTGATGACATTCCTGATTAATCAATGATCAGGACTTTTAAATCATAGCATATCAATCAAACATCGTATTTCATTATCCAGAGTGGATACTTTTCACTACCTGAATGTTAGCCAAACCTGTCTTGGGCCTGTGAGTAAAGAAGCGCCATGCAGACTGCTAACGATACATTAGCGTTAGCTAACTACTTTGCATCTGTACCCAATTCATAGCCTAGGCTAGTCTTATCTGAAATATCCTAGTTTAGTGCAGCCGCTACGCTATGCAGCTATGGGTGAAATGTTTGCTTTACACAGGGAAGGATTTTCGGTTATGGCCTAGGCTACTTGCTGTTAAAGTAACTTAAACTTTGCATTAGCTAGGCTACCGAGTCTGTAACGTTATTTTTTCTCTGGCGTAACTTTCACTAACGTTAACGAATATGGTGACTTTAGCTATCGCCACACCACCCAAGTAATCTAGTATTGCAGAAATAAATGGTCATAAGTTATATTAATTTCTAAATGTATTATAGCATTCATGTGAAGAACGCAACACTTTTGTACAACTTATAATAGCATATTCTTCGAGCTTTCAAATTTTGAGAACCCGGAAGACAGAACAGCTCCCTTCGATAGCTCAGTTGGTAGAGCGGAGGACTGTAGCGGTAACACTGACATCCTTAGGTCGCTGGTTCGAATCCGGCTCGAAGGAGGGAAACCTTTTTGTTTTTGAACAGTTAAGGTACCGGTACTCACAGTCTGTGAGCCAGCGGAGACGGTGCTACGAAAGGGCACCAAAACAAACCAGTTTTATTTTGCTGCTCATGCATTATACATTGGGTATAGGTAAATGGTATAATGTATGGCTACCTGCATTGAGTGCTCTACTAAGCTTCAGCTGTGAGTTCCAGATGTCCATCATGCATTTTTGTGTTATAGACACATATCTATCAGAAAATAACAATAAACTTAGGTGCCCTCAGTTGGCACCGATCGGTCCAAAATGGGCCTATAGCTCATAACTGCATTAGCAAGCTTACTACATGTATCTGGACTTTAACAGACAAGAAAACATTCAAAGAAAGGAGATGGAGAGATCATTTGAATGTCTTTAATAGCACATTATTAAACATTATTGAAATAGCAGATCAGAGTTTTTAAAGTAGTCCAGCCTATGTTTTCAAATTAATATTTATATGGTAATGTTTTCACTTGTTAATCTTTTTGCACAGTCTCTTTATTTCTGTGTATACAATTGTAAAGAGCAGTTTTATAACATGACAGAAAGCAACAGTCAACAGAACTCATATTGAAAACCATCAAGCAATCAATCATTCATTACGGTATTTACATCTTTCAGAGGGTCCAGGCAGTCTCTCTTGCAAATGGTGAGAGGAAAACAGGAGCAATGGCTATTTGTGACTTCACTCCAGACCATCACTGTCCTCCCTCTCAGGTATAACTCCTGTGCCCATCACCAATCAACTGAGTCTTCTCACTGGCATTGGTTGGCTGATGCACAATGGGGGTGTCACCATCTGGCAAAAACAGACAAAAAACCTAGTTAAGCATGAGGCCTTGGTGTCATATGCCAGGTTGAGAGAGATGATTATCCCCTTGTAATAATTACATAACATTACGTTTGCTTGTGACACCTTCCAGGGAAGATGAAAGGTGTTTGTTGTGAGCTATTTGTTGTGGGTTTCGTCCTGCTGGCTGTCCCCAGATTGAGTGCAGTCATACTGGGCAGAATGACAACTCCATCAGTCCAGACGAGAGTGTACTTTTAACCTTGCGACAGTGCCCTGCATCCAGAAAAATCACTTGACATCGGTGGGAGGCCGTCAGCCGTATAGCCTAATCAGTGAATGCACAATTTAAAAACAAAACAACGCTGTGCGTGAGGGCTAGTGGTTGAGAGATGCTGTGATACTGTGTGCTCTGCCCGTTAATTTGGTCTATTTTTTTCCTTGTTTTTTTTTTTAATGTTGGAGGCAAACCACTTCGTTTCCTCTTATCGTGGGATTGCTTAAAATAACTGGTAGGAAAATTCGCTTTGAGAACTGACTCACAGGCAGTAATTATCAGTGTTGTGGCAAACTACTGAAGACTTGAAAAGCCTCCTGCTGCCAACTGGCATATTTTGAATGTATAATATCCAAACATCTGACTCAAAAGAATGATTTCTAATTATTTTCATTAACATGCTGATATGACACACGTGAAAATAATTAAGTGTATATTTCGCGTATACTTTTGCATCTAAAGGCTCAGGCTCTATTCTGACTTCAAAGTTGTTTTTAGATCAAGTGGTCCTATTTGCTTCAAAAGACTGGTGTCCAGACATCATGATACTGACTAAAGCAACTAATTAATTCTTTTTTATTAGTTTCCCTCTGTATTATCTGTAACATACGTATAATTATTTGTAATTGCAGTTTTGTCTCCCCTGCTTTAACTCTTTGTCTATTGAAATCATGTCCAAAATTATGTATTCAGTCTTGCACAAACAAAATAGAAAATACTAGCAGAAAATCATATTCTTTCATAAACTCATAACCTCCCTACAAGTTTTGATCAGGTTGAATGCGTTGAAGAGGTGCTACACCTCCTAGTAGTGCTGTAATCACTTTATTTCCCAGAAAGAGCACTGAAGTACAATATGTAAAATTAAACTACACAGCATCCCTGATACAAAAAACACCTCATGGTGTTATAGTCCATTATGTATATGCATTATCACATAACTTGATGTGTAACATAAACATATATATATCTATGTTTATTACACGTACAAATTAAATTATGTGATTAATACATACGTCACTGTACTGTGATTCTTTCTCATCAAGGTCTTTTTGCAGAGTTGTGTCTTTCTAGGACACTTTCAATCATATTCTCCTGTATTGACATATGTTGGTCCTGACAAAACGAGCTTTTATCCAAAAGAAAAGTGGAACATGAATTTGAATGGATAAGGAACGCTGCAATTTTTTCATTGTGAAAAGATGATGTGAAATATGAAATACTCTCTAAAGTTCTTCTTGGGGTAATTTTTGTGGATAAAATGACAAGATTGCAAACACACCACTCAGTCAAAGCATGCAGATCTGCACGGATGTGCACTAGGTATTGATTGTCTTTCTTTGCCCTTCCTGTTTGTTACTTACACATGTGTGTGGCCTGCTTGCTCCTTTGTTATGAACAACATCACAAACAAATATCTTTTGACATCTTACATAAATGTACGAGAGCTGATTGTTGACTGAGAAGTGATTACTGATTTAGCAATTGTGCACAAGTCTTTCCACCCAGTTGCTGAGGATATTTATGGCAGCCCTTACTATCAGCTGTCACTATTTGTTCTGCTTATTGTGCACAGCCTAATCTTATGGAATCTGTGTCTTTCTGTGAGAGATTTGTGGTAAAAAGGAACAGTGACAAGAAGCTCTGAAGCAATGATGATCCCGCTAGACCACTTTTCTTTTGCAGTCCAAACACATCATCCAAACACTCAGTCTTATACCTGCCATCATCACCAAGTACCAAAAAGACTTCAGAATACAACATCACATTAAATGGCAATCACAGCCAGTTTTGCCTCAGGGTGTGACAACGCTTTCCAAAACACTACAGCCCCTGTTGGGAGTTCCAAACATTGTAGGAGCTCTCTCCATAATTTAATCACATTTTAACCATAACAATCATTTGATTACTAAAATGTCACCTATTTAATCATTACTGAGTAGGAATCATACAAACAGAGGTATGACTCTGGTCATGGTGACTAGTACATCAAGCATCACTGACACTATTGAACATTAGTTAAAGCTGCAGTTAGCAAGATTTTTTTGATCATATTCACTGAAATAACATAAATCAGCCGGTTTTAGAAAAAAAACGCACTTCTACCTCCACCTAGAGCCTGTTATTTGTTTTGCAAAAATCCACAGCTCCCGGTTCTTCTGGTCCAATCAGAGCAGGACTGTGTGAGATCTGACTGTCAATCACAGTCTGGTGCGCACTGACGAGCACAAACTCGATGAGAGGGTGCTCGGTGGTAGAAGGGGAGGGGCATAAGAGTTGTAAACATTCAACATTTTGGCTAAGTCCCCTCAATCTGTCAGATGTGCCAACTGCAGCTTTAATTGATTTGCTAATTTCTTTGCGAGGATAATTTTATTTGCTGTGCGTATGACTCAATATATAACAAACATAAGACTTACTGTCAGTACCATGACATAACATATAATCAATGTGTCTTGTGCTGCATTGAGATGTGCTATTACAATACTGTAATAACAGATAAGTGCACTCAAAATAGCCCAGTCAAATCATCTTCTTTGAGTGAGTTCAGTTGTGTGAAAGTGTGTCAGTTTTATTTGTAATAAAATTCACTCTACATGTTGACATATCTCAACTCAGTCAAAGCAGCCAGTTGAATTGACTGTTTTTCTTAGTGTGTTCATCTTTCTTTCACAAAGAAAACCCATGTCTCCAGATCTGTGCATGTGTTCACCTGTTTCGTTGTCCGTGCGAATCTGCTCCTCCAGGTCTTCGGGCGACACGTAGCATTCGGGGTCCTCCTCCCCTGGTGTGCGGGGCTTACACTTCCCACAACAGCAGTTGAAACAGCAGCACAGACAGCAGCAGAAGTAGCAGCCCGTCAGCAGGCCGCAGATCGCAAACAAGCCCTGGAGGTACAAACACAAACACAACATCACCCATACATAACAAACAACTACATAACCACAATATAATAGTAACAACTAAAATATAATAATGACAATAACAACAACAATAACTCAATATTAATTCATCATTGTCTGACTATTGTTGGTTATTATAAATGTATATTCATTGTCTTATATGGTTATTATAAACTTAATTCTTGGAGTAGCATGTCTACAATGGGTTTTGTATTATCAGTGAGAGCAGACCCGCTCAAATGACAGTGGTGGCCTACAGCTGCTTTTGCACATTTTTACAATACAGTGGTGGTCTGGCATGGAGGCCCACAATGCCTAATTGCTGTATTCCCTATGGACCAGTTTCACAATGAAGGCTAGTCCTAGACTAAAACAAATCTTATAGTCTAGACTATAGGCTTAATCCATGCACAGAGAGCTGGTGAGATTAGTTCTACACTGTACTGTCCACAAGCTGGGTCTAGTTCCAAACCCTGCAGTTTACTTTTTTTCAATAATCCATGTGCTGTCACTACAGTAAGTAGATATCCACCCTAAATTAACCAGCTCACACTAACTTCCTCTTTGGCCATAATGTGTAACTCTCACCTTTGCCCACCAGCTGGATAGCAGGAAGTACGTGTTGACGTTCTCTTCTCCAAATTGTTGTGAGACATAGAGACCCAAGGATCCATATTTGTCATAGATGTTTCTCTTGGTAACATCTGACAGGACAGTGTGGGCATTATTCAGCTCTTTAAACTTGTCTGCGGCATCAGGGTTGTCTGGATTCTTGTCAGGATGATATTTTAAGGCAAGTTTCCTGTCAGAAGAGTATAGGTCAGCATATTGACATATTCTTTACATGTAGACTCCATGGAAACCTCAGAAATAACATCACCATAAATGATAAGTATTAGTTTTTCTGAAAGTGGTGGAAATACATTTGTATTTACAAAAGCACAGATTACACATCAGGTATAAAGGTTTGTTGAGGAAAAATAAGATGTTAACTAAAAATACTACCTCATTCAATCAACACATCTTATTTTATAACTGTAATATAATCATTATGATATCATTAGATCCACCAGGACTAAGCTTCTTGATGGCCCTTTTTCACGGTGTCACACACACGGTTAGTGTGAAATATTTTGCTAATATGCTATGGGGTGGGGAGAGAAGGCCACGTTCACACCCTGTGTATAGCACCAGGCTGAGTGGCTGCGGACAGCTGTTTCCCTTCATTCAGACGTGTCCACACCCACGGCAAGCTCGGCAACTGCAGCGAGCATGTACATCATAAGTCCATTTCATAAGAGAACCAATCAGAAGGAACAGTGTAGACCGGACTCAACCAAATACAGGTCAGTTCTGGCCAGGTTCGACTCACATCCTGTTTACTACTCTACATCTGCTCTGGCTCCAAAAAACTCTTACTACAATGATTCTGGTTCCCATTTGACATATAGGACCTCTCACTTTGACCCATTTCTATCTAATTCTAAGGGCATTATGTCATGTCCACTCATGTCTCAGTCATTAGTTTAACCCTAAGGATGACCACCTGTTGGCCTCCCTCCCACACATTTTCAGTCATGTGGGCAAAGTTAAGTGGACAGGCAAGTAAAGAGCAGTGCCAGAGAAATAAGCATCCCAACCCAGGGTGTCCAGTGTTGACACATGTGTGGATGGAGGGGTGGAGTAGCCTATCATTAGACATTTCAATGGTCATTGCTACGCATTGCTACGCTATTGCATTCAATGCTACGCTATACTTCCGCCCAGGAAGTATGAACACAACTTGCTTCATGCATCAGGTTTGCCTGCAATGAGCCAATCACCTGAGCTGCAAATCCCACATGACCGAAGACACAGGAACTAAAAACCCTCTATGGATTGGCCACAGATGCATGATTGACATCAGTCTGAGGAAGCAAACTTAAATAGCAGATGATAACTGGCTGAAGCTATCTGCTCTGGCAATACACCAGGCAGTGTATGCTTGTTCAGATTTAGACCCCAGAGGTTGGGATGTTTCAAGGGGACACAATTTCTAAGCTACGCTCTGGCTGGTTTGAAACCTGAACCTTCTTCCACTTACCTATGTCAGGAGGAATCATTGCCCTTGCCCCTGAGTTTTACTGCCTATCAAAGCTCCACGACTTCAACAAAAGCATTACAAATTTTCCGATAAACATCATTGGCCCCTTTGAGCTTGTTTTTTTTAATTTTTTTATTTTGCTAACATGTACTAAACTGTTATTTCACATCAAAATTTCATGATGCACCAAGCACGCATTCTCATTAATGTTTAATTAATCCAACAGCCCCTGAAAAAAGTTACTATGATTACATATTCATTAACACACATGAGAGCTGTTAAGAAACAATTTAAATGGCTTCCTGGAAGTGGGTTTGCATTAAACCATTTAAGAGATGTACTCAAACTCGTGAACTCGAAGTCCTACTAACACTAAACTTCCATTTGCCTTTTAAGTTATAGACTTTTTTTCTCTCCAAACTTGGAGTATAAAGTCAATAGATATGCAATAGCTTAGAAAAGTCAACAGATTAGATAGCTGACACTACAAGGTAATATGGAGCCTGAATGATATAGTATATACAACAAGGCAAAAGAATGAGTCATCAGAACAGGATCCTGTGAGCACCTGTTGCATTGTAAACTAAAGCCCTGACTTGCTTATTCTTATTGTCACGTCTGTATTTATTTCAGAATGAGGTAGTGTTTGTCATTCATTGCCTCTCCCCTTGACAGTATTCTAACTGCTCCTGTGTTGTAGATTGTTTTGATAGTAGATTGCAAATTGAGTTGTTTTGTAGTCAGAAGAAAGAGGCACTGCAATCATACTTTCATGCTCTTTCACGCTTTTCATGATTCAGATCAGCTGATGCCCTGACAAGGCTGTCTTGCTGTCGTTCACACACGACCATCTTTCAAATCTCTTCTCAAACCCTTATTCACGTAAGACTCAGGGGCAAGGCAAGTGCTCAGCATCATAAATATTTCAGCTATACGGAAGCCATTTTATATTCATACTGCTTCTTAGCAATATCAGGAGACAGTTGTTCTAACAGATTCATTTTCTATTTCTGTTGGTGCTATTCCATTTCGTACCACTTGCTCTACAAAAAAACTGTGTGTAAATTGCTGTTACATAAAGTGTCGGCCTAACATGATTACAGAGACAACCATAGGTGTAGGACTCAGGACCTGAAACACACAAAGTGTGTCCTCTTTTCACCTCTGTTTTTTGAAGGTCATGTGAAAAACAGATAAACTTTTGCGCTCACCGGTAAGACTTCTTGATGTCGTCGTGTGTGCAGTTCTTGTCCAGGCCCAGTATCTGGTAGAGAGCCTCCCCTGACGTAGACAGGGCGCGCTGCCTTTGTTCACTCATCTTCCTTGACCATTACCTGTGAGGTGTGAATTAAAATGACCTACACCAAAGAAGAAATCAGTCCATGTACACAGCCATCAATGAAAAATCAGAATAAGAATGATAACAGGGATTGTTTGTTGTGCATGCTCACAAAGCTCATGAATAGTTAGAAGTTGCAGTAATGCCATCCACAAACCATTTTATATGGTATTGTGTGTAGAATTTGTTACACACATAGAAAAAGGAAAATGATTTTTGTGTGGACACAAAAGGCATTGTATTCCATTGCTGGTATAGCTTCAACATTTCCTTCAGTCATTCTGAAAAGCATACCTTCCTCTAAATAATTCTTTCATTTTAAATGAAGACCAAATCATTAAATATTTCATCAAAAAAGAATTGACCAGGCTTAGATATTCCAAAATATCTCAAATGCACTTCATAACATCACCAAACCAGCAACGGCTATGTAGTTTTACTCATTATCACACAGACGTCCAACAGTCTCCTACCTGCTCCACACAAGAGATCCCAAAACACAGTCCTCCCCAAAGCGCAGCAGACAGGTCAATGGAGTCGGGTTGCTCCTCTGAGTGCTGGTGGACTTATGGTGAGATGAATAAAACATTTGATGGTCCTACAGCTCAGGTATCGGAGGCTATCCTACTATGGTTGCCAGCAAGCTTGATTGGGTTTCAACATTGACAATCTTCAGGCCATACACAACACAATGCTTTGGAATGGCATGTGTCAGAGGTACAATAGATTAACCTCTATTGAGCGTCACCTATGGTTTCTCATTGGGGTTTAGGTGTGTGTATATCTGAAGAAGAGGAGGGAGTCAGTGACAGAAGATGTTACCAAATTGTGCTTCTTCCCCAGAGCTAACTCCTGGTCTTGAAGTAGAATTGGAGAAGTTTCATAGACTTAAGATTTAATCTGGAACTGAAGCGCCATCTGGTGGTCGTAAGAATGAAATACATATGCACTAACATGTCAGCAAAATATAAGGCAGGTGAGAGATAAAAAAAAAATAGAATATGGTCATATAAGAATATAATAACCAGTGCATAGGGGAGAGGAAGATATTGTAGGTGTTCACGAAAAATAAATGTACATGTATTTCTCTCCATCCTTTTAGTTTGGTTGGTTCGTCGTGTGTGTATTTTTACATAGGTACTTTGTGAGCTGAATTTTTGAAAACTATAAAAACACTGGACAATTTTGGATTGATCAGTTTGGTTTGGTCATCTTGGCTTTTGTAGTGAGGTGGTATGTTTGGCCACAAGATGGCGCTGAAATGCAATTGCTGAGTAGCTGAGAAATACAGTTTGTGACAATGGTGTTACTTCATTTTCGCATATTACACTCTACTGTTACATTTACACCTGTAGAGAGGAGCCTGTTTTTGTTCCATAAGTGCATAATATTATTGATTATTGGTATTCAATGTTATTGATAAGGAACAATATGAGGCTGAAGACTGAGAAAAGCAGTGCATATTATGTTTGCTTGTTTGTCAGCTATGTGAGTTTTTGATGCAAATCTGCTAATATAATTATTATTTTGATACCCTTTGCAAATTATTTCATGGTTTCAGTAAAGCTGTCCAGGATGTAGGTGGATCTAAGAATGGACTAAGAATCACTACTAGGAGAAAGAATTGCACTTGACCAGCTTGACACATTTCATAAGACAGTGAAATAAATTCTTAATTTTGTTTCACTGAAATACTTTCCCTAAAGGCTTAAAAAACACAACTCACTGAAGCCCGGTGTTCATATTCTCTACTCAATAGCCAAGTGAATGGTTAACCTGAATGATATAATGTGAAGATGCACTCAAACTGTGACTTACTGCTAATTCTGCCAGATACAGTGCTCCTGAACATACTGCAGTAAATAATGAATTAATTGAAGGGCTTGGCCAAATAATAATATTTATATACAAAGTCATCAATCCTAAATGTACAGTATCTTCTGAAAAAGCTTACAACATGCAACAGCTCGTACAAACACTTAAAGACCTAGTAACTAGTCAATGAGTTTGAAAGATAAACACAGTGTTTCTACATAAACAGTGATAAAGACCAACTGTTATCTTGTAATACAATGTCTGAAAACCTTGATTGTGTTAAGCTCGATCGTAAAAGCATCCATTTCTAACATGCCACTGCTGGCGCACAGAACGGGTCAGAACGTGATCATGCTCATTTGCTCGTACCTCTCGGGGGACATTTTGCAACTGGATACTTCAACTCTCCAGGGGAATTAGCAGGTTTGCTACTCACCTGCCCTCGTCATGCCCACACACACACACACACACACACACACACACACACACACACACATGCACAGACAGACACACCTCCCATCCCTGAAGGCTGCTCCTGCTAAGCATGTGTGTCAAGGGAGGGGAGAGTGCCAAAAACAAAGGCATTAATGAAATGGTTTCCTCGCAGTCAGTGAGCTCAGTGGGAGACCCCCCGCCCCACACACACACACCCCACCCCACACCAACAGGAAACGTGGTTGTGTGCGTAACACTAGTCCCTCCCAAACATGTGTCAAGAAATACCTAACCATGCAGTCAGCTAACACTCACAAAAAGTGATATTAGATTTTAATTTGATATTAGAAATTCAATCAAATGTATTGAATCAGAAGTAAAAGCATGAAGTGGTAATCAACAAAGCTAATGCAGCAGGTCCGCTCAGTTTATCACCACCCCCATTTATATATTAAAATATTTAGCAGAGATGCTAAAAATACAGCAAAAAGAACAAGTGAGATATTTGAGCAATAATGCAATTCAATGAATTGTTTTACTGTGATTTACTAATGTTTATTCTACTATGTTAACAATATTAGCTGTGATATTGCATAATAATAATAATAATAATAATAATACAAATAAAAATAGTCAAATGTTAGACTGGATAGGATTAAATATGTATGCAGCAGAGCACAGTGTTGGTGTGTGTCCAAAGCTATCAAATGTTCAGGAAAATGTAATCTGAAGCATGGCAATGTAAAGCCGCCCTGTACTATACCCCTACTAGTGCTGTGAAAATACCAAGAATCTGATTCCTCTGTGGAAGGGGGAAAGCCCTGGGTCAAAGTGTTAAAGTGATTGGACACAATTTTGCCTGGTTGCCTGGAAAAGACATAGAAGAGCTTAGCAGGGGTCTTGACTGTTGAATTGTATTCAAAACCGGAGGGAGTGTGGCGCTGATTATGCCTTTCACTGGCATACAGCCCGGCTGTTGCCATGACACAGTTTACTATTGTCCAAAAGGTTGTTGATGAAAAAATATACTTATGTATATTTTTATATATATATATACAACCCCCCCCCCCCCACACACACACAGAGTGTGTCAAAAACAGCATTGTATTATAGTCACTGTGCTACCCTTATACACTAAGTAACAATAACAGAAGAGTTAACAGAAGAGTTAACAGACAGGCTATTGCAAGTCATTTAGAAAGACCAGCACTGGTATATGACACTGCTAGATTATGTCACCTCTCCTGAGTCTGGAGTCTGGAAACGCCTCGACACCAGGGGAGGTTCAGGCCACATTTTTGCAAATACCTTTCAGTAAGCTGTAAGGGGTATGTTGCTGTTGACAAAGATCACGTGTTTATTTTTTAAATGCAGCAACAGCACTGTTGTTGTGGGGGTCCATCATAAACAAACGTCTTTATAGATGATGCACTGTATACCACTACAATCAGAGTTTGGTTGTTGACCTGGCTTGTAGAAACTCCTAGTGAGATAGGCTACAATGTTTAAAAAAATGAGCAACCTCACGTTTTTGAAAAAACATCTCATAAAATATCAATTATTTTGATTGCTTTGCTTTGATAGGTTAGATGTGAACTTAAACATGCTTGTTTTGTCACTGAAAAAACTAAAAAGAGGAGTTGAAGAGTACACATAGATGCAACATGTCACACAAGCCCTATGTCCTTACACTGAAAGAAAACAGTATCATGTAATTTCAACATTTTCCATGGAGCTCCCTAATAATATGGCATTCATTATATAGTTCATATAACAGCATCAAAAGCCCTTCACTGGGAGCTTTGATTGCTTTTAGAAGCTATGTTGTTTGTATTATGTACTGTATGCCCAATCAAAGTCATTTTATTACTTACTTACTACCATGGACAGATTATGAACTTTCGGGCCCCTGGGCCCAGATTTATTAAAGGCCCCCCACTAATTGTCGCATATGTGGGAGGGGGGGTTTAGGGGTCCTCCCCCAGAATTTAAAAAATTTGTTTGATGTGATTTCCTGTATTCTGGTGCATTTTGGGGATGGCCAATACTAAATTCAATCAGATTCATAGACTACATCCTGATGTGTTGATATTGAGGTAATGATTCCATGCAAAGGCTTGGGCTTCAGGGCCCCCTGACCCCTTGGGGGCCTGGGCCCGGTAGGCCCGTGCAGTAATCCATCCCTGCTTACTACCACTGTAAGTTGGTGGTATTTGTTTTCACTTGCTCTCGAATGGCAACAAAGATAAAACACTAAAAGTAGGTCATACCAATTCCTCTTAGAAACAAGAGAGACCCATGCCTCTTTAGATAAATCAGAGCGGACAACATTGTGGTTGTGCATTGAGAATGCACCTTATATGCTGGATAATATTGATAGAGTTTGGCATCCGTACATTTAGGGGGAAAATATGAATTTTTAAAATCACAAATAAACCAAGGATTGAATCCAACTTAGAATCATTATGGATCATTGTCACTCGCCCTATTCCAAACATTGGTTTGTGTAGATGCACTCTCACACCTACGTTTTAGGCCATTAGGGTGCCAATAAGATTCTACATCTTAGACAAGCATAGACATTTCAAATAGCAAGGAAGTTAGGGCCTATGATGCAGTCGTGCTGAAACTTGCTGGTGGTTTAATATGCAACACCTCTTTACTTGCATCTAAACCCAGAAGCCCGTCACTTTGACGCAGCTACAAGCAGTCTAAGGCATCTAAAAGCATTGCGAGCCAACTACCTAAGGCATGCAAAACCTTGAAAAATATATGCTCACTAACATGCTGTCTTTTGGATATATGTAATTGCCAATATTGTTATGTGAAAGCTTGTCTCACATGTTCGCTTTGGTGTTCTGTGCTTGACCACCGAACTACATTAGTGTATAACCTGGGTGTCTAGTGGGAGCAACAAGTGTGTTTGTCTGTCCTTATATGTCCCCAGGCCTACCACCAAAATTAATTTGAAGATGATGTCAAAAACAGCTGCCAGAGAGTGGCTTATTGTTGCATAGTGCTGCATGTGCGTCCAGTGTGTAGCTGCATGAAGAAAATCCTTAATGACAGGGTGAATTCGTTGTTAAAATAAAATAAATATTTGCTCAGGCTTATACTCTACACACGCTGGTTTCCTTAACATCAAGAAGAGTTAACTGAGGCTGAGGCACATATACAACTAGATGACTCATGCAAGAAAGGTAATCACTAGAAATGATGTAGACCGGCTGCAGGGCAAACCCCTTTGTGGTGGAATACCCTTGTTGTGGTCCGTGCAGTCGGTGAACGACTGCATAAATCAGTCTTGGAATCGCCCCTGAAAGTCCCTCCAATAGAAATGGCTGTACTAAAGCTGCTCCGTGACATCGTCCAATCGGCCAGGGTGTAATATTAGTAGTCGCGCAGCAATTGGTTCAAAGAAAATGAACGTTTTGTGTGCGCTTCAACAGCCCCATCTCTGGCAGGTGGTGCATGTTCGGAAACAGCCTACAATGTTTAGGAAGATAGCTAGGTAGTCATAGGTTATCAACGTAATTTGTTTCCCGTTTTCCTTTACTTTTTTATACGAATTTCACAGTATGTGCCAATACATGTTCTGCACTAGTGCCGTGCGTGGTTTGGTTTCTTCAAGTCACTTTCTGTTGTATATTCTGTGCACTGAGTGATCCCGATGCGGAGTGGATTACGGGTGCTATGCCTGCGTTGAGAAAAAAGGACTGAATAAAGGCTGATAGTTTCTCTGCAAGCACCACAGACCTTGAATGAAAACCGTCGAACCTCTGTGAAGGCAAGTTCCTGCACATTTAACCGCAGGGTTTTTCCACTTTTGCCATTTTTCCCGAGCATCGATATCGTTTCTGAGTGTTCTTGCCTTTTGTTTTGATTTAGAGGCATACTGCGGAGCCATTTCACGATGAAGCACGACTGAACGGAGTTTAAAAAATGAGGAAGCATTTTTTAAAAGATTCTTTAAAGATAGAGGCCTCATCATCTACAGGCCCAGATCTTGGCGAAAAGGGGGAAAGGGGTCCATGGAGCCAGATGAATAAAATCGAGTGAAATGGAACACGAGACACGCGGACGCAGAGACATAGACAATGTATTAAAGACGGCGATTCGTGCAAGTTTGAAGTCTATCCGAAGAAAATGAAGTACTCCGTATGCTAAACGTGAAATTGAGCATTATTGTACTCTATTTTTCTATGTATTTCATAAGGAAGGTTTCTGTTGGAGAGGCTCTGCTAACAACGCTACCTAATCCATGAAATTCCTTCTCCAGGATTTGGAATAGTTATCATTTTTTATATTTTTTATTTGAATTTTTGATCTGGATCCAGCGTTGATATTATTCAATGGAAGTATGTTATCAGTTGCCGGTTTTGCCTCTAGACAGGCCGGTTCCCAAGCATGTACTCAGCCGGAGGGGAGCCATCAGTTTCAGCTCCAGCTCCTCTCTGTTCGGGGCCCCCGATCCACGACAGCTGTCACAGGTATTTTGTTTACATTGACATCGATTTTACATTTTCTACAGGATGGAAGACATTGCATTCGCGATTATTCGATGATAATATCTGTTTACTGAAACCTTTGGTATATTTCGAGGAGGAACAAACAGGTGATTCATGGGAACCCCCTCCCTCCTTCAAACATGCATTTGCTGCTACTTCTCTGGAGGTTTACCAGAACTGTGTTTGATGTATAAATAGCAACGAAATCCACTATTAATGTGTCATTCTAATATGGAGATTATCGAAAGCAATTGCTTGTTGACAGAGAAAATTTGACATATTGACCCCAACCCCCTACCTACCTCCCTGCAACTTATAAAATTGCACCCAGTTGCAGGCAAAATGTTATCCTTGTTTCAAGTCGTCATGAATTTAATATTCTCCAAATTTACACATGGTAAATCCATAACATTTACTCTACTGAGACAGATGTATTCTTACTGTTCTGGGATTAGAGTTTTGACTCCCATATTTCACGGTTACTGTAGAGGTGACATTTCTGTTACTTGGTGTAGGCCTAATAAAGTGTATGTGAATGTAATGACCTCCAGCACACTATATTTCGTCCTGTAAACCAGGCTTTAAGAAAGTTTTGGAGAACATATTGTGACGTGAAGTAATTGATATTGAAGAGGTGCCCCCCCCCCCCCCCCCCACACACACACACACCCCACCCATCAGTTATCTACACAAAGGGAGAGACTTATAATTTGCTTAACTGGTCTGTGTCTGTTTTGGTCTACTAAAAGTGTGCTATCAACTCCAAAATAAGGGCTAGGCCTTGGTCACCGAGCAACTCGTATTGACACATGAGCAGATGACTTGGACTGTTTGTACACCAGTTATTACTCAAGTCTCAAAAGGGAACATCACATCCCTCAAATTTCAGCCCTGTGTTTCAAAATAAAACGGTCTTGGTGACCTCTAAACTTCATTGTTTACCTTTGTTAACAACAGTTGTGCAAGGGCACATTCATACTCCGTTGTATGCAAGATCTGTGTATTGTAGTGAAGTATTTTGCAGAGGACCAATGAACAGAATGGGAATGGAATTCTCATTAAATGAGAATTTGTAAAAATAACATCTTGCTTATATGTACGCATAACCCCCCTAAGTTCTGTTTTAAATTTACTTGTGTGTGTGTGTTTGTGTGTGTGTGTGTGAAATTACTGGGTTTACATTGTTTATGTTAAATTAGTCAAGGAATGTTCTCAGAGACTCTTAGTGTTACACTGAGAGGCCTCTTTAGTATCTCTGGTCGACCACCCACAAGCTTTTTATTAAGAACTGCCGTATCAGACCGCTCAGCTGTGTCCAACCCCTTTTTCTCTCACTAGTACACCATTACAGTCACTTCCTCTTTACACCACACACACACACACACACACACACAGTACACACATATACTGAACAGACACAATCACACAGACACACACGCACACAAACCCACAAAGGAAAACACAATGGAAGTTTAGATGGGGTACATTTATTGTCAGTTACTACAATATAGGGATCTTTAGTACATAGACATGTCCCCACTTCTTCTCTTTTGTGCTTCTTCCACATGGAAATGATGCCCCCCCAACCATGAATGGCCCTGTTCGCAAGCAGTGCTGTGACCAGGGGGCCTCAATGCATGGGCACTTAGGCCGACCGGCAATGAAAGGCCCATCTCTCTCTCTTTCCTGGCCCATTAGATGAGCTGAGCCTTGTGGGGTTAGAGGAGAGAGAGCGGTAAAGTGGTAGATGAGCTGAGCCTTGTGGGTAAAGTGGTAAATTCCTCGGCGGCGGGGTCACGTTTGCCTGTTGTTTTTTCCCCCTGGCTGTTTTGTTTTGGACTCATTTGGAGGCAAGGTGGCACGTTGTGGCGGCATGTCACAGTAAGCCTTTCAAGCCTCTCATGGCACTTCAGTTCCATGGAATGCTCACAGTGCCCTCAGTAACGAGAGGGAGAGGGAGAGAGAGAGAGTGAATGTGTTGGACAGAGAGAGGGAGGAACGGTGAGAAAGTTGGAAGTAAAGATTGTGCATAGTTTTTAAGGGGGCTTCTATTTGCCTTTTGTAAACACTGCATTTTCCCATCTGTATCTGTTTCCCAAGTGTGAGCTGCAGCAGTGTGTGTGTGTGTGTGTGTGTGTGTGCGTGTGTGTGTGTGTGTGTGTGTGTGTGCGTGTGTGTGTGTGTGTCGCCATGCTGCTGTGTTTGTGGGAGCTTAGGCAGGCTACCATTGCAGAGGGAGGCAGTAAAACATGTGCATAGGCTCAGGGGGCAGTAGTTTGGCCTGGTGCCAACATCGCAGATGGCTAGAGTCTTTTCTTTCTCTCTCTGTCACTCTTACTTTCTTTCTTTCTTTCTTTCTGGTTCTCTGTCCATTCTCTTTATGTTTGTCAAAGACTGTTTTGCTTTAGTGAAGACCTTTGCAGTGAGCTATCGTCTACAGTGGAGGGAAAACAGTTTCTGGAAGGGAGTTTAAATTAGTTTAGGTTTTGGCAGGTTGTATGAGACTGTGTAGAAATAAGTCACCAGTAACCACAACCCTTTAATGACACCTGCAAACAAAGGCACGAAATGTGGCCTTTATTTGTAACCTTGTGAACATAGTTACTCTACTTTCAGATTAATTAACAAACGTCCATAATCATGGTTTCAAATAATTCAATGAAAAATGCTGTCCACCAAAGCAATATCATCAAAACAGTTCTGGCAGTGCCCAGACGCAATTGTGCATTGACTGTAAGTTCGGTGTTCGGCGTACTGGACAGTATCTCCCCCCTCCACCCAGTCCCTCTTCCAAATATCCTGGCTGTGTTGGAAACCTGCCAAGCATGATTGTGTCATTTACAAGCTAACACACTTGCAATCAGCAGAGAGGTGGGTGGGGTTGTGTTGGCATGAGGGTGGGTGTGGATGACATTAACATACAGTAAAGCATGACGCTTCCTGCTACTCAAGTTCAGAGCATGAGGCACCCAAAGTGCCGTCATGTGACCTGCACGTGAGTGAGGTATGCCCATGAAGTAGCACGTCTGATTTGCGTGTATGCGCTTGAATGTGCTGCAAGACACAGCGCAATGTTACGTGCGGCCCAGCGCGCCTCTGCACCCCCTGCTGTGCGGGAGCGTTGGGGCCTTGGCTTTGCCGATGACGGGCAGTGCACACACATACCTCGCCCACCCACAGTTTGTCATGACTTTGACATTTCCAGCCTTTTCTGACACCCAAAAAGCATGAAGGAAACGGCGTGGCCTCTGGCTCTGTGGCCCGGAGCTGCTGCCCTGTCATCACGCGGCCCGCCGCAGGCTGATGGCAGCTCTGACGGCAGCTCTGACGTGTGCATGAGAACCAGATAGCGAGTAGAGAGGACGGAGCGGCGCTGAGAGACGCGCTGTTCCTCCAGAGGCCTATCGCCAGGCGACTTTTAAGACAGGACAGGGTGAGATGAGAGTACTTTTTTCTTTTTTTTTTTATCGAAGGAGTTTGTTTATCTTAACTTCAGCGATAAGCATTTCATGCAGGGCTGCTGGATTGACGTAGTTTCAGGATGTGGTAAGAAGGAGCGGTCCAGAGGTTTGGGTTTCACAACTCGTTCTAGCATGTAACCCATGCGTGACAGGGCTGCAGCGCCAAATCAACAATATAACAAGGACTAAGACATGTCTAGAAAGTAGTGAAAACAATGTACAAAAATGAAAAGCTTTTGATGTTATGCTCCATGAAGTACAAATGCTTTTTGGAAGCAAGACATAGTCTTTTTGTCTGTGTTTTGAGCATAAAAACATCAACAGTTTCCAAGTTGTTAGTTGTTGCAGCAGTAACAACAATTCCTCCTGGTTTTGACAGGAACAGGTTTGGTCACAAGTTAATGGGAAAATCAGTCTGGAGAAATTACTTAAATTTGTCATGGCAGGACTCACTTTCTAGGATTGTCATTGTAATGTTCATAAAATGTAAAGTTCTGTTTATATATATTGGAATTTCTCTATCACGTGTGCAAGCCCAGATACTTCTGTCATATAGAAGACTAGGGGCTATACTGAGTGGACATTTTGATTGGGAAAACACAAAGCGAAACAGACCTTTGGACCGTTGTTTTACTGCAGTTTGAATGCTGTTTGAACCGTGAGGATTGTGTGGCCAAAGAAAATGCTGCTGTGAGCTGCTGTGGGGTAAACCAAAAGCAGCTGAAATCCGGCAGGCGTAGCTTCCCCTTCAGACCGATGGCCCTGTGAACTCTGAAAAGATATAAACACTGTTGTTGATATCAAAAGGGATTAGTAGTCTGTTTGAGAGCATCTGCTGAAACTCCCTTCCTGACCTTTGTTCTGAGGACATGTCTTGCACAGTTCTCACGGTGCACCATGGGATCATGTTCTTGATGTACTGGCATCTTGGTAGTTCTTCACCATGGTAATACTATTGTTTGCAGTGTGGATACACCATAGTATCCTGTGTGTTACTATACACTTAGTATAGTTTTTGAATGTTTTTTTGGTCACGCATCAGAATGCCGTTTAATGTCATTGGACTGATGGGGGCTGAACAACATTTTCATGAAGAGTGATTGTATGTATGATTGTACAACTCGATCCTTGATGCGTCACCAACCTAGTTCCTCTGTTGCGCACTAAAACCTCCTGACGCACTGACACCTCATTTAAGAACCGTGCTTTCAAGATCATAATGGCTGTACAAGACCACTAATAGCCCATCAAGGTTCAAGTGTCTGCACATAAAAAGTTGAGTGCCCAGGTAAACTCTGTACACAGGCCTGTGTGTGTGTGTGTGTGTGTGTGCACGTGTAGTAACAACTATCTCTTCTAAATACCTTGCTGTAAAAACCTGTGTTTATTGCCCCCCATTTACAGGAATGCAGAGTCCCGTTATACAGCTTTTTGCTGAGTGTTGGTCAAGTAACTTATAAGGAAGCTCTGAATTTACGAGCCTGTCAACCACGGCAGCTTTAATATCTGTGAGTTTTGGGATGCGTTGTGGATAAGACTTAATGGCGTCCAGGCCTTGCTTGGCTTCCTGTTTTATTTACCCTGGCTGCTCTTGATCCCTTCCCTGCTTGTGATAAATGGCAGTAAATCAGGAGGAATCGATGTGCTTATGAGTTGTCACAATCAAGGCAAGTTGGAACTGAACTTCTGTCTTTAAACTCTCCTTTGTGGTGTTAATTGTTTACATTATGCAGAGTTTGCCAGTACAGCAGATACATAGCCGATGGGGTAAAATGTTACCAATGGATAGGGAAAGAGCTGTCAATTTCCTGCTGGGAAGAATCAGCCAATCCACAATGACAACATACTTTGTGGCCATAGATACTGGCACCTGATTGACCAATCCCAAGCCCCACCTCCCATTGTTATTGTTGCTCGGTAGGACAATTTTGGTTAGAACTTTTTTCCATGATTTGGACAGAACATGACAGATGCCTATGGTTCCGTCTCGCCAGGTGCCACATAGTGTTGATGAGAGGAAATATGTTCGTCAACAACCTTTTTTCCATGACTAAAAGATTAGACGATGACGAGACTGCACCGATGTCCTGAAACACTGACTAAGACAATCTTAAAGGTAAACTATGCAGTATTGGCAATTTCCTTACTGTTTTCTCGGTTTTTGCTTCTTTTTCGCTGGCTCTGTCATGACGAATGTCTGAGAAACTCCATCGCTACCTTTTTCTAGCCGGTGCCTGGCGTGTATATGTATTTGAATGCAGTAAATCAATTCGTTAAACTCGTTATACTTCCTGACACTGAGGCCGTCGGCCCGCCGGCCCACAGTTGCAAGGGTGGTTTTTCCGCTCACAGGCACTAGGGGGAAGCGAGACGGCCACCACTCAACCCGAAAAAAGTCATATAACCATTCCAATGACTCTGAAGCTGTGAAATGAAGGTATGTTAAGCTAAAAAACCTGCATAGTGTGCCTTTAACATGCATTATGGTTGACAAAAAAAGACGAGACTAAAATGTTTTGCATGACATAAAAACTAAGATAAAATCTCTCTTCATTTTCGTCCACATAATGAGAAGACAGAATATATTGGAACAAGAACACTGGAGATTTCTGCCAGTTAGCAAGCTAACTGCCTAAGCTTTATGCCACAACGCTACTGTAACCCATAAGTTGAAGCTTCTCTCATACATATACGAATTAACATCCCCCATAATGTCCAAACGAAAATGTTCAGCAAGTAATGTCAACCAGTGTTTCCCACAGAATTAAATTCTATTTGTGGTGGTAGGTTTGCAGAATTAACTCGAATGCAACAGTTTTTAACAAATTAGTGCAGCCTGGTTATGATTCTAAACAGATTTAAGCACAATTTAGTACAATCATTGTGTGGTGGTCAATGTTGATATGGTGGTGGGCCGCCACAAATAAGTCAATGTATGGGAAACACTGTCAACTATTTAACTAGATAACTGATGATGCAAAGTTTGCTAGCAAGTAAGCTTATATGGAAAGTTCGCTAGCAAGTTAGCTAAGATGGAAAGTCTGGGGAATGTGTTGCGTTTGGGCGCATATCGCCATCTAGCGTGGCGGAGTAAAACATTAATACTTGGGTCTACGACAATGTTTCTCAGACGAAGGACCACTAAAAAAGAAACGCATGGACCACCTTGCTAAAACTTGCTTATTGTCTTTGCACTTTGCTTATTGTGTCAGAGGATTCATATGATTTAAACTGGCATATCTTACATAGACAGTGTTGCAGAACTGTTTGGATTTACATACAAGTTTGTTCAATATTGCAAACAACTCATCTATATTTTACCACGTCTGCTCGCAGACCACTTGGGATAGCTTGCGGACCACCAGTGTTCCCCGGACCACACTTTGAGAAACACTGGTCTACGAACCGAGC
The DNA here is from genome assembly GCF_046254945.1 of Alosa pseudoharengus. Taxonomy (NCBI): domain Eukaryota; kingdom Metazoa; phylum Chordata; class Actinopteri; order Clupeiformes; family Clupeidae; genus Alosa; species Alosa pseudoharengus. The sequence goes on along the minus strand of NW_027468650.1, from coordinate 30,619,084 downwards.
TATAACTGTGGCTCGACTTACCTGTGCATGTAAACATACTGACTGACAAACAATCAGAATGTGTAATTATAACAGACGAGTAGCCCTGTGGACACACAATGTTGTTGGAAAATTGAGATGTGTGAAACACTATTTGACTGAAATGGTAATCAGAAATAATTTGTTATAAAAAAAAAAGACTTAAATGTTTGACTAAAACTTGACTAAGATAACTAGTTTTCTTTTGACTTAAACTAGACTAAAATGATGAGAGTTTTAGTCAACTAAAACCTCACAAGACTAAGACTAAATTAAAAATAGGTGACAAAATTAACACTAGTGCCATATAGATAGATAGATTCTTTCTTTCTTTCTTTCTTTCTTTCTTTCTTTCTTTCTTTCTTGATCCCCAAGGGGAAATTCAAGACATATAGACAGAGAATATAAAGATGGCGGTAACACACTTACACTTTTAGCCGAATTAGTTAGCCTGGCATCGGCCATGAATTTGGCCAGAACGTTGTCCTTCTCTCCTGCTCTGTATAATACCTCCATGCTAAAGATCTACCTAGTGTCAACAAGGGCAGGACATCAGCAGTATAACGTTGTTGTTTGTTTGTTGTTGTTGTTGTTGGCATCTTGACCATGACCATGCAGTCGTGACTGCTACGATTGGGCAGATGGGCTCTCTCTCTCTCTCTCTCTCTCTCTCTCTCTCTGTTTCTCATTCACAGTCATGGCGTGGCTCCATCTCTCTTAAAGCTGCCTTTGGCCATCCTCAGATGCACCTTCTGTGTTCTCATGACCACCTAGATGATGGTCAAAGGCAGGCGTTCTCAGAGACTGAACACACAACCAATGGTGAAAACAAAGACGTTTTGGACAATAATGGGTTTTTTTTGGTGCCTGAAAAGAATACTTTTTTAAGATGGGTTCACTTTTTTCAAAAAGCAATCCTTACATTGACATTTGGCAGACTGAACTTTTTGAAAGAGTTGACAATATGACCCCCAACTCTATCCAGTATCCATGACTTATAATTGCTAGCATGTAGCGTCACTTTAGATCAGACACACCCATACAGGGCTTTGGCGGCTGATGTTTCTGGTAGATTATAGAATAGATCTTACTCATAGAAATGGAAGAAACAGGTTGATTACCATAATGTGTTTGATGATCAAAAATAGATTTTCTACTCAAGATGTGCCGCAGACTTTGGACTTCTTAATTTTCACAGAGAATGAAAGGTGATTGGATTGATCAAGTCTTGTAGTGACATGGTATTGACTGATTTTGAAACGACCAAGTTAGCAACAGCATTTTCAACTGTTCTTTGTGTTTCTGTGTGGACTAGAGTATCCAAAACATTATGTACTTTTTAAAAATGTTTTTATTAAATAGCCGTGGTATGGTGACCTCTCTGTCCGCTTACTCCCCCTCCCTTTGTTAGGCCGAGGATGTACTTGCTTTTAACACATACGCGCCATGGCTGCCATGCATATCTGTGTCCGTATGGTGCATGGGTGGTGCACGGCCTCAGAAATGACCATGGCACGAGTACGGGAGATACAGTAATGACGTGAACGTTTGGGGTGGTAGTATATGTGCAGCACGTGACTACATGAGCATGCAAGGCTGGCTTTATGGAGTGGATGAGAACAGGGGATTCCACCATGGAACAGGAACCTCTGGAGGATTTAGGTCAGCAATTGTGAATCTTGTGTTTCCAGCCTTTTTTTTTAAAGGAAAAAAAAAGCAATACACATCTGTGGTTCTCAACTTTCAAGGCATGTGGTGGATTCAAACCACATGCACTTGAGGCCAGACATCTTCATCGCTCCAAGTTGGAACAGGACGCCCCCCCTCAAACACACACACACACAGTGTGTGTATCTGACCCGAACTCACATCTTTAGTTTATTTAGTCTGTGACGTAGCCCTTGCGCTGTGGCAAAGCTCTCCTTTTACAGAGGAAATCAATAGGAAATGAGCATTAAGCGCTGGTTAGATGAGCCTCTACCTTTGACCCAGTTGGAGAGGAGAGCCAGGGCAAACCATCATGAGAGACTGATGCAGTGTTGTAGAGGCCGTGTGTGTGTAGAACCCCCTCACCACCAAGCTCCGGAGGCAGTCACAGCCCCGTCAGCCCTGCCGTCAGCAGCATGAAGATGTGGAGAGAGGGAGAGAAATGGGAGTGAGTGTCAATTGAGATGAGACACTTAAGCGTTAGTAAGTTTCCTTTATTATCGGTACAAACCAAAACCAATCAATTAAAGAAAATCTAGTACTACTATTACTACTATTACTACTATTAAATCTACTAAAAAAGAGAGGGAGCGAGAGGAAGGGAGACGTGTGGGAAAAAGAGGTGATAGTTTTCCAAACCCACCTCAAGGCCAACCAGTCACAGCATAGCTTTGGCATAGCCCTGCTCTCAGCCAAATTTGCATGCAGCTTTACTCTCGTTCTCTCTCTCTCTCTTCTTTCTTTCTCTCTCTCTCTTTGTTTCTCTGTGTGAATGTGTGTGTGTTTGCACGTGTGCTCACATACTATCTGCTGAGTCTCATTCTCTCTCTCTCACAGACACACATACTCACCCACACCCACACACATGCGTGCAGTGTCTGTTCGCGTAAGTCAGGGAGGCCGTGCCGCTCTAGTGGAAGGGGGGGGAGGGGGGGCATAAGCTCCAAGATGAAAGTGTAAATGAAAAATAAATACGCTGCATGTACCCATTACAGAGCCATGCCGGTCCTGATGTTGATGGCTGTGTGTGTGTGTGTGTTCATGTGTTTTGGCAATTTAGTAAACAAAGTGTACAGTGTGCACTCCGGGTCTGTTGAGAAGACGGCTTCTGCTGTGCTTTCTCTGCCCAGCCCCTCCTTGCTCGTGCGTCAGTGTCACCATACGCCTGGTTGGCTGTCGCTAGGAGCCTGTAGGGGGAGGGGGGCTATGGAGGAGAGGGAGAGAAGGAGGGGGGGAGGGGGGCAGTGTGTCGCTCACAGAGGACACAGGGAGCCCCTGCCTGCCTGCTCCCTTGCGCTTGAGTGTGTGTAGTTGAGTGTGTGTGTGTAGTTGAGTGTGTGTGTGTAGTTGTGTGTGTGTTACGGTGGCGCCTGTCCCATGATTGTGCGGTCAGGTGACGGCAGCATGGCTAAGACAGCTGCACTAAGCCCCTGCGTGAACGCTCGCTGTCTGGGCCTCGAGTCCGACTCCATCGGTGAGCTGCCACTTATCTGAGCCAAAGAGGAAATGCGCGCACGCATGCACCGATACACCACTCACTCACGGCCGCTCACGCTAATCCTTAGCCTCCACTCACAGTGTTCGTCCAGAATCACACGCACATATACCCACATGGAGAAACTATGATCTTGAGCATACTGGAGAGCCAATGGGAATTGCTTTGATTTGGTCACTAGTGGTGATTCTGGCCAAATGGATGTTCTCTAAGGTAGGTGGCGTATTAGTGTAGCCAAACTAATACTGGGCGACTTCTCAGCTCACTACACTTTAGTTTTGGTAATGAGCCTAAGGTCACTTTGCCGCTTTGTGTGTGTGTGTGTGTGTGTGTGTGTGTGTGTGTGTGTGTGTGTGTGTGAGATTTTGTTATGGAGCCGATAAGATACCAACTCGATTGTTTTCCCCCTAAATGTCAAGTTGACCATGGTTTGCAGCAATTGTGTCTACACACAAAGATTAAACATTGATTGTGCTTAAAAGCAGAATATGTAACCTCTGAATGATGGTGACTGAAATCGTCTTTGAGTTTTAGTCACTTCCCGTTAGTTATTCGGATGGTTTTGCTTGTCATTGGAAGAAGGGCATTACGATACAGCTCAACAGCTCATTAGCTCAATAGTCAACTAATAATAACACTAAAGGATAGCTTAAAGTTTAACCAAGCCAATAGATCTAGAGCCTTCTAATATCTGTTGAGAGTTGATGTTGCAACTCATGATATATAAGAGCCAAGAACATATCTAGGTAATGGCCTCTGAGAGGCGATTCTCTCTTCCTGAAGTCACCACAGGTTTTTTTTCCTTTGAGGAGTGCTGTGCTGTTTGCATTTTGAATGGAGTGTGTGTATGCTCCCTCTTCTTCAGCCATTCCTCATACTGTTTTACACAGTGCCTTGATGTTTTCCCTCAGCATGTCTGGTGGACGGTGGAGATTCTCTGGCAAACGGACCTCAGAGCATAGCTAGGATTCCTCATGTATCTGAGAAAATGAGTCAAGGGGTGCTACTTAGCCTAGTCATTTTTTGACATGGTTTGCATTGTCGTCATCCAATCGCCCGGTTTTCTTTAGTTGTACTGTAGGTTAGATTTTGAGAACAAGACCTTTGGTACTTCTCTGCAAACTTTAAGATTGCATCTTGTAGTGGATGCCGGTACAATGACATCTGAGTATGTTAATCAAAGAGTAGAACAGAGTGTTTTTCAATGTCATACATTTTTTTGCAACTTTGATAATAATTGGTTGATGGATGAATAAGACACAACTCTGTTGTTCAGCTCTGACTCCAGATCTCACCTGGCCCTGGTTTGGCCCAGCAAAACCTGAAAATGAGTCGACGTCGAGTTTAGGCTAATCCGTCGTCTGCTTGTGTCAGACAGTTTTGTGTACCTGCCCCGGCTGGGGGTGGAAGACTGCTATAGTTGTGACGTAAACGAGAGGTGGCTATGCCGAGATGTCACAGGTGTGTGAGTTAGCGGTGTGTTTTTACTTGGGTGTCTGTGTACTGTAGACTGAAGATGCATGGGAAACCAGATTCAGGTGAAATCTTTTACTATTTATTATAGCATGGCTGTTGTGTTGGTTCTTAATTGATCAAACATGGAGCACAGGCGGCCTGCCTGTGTTCCACCCCCACCCCCACACACACACACACTCACACTCAGACACACGCACGCCACTCATCACACACATTAGGAATTACTCATACACTAAACAGCAGTGGTGTGTGTAAACAGTGTGGTTGTTGATGCTAAAATATCACCATGCCAGTTGCCGGCTGAGTCAGACAGCGGGAGTTGGCTCATCATTTTCGAAATGGCTGGTTGGGAGCTTGTGGTGTGATGGCGGTGCTGATGGTGATAATGGCTGGTTGGTAATGGGCGACGGTGATGGCGTAGACGTCATGAGGCTTTTGTAGGGCGTGACCCTGACGTTTAAGTTCTACGTAAACTGTCGGCGACACCCTGGTATTTAGCTTTGACAGAACCAGCAAGGTTATGATGGATCATTAGATGCCAACCGACAAATACCACGCAGGCTGGGAACGCAGTCAGATGGACGCTTGAGAAGCTGAGAACCTGTCCATGAGCATCAACTCACCAGCTCGACTTAAAACCTGTTTAAAAGCTGTAAACTACTTTTATGCTGTCTTTAAAGCACGTCTCAAGACAACAGTTCACTTGTTTATAAACACACATAAAACGAGGTAAACTCAAAAGGTTGAGAGTATTTTGTGGGCCATTCGTGTTAAGCAGTGTTTCATCTGAAAATGGAGCATTGCCAATAAGCCATCAGGACACACCATAGTCATCCTGTCCTTTCCCAAAAACAAAATGGCGTTGCTGTGATTGGCCAAAGGCAAAAGGCTGTTAGATCTGGCTGGCTGTTCTCTCTCTCTCTCTCTCTCTCTCTCTCTCTCTCTCTCTCTCTCTCTTTCGCTCTCTCACACACACACACTGATAAAAATCTGCGCACATCTTTTCTTTTTTTTTTCTGTCTCTCTCCTTCTGTATTTCTTTTAACTCACACGGCAAGATCGTAAACCCTGTGTAGTTAGGGGGTTTATTCCTGTCATAAAACTCTTCCTGGTTGGCTGGGAGAGCTCGGCTTCTCGGGCTTTTGGCACACAAAGGGAAGGGTATTGCTACAAAGTGTTCCACTTGCTTTTTTTATTATTCGAGAGAAGCCGGGGGCGCGGGGTGGGGGGTGGGGTGCGCAGATTGATAATGGATAAAAATCAACTATGCAAATTGGTTCAGTCCATTGACGTCATAGTCTGAATTGGATGGCACCAGGGGACACCCTAGCCAGTGATTTGAATGCAGCACTGGAAGCCAGAGAGAGAGTGAGGGAGAGGGAGAGACTGTGTGTGTGTGTGTGTGTGTGTGTGTGTGTGTGTGTGTGTGTGTGTGTGTGAAGGGTGGATGGAGAGGTAAGCCAGCGTGAGGCAAGCCTGGTCCTGTCCTATCTGTGACTAACCCTGACTACATACACGCCACACACACACACACACACTCACTCACTCACTCACTCTTACACACACACACACACACACTCACTCACTCACTCACTCACTCACTCACTCACTCACTCACTCACTCACTCACTCACTCACTCACTCACTCACTCACTCACTCACTCACTCACTCACTCAACTCACTCACTCAACTCACTCACTTAACTCACTCACTCACTCACTCTCTCTAACGAAAACAAACACTGGCAGGGGGAGGTCTTTTGACAACATTACCCACAGAGATCCCAGCGTTCCCTATGGCTGCCTGAGTGTGTGTGTGTGTGCGCGCCCATGTGTGTGTGTGCATGTGTTAAAGACGGTGTGTGGGTGAGCTGCAGATGACTTTATTCCCTCCCACTGAGGCAGGCATATCCACCACCATTTCCTCTCGCTTCCCAAAAGCACTGCTATCTCTCATGATTCTCCTACCCCCCCCTCCCTCTTTTCTCTTTATCTATCTCTTCCCCTTTCCTTACCTCCACACCACACACACAGACCCAACATGCATTCTCCACTCCACCACCCCTTCTCCATGTCTGCTGCATCTTTTCCTCTCTGTCTAGGTCCTTTTTGCTCACGGTCATGCTCTCTCCCTTTCTCTCTCTCCTCTTTCTCTGGTCTCTCTTTATCTGTCTCCCTTTCTCTCTCTCCTTCTCTCTCTCTCTCCTCTCTCTCCTCTCTCTCTCTCTCTCTGTGCTCTCCTACTGTGAGGTTCCTTGCGTGCCGCTTAAGCTTGGTCATTTTTGTTCTTGTATTAATCAGCGAATGGCTTAGCTGCGCTGCCAAATGTATACAGCTGCTTCTCTGCGCCGCATGGGATTAAGCCGCCGGTCCTGGGACTAGATAGCGCTCGGAATCGAGAGCTTCTCCCGCCACAAGCCCCACGTTGAAGGCCAGGCCTAGTCGTGTAATCCCTGGCCACGAGACAGATCGGTGGGGAGGGAAAGCGTAGGGGAAACTGTAAAAGCGCTATGCCGTAACCGCTTTGAACATAGTGAGCCACGTGAAGCCAGCTGTGCTGAAGCAGAGAGCGTGATGTCAGTCTCTCATGAATTGTTTTTCAAAGAGTAGGCTTTAGGCTTGTGTGTGTGTGTGTGTGTGTGTGTGTGTGTGTTTTTTAAGGAGTTGTAATCGCAGAATCGCAGTGTACTGACGTCACGTTTGCCATCCACAGCTCTGAATATTTCAGAGGGCAACATGCGCAAGACAAAATGAAGCAGCGCCAGCAGCAGCACTACCCAAAATGCATCCAATGAGAGTTGATGTATTGGCTAGGTGTACTTTTACATACAATGATTCTCAATAAACACTAGCAGTCATTGGAGGACATTGTTCAGGGGGATGCATAGACTGCACATTTAGGGGTAAGAGAGTTCCAGTAGGGCAGCATAGTTGTCAGTCTTGGTATAACTCTGAACAAGGGCAATTTGATAGTCAGTCAGACGGAGCAGGCATAACACCATATATATTTTGTGGTAGTGACATTATCAGTGTCAACACAGAGT